>NC_084838.1:7469467-7780717 GCF_033115175.1 Lepus europaeus | reverse complement strand
TCGGAAGCAGCCCCGCCCCCCCCCCCAGTTCTGCAGCCACACCCTCAGATCTTGGGGTGACTGTGTGGATATTCCCTCTGTCAGTGGTCGGGGTGGGTCCCGCGTGTCCTTGTGTTACTGCAGGACCCGGCAGAATGGCCCCGTGCTGGAGGGGCCTGGTGTTTGCCACGGTAGTCATGCTGTTTTCTGTAGGAGGACGGTCAGTCTTCAGATTGTAGCGGCCGACACTTCGCACGATAGCCTCCATGCACAGCGTCACTCCGCCACGTTGGGTGTGGGTCTGTGTATTTCGGTGACGTGATCACCTGCATCCGTGTGCCTTCTGAAAGGGTGTTGTTTGCGACTCATGCTACAGCCTCACGCCGTGTTGATGAGATGACTTTGTGCCATCATTCCTTGCAACTCATTTTCGTCATATTTCCAAAGTGTCTGTGCCCTCCCACACTCCCTTTTTGTTAAAAATTCACCCATCCTTCAAAACTTAGTTCACAAACCTCCTTAATTAGACTTTTCCTGAGCACTGCTCATTCATTCGTTTATTTGCTCATTACTTTCACCTCCTGTTCGAGCCCTGGAAACCTGGCGTTCTGGGAAGGCTGAGTTCCATGAGGGGGTGGGGAGGGAGCACGGGCAGGTGGCTAGGGCCCAGGAGTGACAGGGCGCTGTTCCTGCCCTGCGGAACTTCCCACCAGTCTGGCTTCCTGGGGTGCCAGGGCAGAGCAGAGATCAGCCCACGTTTTGCTCTTGGTCTGAACAGTACAGTACTTTGTCTCTCCTGGGCCCGGGGACGGTAAGAACCAACCCCCAGGTCCTTCCCCTCTCCCGACAGCTCGGCCTCTGGGAAGCAAACGCAGCAACAGTGGGCAGCAGCTTCTTCCCGTTGGCTTGGATTCCCTCTGTTTTGCCATCAAGGGGCTACTTTTTACTTACTTTATCTATTTAAATGGCAGACAGAAGTCTTATCTACTGGTTCACTCCCCTAATGCCCAGAACAGCCCAGTTGAAAGGGCCAGGTTGAAGTCAGGAGTCCAGAACTCCATCTGGGTCTTCCACGTGGGTGACAGGGACCCACGTCCTTGAGCCATCACACTCTGCCTCCCAGGGTGCTCGTGAGTAGGAAGCTGTAGCTGGAGCCCAGACTCTGACAGAGCCTGCCGGTGTCCCAAGCAGCATCTTAAGAGCCCCACCAGACGCCTGCCCTGCAAGGAGCTGGTTCTGACTGCAGAAATAACCCGACTGAGGCCGGCCTCAAGACAGATTTATTTTCAGAACCAGAGCTTGTTTTGATAACAGGCACCAGGTGTTCCTCCTTTTTGTTTTGTTAGAAAATACATTAAGCCGAGGTTTACTGAAACTACGAAAGTGGTTTTATGACCAGCCCTTGGGCCTTCGTTCCCCTTGGCCTGAATTAGCAAACTCTGGTTCTCTCTCATGTTTCCCCTTGTCCTGCAGAGCCCTGGCCCGAGGGGAGTTGCGTGGGGCAGCTCCTGAGAAGATGCCCCTGGCACACGAGGTGTGTGGGAAGCAGGCACCTGCTGGCTGTTGGGATGGGCCTTTTAGGAACTGTGGTTTAATTGCTTGACTGCAAACCATGAATTTTTTATTTTGACCCGAAGACTTTGGTTCCCACTAAGGGCTTATCCTAAAGTGGATTCGTGTAGAGTGGCGAGGACTGCTTGGGAACAGTGCAGTGTCCCGGCACTTCCTTCTTTTCATAAAACTTCCTGTTCACAAATTCGAAAGACTTCTGACAGTGAAACCTCAGTTAACTGGGTTGATGGGAAAGATGAGACACTTGCTTTAATTCCTCTTTCATTTTAAAAATTAAGCTTTTAAATTTTGAGATCATTATAGATTCACATACAATAGAAAGTAATGCAGAGAGATCCTCTGTGTTACCCATTCCCCTCTCCCCAAAATGAGAACATCTTGCAAACTGTAGTACAGTGTCATAACTAGGATGTTGTAATTGACACAGTCAAAATACAGAACACTTCTATTTTAAAATGTACCCAGGGTTTTGGTGTGTTTTGTTTTGTTTTGTTTTTTTGTATGGTGTGGCCAAGATACCAGGAGAGGCTTGCCATCGAAAAGATCATTGTTACAATTCCAAAGAGGAGTCCATTGCCCCGCCGTGGGGGCCGCCTGGGGAAACTCAGAGGTCACTCAGGGCCAGAGGGAGCTGGGGGAAGCAGGGTTGGAGTAACTTCATCAGGCTGTGTGGCTGATCCCTAGGAGCCTGGCCCTGGGGTGCTTCGGGGCAGGGGAACAGTGCAGTGGCTGCAGGAGCCTGGTTAACAGGTGTTGAGGTATGGACTCTGGATTGGTTACTTTGCTTATCAGAGGTGTTGCTCACAGTCAAGACTTACTGTGTCCCTCAGTTGGCTAATCCTGGAGCAGCCCTTCCCGAGATGTAAGGCCCCCACATATCAGAGCAGCAAACAGCATGGGAAGAGGAGCCATAGTACAATTTCCATCATACTTCACGTTCCCTTTTATAGCCACTCTCACTTCCCTCTAGCACCTCCGCTGATGGCTAATCTTCCCTCCACTTCTGTGATTTTGTCATTTCAGAGTGGAGTTATACAGGACGTAGCCTTTGACATTGTCTTTATTGTTTCATAGAGGCTCAGCCGTGGGGCCAGCGTTGCCACGCACTAGGTTAAGCTGCTGCCTGGGAGCAGAGCCAGCATCCCAAATGAGCGATAGTTTGAGTCCCCACTGCTCCACTTCCGCCCCAGCTCCCTGCTGATGCAGCTGGGAATACAGCAGAAGATGGCCCAAGTGCCTGGCCCCCACCCTGTGGGAAACCTGGTTGGAGTTGCAGGCTCCTGACTCCTGCCTGGCCCCCACCCTGTGGGAAACCTGGTCGGAGTTGCAGGCTCCTGACTCCTGCCTGGCCCAGCACCATCATGGCCATTTGGGAAGTGAGCCAGTGGGTGGAAGATTTGTGTTCTCTCCCTCACCTCTCTCTCTGTAACTCTGCCTTCAAATAAATAACATAAATCGTTTTAGAAGAAAGCTCAGAGAATCATTCAGAGAAACCATCGTGTGTATCAATATTTGTTTTTATTGATAAGTAGTCCATGATATGGATGTATCACAATTTATTTAACCCTTTACCTATTAAAAGACATCTTGATTATTTCCAGTTTGAAGCTACTATGAATAAAAATACTATAAATACTCATGTACAGGTTTTTGTTTGGACATGAGTTTGTATTGCTCTTTTTTTTTTTTTTTAATTTTTTGACAGGCAGAGTGGATAGTGAGAGAGAGAGACAGAGAGAAAGGTCTTCCTTTTTGCCGTTGGTTCACCCTCCAATGGCTGCCGCGGCTGGCGCGCTGCGGCCGGCACACCGCACTGATCCGAAGGCAGGAGCCAGGTGCTTCTCCTGGTCTCCCATGCAGGTGCAGGGCCCAAGCACTTGGGCCATCCTCCACTGCACTCCCTGGCCACAGCAGAGAGCTGGCCTGGAAGAGGGGCAACCGGGACAGAATCCAGCGCCCCGACCGGGACTAGAACCTGGTGTGCCGGCACCGCAAGGCGGAGGATTAGCCTAGTGAGCCACAGCACCGGCTGTATTGCTCTTGTTAAGTGTCCAGGAGTGTATTTGCTGGGTCGTGTGTATTTCATGTTTAGTTTTTTTAAGAAAATGCTAAAATTGCTTTCTGACGGGGCTGCAGTGTGTGAGTGACCCAATTTCTCCACGTCTTCTCCAGCATTTGTTATGGTCAGTATTTATTGTGTCAGCTGTTCTGACAGGTGTGTTGTGGTAACTGCTGTGGTTTTAATTCATGTGGCTAATGATTTTTAATGTCTTTTCATGTGCTGTCTTCCATGAATGTCTCTCTATGTCTGTTAGTCATTTTCTAATTGGATTGGTTGGTGTGTAACTGTTGAACTTTAAGGGTTCTTATGTATTCTACCTGCAAGTCCTTCGTAGGAAATGTGATTTTCTTGTCTATATTCATGTTTTACTAAACAGGATCTTTCACAGGGCAAAAGTTGTAAATTTTTTTTTAGAAAGATTGTATTTATTTCTGTGAGAGGTAGAGTTAGAGTGGGAGAGACAGAGAGAAAGGTCTTCCACCTGCTGGTTTACTCTCCAAATGGCTGTAAAAGCCAGAGCTGAAGCCAGGAGCTTCTTCTAGGTCTCCCACGTAGGTACGAGGGTCCTTGGGCCATCTTCTACTGATTTCCCAGGCCATAGCAGAGAGCTGGCTCAGAAGAAGAGCAGCTGGGACTCGAACTGGTGCCCATATGGGATGTTGGCGCCGCAGGTGGAGGCTTAGCCTGCTATGCCATAGCACTGGCCCCAAGTTTTAAATTTTGATGCAGTCCAATTTACCATTTTTTTCATTTATGAATCATGTTTTTCTGTCATCTGAGAATTCCTTGCCTAGCTCCAGATTGTGAAGATGTTTTTTTCCCTGAAAGTTTTTAAAGCCTGTGATCCATTTTTTAGAAGTGGAAGTGGAAGGTGTAAACTTAGACCACAGCTCCATCTTTTGCCCCCTTGGAAGACAGCTGGGCTGGCAGCTTTTGGAAAATGTGGGCTCTGTCAAAGGTCGGTTGTGTATTTTGTGTGATTTTCCATTCTGTTTCATACTATGTGATTATCCCTCTGCAGTACAACAATTCTTGAAATTAGGTAGAATGTTTTCTTTTACATTGTTTTTCTTTTAAAAACTTGTTCTAGTTATTCAAGTTGTTTATCTGTTCAAATGCATTTCATAATAATCTTATCAATATCTACAAGAACTGCTGTTGGGAGTTTGATGGGAATGAATGTTATGCCTGTTTATCAGTTTGAGGAGAACTGGTGTCTTTATTATACTGAATCTTCCAATCCATGAACATGGTATGGCTCTCTGGTTCTTTGATTTCTTCCACCAACATACAGTTTTCAGCAGACGACTACTACTACTACTACTACTACTACTACTACTTCTTCTTCTTCTTCTTCCTCTTCTTTTTTTTTTTTTTTTTTTTTGACAGGCAGAGTTAGAGAGCGCCAGAAAGAAAGGTCTTCCTTCCATTGGTTTACCCCCTAAATGGCCACTACAGCCGGAGTGCTGTGGCCGGCGCACTGCACAGATCCAAAGCCAGGAGCCAGGTGCTTCCTCCTGGTTTCCCATGTGGGTACAGGGCTCAAGGACCTGGGCCATCCTCCACTGCCTTCCCGGGCCACAGCAGAGAGCTGGACTGGAAGAGGAGCAACCAGGACAGAATCCGGCGCCCTAACTGGGACTGGAACCTGGGGTGCCAGCGCCGCAGGCAGAGGATTAGCCAAGTGAGCTGTGGCACTGGCCTCAGCAGACAACTTCTACAGTTGTTAGAAGTGGTTAGTGGCTTTAAACCCAAGTACTTTAATTTGAGCAATTATAAATGGAATTATACTTTTAATTTTGATTCTCTCTGTTTATTGCCATTTTAAAGCAATATAACTGATTTTTATAGGTTTGTCATATCTAATGTCTTGTAGAACTCACTTATTTGTTCTAGGGCTTTTAAAAATAGATTGACGTGGCTCAACAGGCTAATCCTCCGCCTTGCGGCGCCAGCACACCCGGTTCTAGTCCTGGTTGGGGCGCCGGATTCTGTCCCGGTTGCCCCTCTTCCAGGCTAGCTCTCTGCTATGGCCAGGGAGTGCAGTGGAGGATGGCCCAAGTGCTTGGGCCCTGGCACCCCATGGAAGACCAGGAGAAGCACCTGGCTCTTGCCTTCGGATCAGCGTGGTGCGCCGGCTGCAGTGCGCCGGCCGCACCGGCCATTGGAGGGTAAACCAACGGCAAAGGAAGACCTTTCTCTCTGTCTCTCTCTCTCACTGTCCACTCTGCCTGTCAAAAAGAAAAAAAAAAAAAGATTGATTAAAATTTCTGCCTTGACAGTCATGTCGTCTTTTCTTCCTTTCCCAATGTCTTCCTTTGTTCCCCTTACTTGCCTCATTGGAAAGGATAGAACTTCCAACACTGTCTTGCCTGAAACAGGTGAGAGGAGGCATCCCTGTCTTATTATTGAATATGATGTTAGGTACAGGTTTTGTTATAGATGCTGGTTATCAAATAGAGGTGGTTCTTTTCTGTTTCTATTTTTCTGAGAATTTTTTTTCATGAATGGATGTTGAATTTTTTCAGATGCTTTTTCTACATCAATTTATTTGATCATGTGATTTTTTCCCTTTATCTTATTAACATGGCAGATTACTTTGATTGATTTTTGAATATTGAACCAGCCTTGCATCCCTGGAATAAATCCCATTTGATCATGATGTATAATTCTTTTTATCGTTGAATTTTCTTTGCTAGTATTTTTGTTAAGAATTTTGTGTCTTGGGGCCAATGCTGTGGTGTAGCGGGTAAAGCCACTGCCTGCCATGCTGGCATCCCATATGGGTGCTGGTTCAAGTCCTGGCTGCTCCACTTTTGATCTGCTATGGCCTGGGAAAGTAGTGGAAGATGGCCCAAGTCCTTGGGCCGCTGCACCCGCGTGGGAGACCCAGAAGAAGCTCCTGGCTCCTGGCTTTGGATTGGCAAAGTTCCAGCCATTGTGGCCATCTGGGGAGTGAACCAGCAGATGGAGGACCTCTCTCTCTCTCTCTTTGCCTCTGCCTCTGCCCCTCTGTAACTCTGCCTTTCAAATAAAAATAACAAAACAAATAAAACAATTTTATGTCTGTATTCATGAGAGATACTGGTTTGCTAGTAGTAGATTCATAAAATAAATTGGAAAGTACTTCCCTTTCTTCTACTTTCTAGAAGACACTGTGTAAAATTTATATTTTTTTAAAGATTTATTTATTTATTTGAGAGGTTGAGTTACAGACAGAGAGAGGGACAGAGAGAGGTCTTCTACTTGCAGTTCACCCCTCCCGCCGATTGCTGCCACAGTTGGAGCTGGGCCAATCCAAAGTTAGGAGCCAGGAGCTAGGAGCTTCTTGTGGGTCTCCCACGTGGATACAGGGGCCCAAGTATTTGAACTGTCTTCCACTGCTTTCCCAGCCCATTACCAGGAACTGGATCAGAAGTGGGACTGCCAGGACTTGAACCAGCACCCATATGGAATGCCATTGCCACAGGTGGAGGCTGAACCTGCTATACCACAGTGCCAGCCCTGTTGATTATTCTATAGATGTTAGAATTCTGCAGTGAAAGTATCTGGTACGGGAGATTTATTTGCTGGAAGTTTTAAAATTATGAATCCAATTTCCTTAATAGTTATAGGGCTGTTCAGATAATCAGTTTTACACTAGATGAGTTTTGGTGACCTGTATTTATTGAGGAATTGGTCCATTTCATCTAAATTTGTGTATGTGGAATTGTTCATAGCATTCCCTTGCTCATTTGATATCTACAGAATCTGTAATTTTTGATATTCTGTTTCTGATTTGATAATTTGGTTTCTCTATTTCTTTGCCAGTCTTCCTAGATCTTTTCAAAGACCAATTTTTGTTTCATCGATTTTCCTCTATTTTTCTGTTTTTAATTTCTGCCCTTACTATAATTTCCTTCTTTCTGCTTGCTTTTGGCTTCTTTACTTACTTATTTTTCCTGGATTCCTGATATGAGAGCTTAGGTTATTGATTAATGAAGTCCTCATTTTTAATATATGCATTTTGTAGTATAAGTGTCCTTTCAGCCCTGCTTTAGCTTTATCTCACGATTTTTATTTGTTTTATTTTCATTTTCATTCCATTCAGTGTATTTTAAAATGTCTTTTTAGACTTATTTGCCTCATGTATTATTTGAAAGTGTTATTTAGTTTGCAAGCATTCAAAGATTTTTCTTTGATTTGTTAGTGGTTCCTAGTTTGAGTCTATTGTGGTTGAAGGCACTCTGAATGCTTTCCGTTCTCTGAGACTGGTAGAGACCTTTTTTAATCGTCTGTTAATGGTCTATCTTGGTCTGTGCGCTCTGGGCCCTTGAAAAACCGAGTATTCTGATGTTGATAAATGGAGTGTCCCCTAAGTGTTCTGTAGGTTGCGTGCTCGGGAGTTGTCTTCCATGTTTTTGCTGATTTCTGTCCAGTTCTGTCAGTTTGGGGAGATGGCTGTTGAAGTCTGTAATGGGAATCTTTGTTTTTCCAGTCCTGTCAGCTGTTGCTTTATGCACATGCTGTCACACTGTTGGACGGTGCACACTTCTAGGGTCACTGTGTCTTCCTGATGGATAGACCATTTATCATTATATAATGTCCTTTTCTACCTGGTAATTTTCTTATCTCTGAAGTCTATTTTTATCTGATATCAATATAGCTATTTCTACTTCTTTTAGCTAATGATTTCATTATATGTATTTTTCCATGTTTTTACTTTCATCCTGACTATTCGATTGTTTGAACTATATTTCCTGAAGACAGATAAAATTGTGTTCACTCCCCAAATGGCCACAACAGCCGGAGCTGGGCCAATCCAAAGCCAGGAACCAGGAGCTTCCTCTGGGTCTCCCTCGTGGGTGCAGGGGCCCAAGGGCTTGGGCCATCTTCTACTGCTTTCCTGGTTTGACGCTGGCTCCTCTGCTTCCTCTCCAGCTTCCTCCTCACATGCACCTTGGAAGGCAGCAGATGGTGGTACAAGTACAGGTGGGTTCCTGCCACCAAGTGGGAGACCTGATGGACTCCCAGGCTCCTGATTTTGGCTTAAACCATCCCTGGCTGTTGCAGACATTCTGGGAGTGAACCAGCATGCAAAAATGTCTTTTTCCCTCTCTGTCTTTCTGCATTTCAAATAAAATGAAAATAAATAAAATTTTTAAAAAAGAAAAATGATGTACTCTTTTGGCTACTCTGATCCTGATTGAGAAATCTGCCCTTTGAATGCTTCTTTCCCTACTAGTAAAATGTTATTTCTCGCTTTTTTTTTTTTGATTGATTGATTGATTGATTGATTGATTTGAAAGGCGGAGTTACAGAGAAGCAGAGGGAGAGAGAGAGATTTGTTCCTCTATCCACTGGTTCACTCCCCAGATGGCTGCAAGAGCTGGAGCTGCACTGATCCGAAGCCAGGAGCCAGGAGATTCTTCCGGGTCTCCCACATGGGTGCAGGGGCCCAAGGACTTGGGCCATCTTCTACTGCTATCCCAGGCCATAGCAGAGAGCTGGATCAGAAGTGAAGCAGCTGGGACCTGAATCAGCACCCACATGGCATGCCGGCCCTGCAGGTGGTAGCTTTACCCGTTACACCACAGCGCCAGCCCCTCTCACTTCTTTCAAAAATTTTTCTGTGTCTTAATTTTTCAGAAGTTTGGCTATATGAATATTGGTATAGATTTATTTTAGTTAATTGCTTGGGGTTTTTCTTACCTTCTTAACTGTAGACTTATGCCTTTTGCCAAATTTAGGAAGTTTGCAGCCATTATTTTTTTGAGGTACATATTCAGCCTGACCCTCTTTCTCTTCTCATGGAACTCTGAGGACCTGGATGTCAGAGCTCTTTTACAGCCCAGGCCCCGAGGCTCTGCTCCTGGGCGGTGTGTTTTCTCCCTGTTGTTCACACTGGGTGATGCCTATTCCATCTTCCAGGTCCTGATTCCTTTTCTCTTCTCTTCTGCTAGGCTCATCACTGAGTTCATTTCAGTTATTGTATTTTTCAGTTCCAAAACTTCAGTATTTTTCAGTTCCTGTTTGTATTTTCTGTCTGTTTGTTGCGACTTTTTTTCCCCACTTGTTTCAAGCATGTTCCTTATTGCCCAGTGACACATTTGTGTGGTGGATGCTATAGAATTTCTTGTCCAGATAGTTCTGAAGTCTCTGCCATTCTGGTTTTGACACCTGTTAGCTTGTCGTCTGTTAGTGGGGTTGAGACTTCTCTTGTTTCCTGGCGTGATGGTGATTTTTGCTTGAAACTTGGACATTCGAGGTGCTTTATTAGGAGGCTGTGGGCTGCCTTTAAACCTTTGCTTTCCGCTTGCAATTCTACACCGCTATGGCAGGAAAAAGTATGAGGCGTGGGAGTAGGAGTCCAGGTTCTTGGGTGGGGCCGCTGGTTACCACTGGGCAGAGGGGCAGTTCTGGCTCCCTGCTAGCCTCCACCTGTGCAGTCCTGGTCTGAGTACCTCCCTGGAGCTCCTCCCTGGCCTCCACCGAAGTTACAGGGCTGGAGAGCCATTGTCAGAAACCACGGGGAAGTGCTGGTTTCCACCAGGCCTCTTACACCTCTCAGGGCTGGAGGAGGGGAGGGGCGCCTCAGTACTGCCCAGCAGGGGTGGAAATCCTAGCTGTCTGTGACTCTCCGGGCAGGTGCCTTGCACCGTGGTGAGGGTGGACGGACGTACAGGCCCCTTACTTGGGCTTGGCTAGCGTGGCAGGGCTGGGGCTACAGTGATTTCTGCAGTGTCTGACTGGAGTGGGGCTGTTTGGAAGTGTTCCAGCGTCCTAGGCTGCCTTGTTCATTAGAAAAAGCCGGCTTTTGTTGGGGCTTCCCCCACCCCCACTAGTCTGTGTTTATTGCTGTTTCCCAGTTGCTGGTTTCTTTCTTTAGCTCCAAGGCTAGGGTGTTTGAGGCAAAAAGAAAACCACAGAACTCATCACTATGATGTTGCCTGGTTCCTGAGGCCCCTGGCGGGTCTGGCTTACTCTCTCACATCTCAGTCTTATGTTTGTTTCACATAACGTCAAGGGCTTTTAGTTGTACTTGGTGGGAGAAATAGGACATGTGTATTTACCCCGTATTTCTAGAAGTGCCAATACCAGCTTGCTCTAGTTTTGTGTTAATCCAGGGCTAACCGGGGAGTCTGTTTATTTGCTTTGAAAACCTCGAGGCTGCCGCTGTCTGGGCAGGAAGTGCTGCCGCGCGCTCTCATCCTCACCGCTTGCTCACTGAGGTCCGCCCTTCTCAGTTCTGGGTCCACATTTACACTGTGAGAGACTGGACTTGAGGCTTTGGGAGGGGGCTCTGCTGAAAGGCTGGGCTCACTGGAGGGGAGAGGGGCTGTGAGGGAGCTCCAGATCGGGAGATGGGACTAGACGGAAGTGGGCAGACATCCCCGAGGGGCTGCCCTCCGTTCCGCAGTTCCTGCTCTCCCCACGCTTTCATTCATGCTCAGTGTTGCTTCGCTTTAATGGCAGACATACTACACAGATGTTAATGGCGGACATATGACACAGATGTTAATGGCGGACATAGGACACAGACGTTAGTGGCGGACATAGGACACAGACGTTAATGGCGGACATAGGACACAGACGTTAATGGCGGACATAGGACACAGACGTTAATGGCGGACATAGTACACAGACGTTAATGGCGGACATACGACACAGACGTTAATGGCGGACATACGACACAGACGTTAGTGGCGGACATAGGACACAGACGTTAATGGCGGACATAGGACACAGACGTTAATGGCGGACATAGGACACAGACGTTAATGGCGGACATACGACACAGACGTTAATGGCGGACATACGACACAGACGTTAGTGGCGGACATAGGACACAGACGTTAGTGGCGGACATAGGACACAGACGTTAGTGGCGGACATAGGACACAGACGTTAGTGGCGGACATAGGACACAGACGTTAATGGCGGACATACGACACAGACGTTAATGGAGGACATATTACACAGATGTTAATGGCGGACACAGTACACAGACGTTAATGGAGGACATAGTACACAGACGTTAGTGGCGGACATAGTACACAGACGTTAATGGAGGACATATTACACAGACGTTAGTGGCGGACATAGGACACAGACGTTAATGGCGGACATACGACACAGATGTTAATGGCGGACATACGACACAGACGTTAATGGCGGACATAGGACACAGATGTTAGTGGCGGACACAGTACACAGACGTTAATGGAGGACACAGTACACAGACGTTAGTGGCGGACATATGACACAGACGTTAGTGGCGGACATAGGACACAGACGTTAATGGCGGACATAGGACACAGACGTTAATGGCGGACATAGGACACAGATGTTAATGGCGGACATAGGACACAGACGTTAATGGCGGACATAGGACACAGACGTTAATGGCGGACATAGGACACAGACGTTAGTGGCGGACATAGGACACAGACGTTAATGGAGGACACAGTACACAGATGTTAATGGCGGACACAGGACACAGACGTTAATGGAGGACACAGTACACAGACGTTAGTGGCGGACATACGACACAGACGTTAGTGGCGGACATAGGACACAGACGTTAATGGCGGACATAGGACACAGATGTTAATGGCGGACATACGACACAGATGTTAATGGCGGACATAGGACACAGACGTTAATGGCGGACATAGGACACAGACGTTAATGGCGGACATAGGACACAGACGTTAATGGCAGACATAGGACACAGATGTTAATGGCGGACATACGACACAGACGTTAATGGCGGACATAGGACACAGACGTTAATGGCGGACATAGGACACAGACGTTAGTGGCGGACATAGGACACAGACGTTAATGGAGGACACAGTACACAGATGTTAATGGCGGACACAGGACACAGACGTTAATGGAGGACACAGTACACAGACGTTAGTGGCGGACATACGACACAGATGTTAGTGGCGGACATAGGACACAGACGTTAGTGGCGGACATAGGACACAGACGTTAATGGCGGACATAGGACACAGATGTTAATGGAGGACATAGGACACAGATGTTAATGGCGGACATAGGACACAGACGTTAGTGGCGGACATAGGACACAGACGTTAATGGTGGACATAGGACACAGATGTATTCTCATTTAAAGATGCAGGCAGGAAGTCGGTTCTTGCTGCCTTCGCTTTCCCAGAGGGAGCTGGGATGAACATTTAGTCTGCATCCTTCCCGTCACCGCTCCACAGACCCATGAGTGCCTCTTAAGAGAGAGACTGCGGCTTAGTGGGCAAAATCAAAAATGGAATTTAGCCTGGTCACGGTGCTCCTACTTAGTGCCTCAGTTTTCTTGTCTCTGAAGTGGGCATTAATAACCAACTTTCCTTATAGAGTTGTGGTGAGGAATAAATGAACCAACTCCCATACAGTACTCTGAGAACAATGCCCGGCCCTGGTGCACACGTGTGGAGTACCCTGAGAACGATGCCCGGCCCTGGTGCACACGTGTGGAGTACCCTGAGAACGATGCCCGGCCCTGGTGCACACGTGTGGAGTACTCTGAGAACGATGCCCGGCCCTGGTGCACACGTGTGGAGTACCCTGAGAACGATGCCCGGCCCTGGTGCACACGTGTGGAGTACCCTGAGAACGATGCCCGGCCCTGGTGCACACGTGTGGAGTACCCTGAGAACGATGCCCGGCCCTGGTGCACACGTGTGGAGTACCCTGAGAACGATGCCCGGCCCTGGTGCACACGTGTGGAGTACCCTGAGAACGATGCCCGGCCCTGGTGCACACGTGTGGAGTACCCTGAGAACGATGCCCGGCCCTCGTGTAGATGCATGCTATAAGTAACATCGTTTGATTTTCGTTTCCTCATCACAAGATGATATGTGTAGGAGGTTCTTCCAAGCCATCACAGAATACCACAACCTCATTCTTTTTGTTTTATATTTATGATTTATTTTTAAAAACATTTATTTTTTTGAAAGGCAGAACAATAGAGAGGCAGAGGCTGAGAGAGAGAGAGAGAGATGTCTTCCATCCGCTGGTTCACTCCTCAGATGGCCTAAATGGCCAGAGCTGTGCTGCTCCAAAGGCAGGAACCAGGAGCTCCTTCAGAGTCTCCCACATGGGTGCAGGGGCCCAAGGACTTGGGCCATCTTCTACCGCTTTCCCAGGCCATAGCAGAGAGCTGGATCAGAAGTGGAGCACCCGGGACTTGAACTGATGCCCATGTGGGATGCTGGCACTGTAGGCGGTGGCTTTACCTGCTATGCCACAGCACCGACCCCTATTCATTGTTTTTTAAAGATTTATTTATTTGAAAGGCAGAGCTACAGAGAGAGAGAGAGAGAGAGAGAGAGAGAGAGAGAGAGAGAGAAAGATACCTTCCATCCGCTGGTTGCAATAGCTGGAGCTGGGCCAGTCCAAAGCCAGGAGCCAGGAGCTTCCTCCGGTCCTCCCACATGAGTGCAGGGGCCGAAGCACTTGGACCATCTTCTACTTCTTTCCCAGGACATTAACAGGGAGCTGGATAGGAAGTGGAGCAGCTGGGACTCAAACCGGTACCCATATGGGATGCCAGCACCATAGGCAACAGCTTTACCCACTGCATCACAGCACCAAGTCCCAAGGAATATTTATTGTTATTTTATTTGAAATGAGAGAAGCAGAGCTAGAGCCAGACAGACAGCTGTCTCATCAGCTGGTTCAGTCCCCAAAAGCCTAGAATAGCCAGGCGTGGGCCAGGCTGAAACCAGGAGGCTGGAACTCGATCCTTGTCTTCCACGTAGGTGGCAGAGACACACATGCTTGGACCATCATCTGCTGCCTGCAGGGTGTACATTAACAGGAAGGTGAGCTGAGGCCTGAACACCCACGGGGTTCTGACAGGGGATATGGGTGTCCCAAGTGGCGTCTTTCCAGCGTGCCAAACGCCTGCCCCGTTACCTCATTCTTTTTAATGGCTGTGTGTTTTTCTACTGTGTTGAAACTTACTAGCCACTGCCCTACTGATGGAAGTTTAGATTTTTCTCTCTGGGATGTGCAAAGCAGTGCCATGAAAAGTATCCCTGCCCACCTAGGCCAGGGTATGTGCTGACAGGATGTGTACCGTTAAATGTCAGTAGTCACCACCAGATAGCCTTTCCAAAGTGTACTGCTGATCTGTACGGACAAAAACACCTGCTCCTCTCCTTGCATCGTTCCTCATTATCAGGGTCTCCACTGCTTTCCTGAGCAGGGGTCATGTGTGAATTTGCCTTCTGTGATCAGTAGAGAGGTCAAGTGTCTTTTCATGTATTGATCACGTGTAGTTTGTTATTACTTCTGGTTTTTAGAGTTGACTCATTTTGCTGGCTTTTTTTTTTTATTATTATTACTGATTTGTAAGATTCCCTTATATACCTTGAACATTCCTAATCAAAGGTCTGAAAAATGCTTCAAAATCCACTTCAGATTTTGGATTTTCACACTAGGGTTGCTCAGCTAAGTCTATGCAAATTCAGAAACAAAATAGCCCTGAAAATCTGAAACACTTTTGTTTTGTAAAAGCTTTTGCCAGTCACACTGGATGTTACACAGATTTTTCTCCGGACTCATTGTCTTTCGTGTTCATAGTATCAGACATTGTTCAATTTATTAAAATTTTGATGTAGTCATATCTGTCAGCCTATTTCTTTTTTTTTTTCTTTTTTTCCTTTAATTGTTTATTTGAAAGGTAGAGTTACACACAGAGAGAGGGTTTCCATCTTCTGGTTCAGTCCCCAAATGACCACACCAGTCAGGGCTGGGCCAGACTGAAGCCAGGAGCCTGGAACTCCATATTGGTCTCCCATATGGATGGCAGAGGCCCAAGCACTTGGCTGTCTTCTGCTGCTTTCCCAGAAGTGTTAGCGGGGAGCTGGGTTAAAAGTGGAGCGGCTGGGACTTGAACCAGCGCTCCTATGGAATTGCCACTGTTACAGGCGAGTTGGCTGTGCCACAAAGCCAGCCACAGTCGTAATGCTTTAAAAGTTCTATTTAGGAGCTGGAACCAGCAGGGGGAGTTTTTAAGAGGAACACTTTATTTAGTCTCAAAGTGCCTCCCACAAAGTACTTATTATTTACAGAGGAATAAAAGCAGGGAACCAAAGCAGGTACCACTGAGTGAGTGATCCAGGGTAGCATTACCAGTAGTGAGGTGGATTCTGTGTGCCTCCTGAGCAGGGTGTGGCAGATAAACACACTCACACCTGCACACACGTATGTACACACACCCGTATGCATGGATTCCCAAATTCATGTCAAAATAAATTTATCTTTCCTTTTCCACGTGCTTTTTGAAGTTCTAGCATGTGTGAGGAAGAGAGAAACAATGTAAAAATATGAAGCCTGTTGGGGAATCTGGGCACTGGGTGCATGAGAAATTCTTTGAATTATTTTTATAATTTATCTCTGAATCTGAAATTATTTCAACATAAAAACTTGAGGAAACTAAGAGAGAGAGGAGAGCCTGGCCACCCCAGGATGCGAGCATCACGTATTTTTGGCGAATCTTCACTCGTCTCACTGATGAGGCCCTGTGAGCCTCAGACATTCGTTCAGGAGTGTAGCGTAGAGGCTGGAGTCTGAGTTACCGTTGCCCCGAGCGCACGGCTGTCTTCTGAGCTCTGTGTCTTCTCTACCTACGTGGCTGACGCGCTGCCTCTGTCATTAGCTAGACCCCCGCCTGTGCACAGGGCATGTTCCAGTCGGGGTCAAACCTCATTTCCCCTCCGGGAGATGAAACCCAGAGCGGCTGCGTTCCCCTTAAGAGATACAGCCCTCTGCAGGGAATACAGAACACCAGGACACAAACATAAGCTGTGTGGCTGCCTGCTTCGGTCCTGGGGGACCCCAAGCCAGACCCTGGGGAGGGGTGAGGGCCAGTCCTAGGCGTCTACAAGAACGCTGAGTAGGCCTTGCCTCCCCCCCCCCCCCCCCGAGGGCAGGTGTGACAGCGGCCACAGCTGCAGCGTCATGCCAGCTAAGGTCAGGTCAGGTCAGGTGATACCTCTACCAGCATTCAACCCTGGCTTTGGGCGCCAGTCTAAACTGCTGTATTAGATGCTAGTGCAACATCTTGTTTATAAACTTGAGGCCTGTAGGCCTTAACTGATTTAGGAAGCAGTCTTGGTGAGCACAGCAAGAAATCTTGTTGTAGGGTGGCATTTACTTGGGCCCCAAAGGGGGATTTTCCAGACTATTTTAAGCTATATTCTGTTTCATTAATCTATTTAAACTATTCCTCTACAATAACATACTGTTTCAATTATTGGAAGCTTGTGTGTGTGTGTGTGTTAGCGGTTTCTTTGATTTTCTAAAATTGAAGTGAAATTGCCCATAACATAGAATTAAGCATTTTAAAGTGAACGACTCAGTGGCATTTGGTATACTCAGGAGGGTGTGCAGGGTGTGTTCATCACCCCAGAGGCACTCCCATGACCTCAAAGTAATTGCTCCCCACCCATCCCCCTGCCTGCCCCCGACAGCCCCCCAGGCTGTGCTCTGTGTTATCTAGTCTGTGTGTTTCTCAAAATGGAACCAGATAATTATGACCTTTTTGGCTTGGTCTCTCATTTCAAGGTTTTTATAGCCTATTTTAATGTCTGATAGGGCTCCTTTCTTTTTCAAAAATTTTTGGTTGTTACCATGTATTATGTTTTCTTAGAATATGGCACAAAAGGTGACGTTTGGTGAACGATGCCTTGGTCAGAGTTAACCTGGGGGAGTTGATGTTGCCACCATTGCATTTTCCCATCTAGGAGCGTGGTTTGCCTTTCTCTCCCTCTCTCTCTCTCTTGCTTTTTCACTCTCTCACTCTCTCTTTAAATAAATATTTATTGATTTATTTATTTGAAAGGTAGAGAGAGAGAGAAAGAGAGATCTTCCATCCACTGGTTCATTCTCCGAATGGCTGCAACGTCCTGGGGCTGGGCCAGGCTGAAGCCCGGAGCCCGGAGCTTCTTCCAGGTCTCCCACACTGGTGCAGGTGCCCAAGGACTTGAGCCACCTTCTGCTACTTTCTCAGGAACACCAGCAGGAAGCTAGATAAAAAATGGAGCAGCTGGGACTCGAACAGGTGCCCATATAGGATACCGGTATCACAGGCAGTGGCTTTACCCACTATGCCAGAACACTGGCCCTCTGGTTAGTGTTTTTATTTATTGAGGTTTTGTTTTATATTCTTCAGTACAGTTTTATAGTCTTCCTCATGTCTTGTCATTTCTGTTATTTTATTACATGTGTGTTATATTTTTATTTCTGTTGGGCATGGATTCTTTTTTATGTCTTTATTGATATAATTGACATGCAATGTATTGTATATATTTGAGGGGTTTTGGCATATGTTTGTATAGACTGTGACATCATCACAAGAAAGTAAACATGTCCCTCACCCCCAAAACTTCCCTCCTGCACTTTTGTAACACATGCTACACCCCCTTCCCTAGGAAACCACTAGCCTTGCTGTTGTTAGACCAGGTCACATTTTCTAGGATTGTATGCGAATCCTTCAGCTGGCTTGTCTCTCTGATTGTTGTTTTCAGATCCAGCTGTCTTGTCGAGAGTATAGGTGGTATTGGTAAGTGGGTAGTACAGCCGTATGCACCTGTGCAGTTCACCTGGAGATGGTTATTTGGGTTGCTTTGGTTTGGGCTATTGGTGATATCATTCATGCACAAGTCTTTGTGTGGAACTGTGCTTTCATTTCCTTTAGGCAAATACCTATGAATGGGATGCTGGATTGTACTGTATGGTAGATAGATGCTTAACTGTTTAAGAAACTGCCAAGGGGCTGGCTCTGTGGTGCATTGGGTTAAAGCCCCGACCTGCAGTGCTGGCATCCCATATGGGCGCTGGTTCGAGTCTTGGCTGCTCCACTTCTGATCCAACTCTTACCAGTGTGCCTGGGATAGCAGTGGAGGATGGCCCAAGTGCTTGGGCTCCTGTACCCACGTGGGAGACCTGGAAGAAGCTCCTGGCTCCTGGCTTCGGATCAGCGAGATGCGCCGGCTGCAGCGGCCATTGGAGGGTGAACCAATGGCAAAAAGGAAGACCTTTCTCTCTGTCTCTCTCTCTCTCACTATCCACTCTGCCTGTCAAAATAAATAAATAAATAAATAAATCTTTAACAACAACAAAAAATAAACTGCCAAACTATTTTCCAAGAGATTACATTATTTTATATTCACTCTGGCAGATCATTAGAATTCTAGTTCCACATCCTTCTCAATATTTGATATGGTCATTGCTTTTCATTTTATCCATTCTAGTAGGTATGCGTTTGTTTATGGTTTTAGTTTATATTTCTGTTACACTAATGATTGTGAACTTTTTTGCCATTAGTGTATATTCTTTGATAACATTTCTGTTTAGATTTCTTGAAAATTTCTCTTTAATTGAGAGGCAGAGAAAGAGAGTGATGTAGCTATCTCCCATCCACTGGTGGTACTCCTGAAATGCCTGCCATAGCCGGGACTAGGCAGGAACTGAAGTCAGGAACACGTCACTCAGTAGGTCTCCCGTGTGGGTGGCAGCATCCAGTCACTTGAGCCATCATCTCTGCCAACCAGAGTCTGCATTAGCAGGAAGCTAGCGTCAGGAGCTGGCGCCGGGAATTGAACCCAGAAGCTCCAACGTGGGATTTGCGTGTCTTAACCACTAGGCTAAAGGCCCACTCTTGAAATTCTTTACCCATTTTTTATTGGTTTACTTGTATTAGTACTCAATTATAAGAGTTCTTTCTATATCTTAAATTTACAGGGTCTTCAGAAAGTTCATGGAAATGCATATTGTGTAAAATTTGTGCATGGTTTTCAAATTTTTTTGCACAAAAATAAACCTATTTTGTAATTCTGCTTTTTTGTGAGCTTCCTTGAATGTCTGTCTTGCAGTTGTTTTCTCCCTGTCCATTGCTTGCTTTTCATTTCTTAACAGTGTTTTGGAAACGCAGAAGGGATAGTTTGTTGAAACTCAGTTTATGTTTTCTTTTATAGCTAGTGATTTTTGTATTACAGTTAAATCCTTGACAAATCCAAGGTCTAGATTTTTCTCTCTAATCCTTTCTAGAAGTTTTATACTTTCAGCCTTCATATTTCAGTCAACGACTTGCTTTGTTAGTTTTTATAACTATGTAGTATGATGTATGTACATGTTCTTGCCCAGTATTTCTAGTAACCTCTCTTTAAAGATGGTCTCTTCTTCATTAAATTACTCTGGCACATTTTCCAAAAGTCTGTTGGTCGTACGTATATATTTATGTTGCTGAATTCTACGGCTTGTCTCATTGATCTGCATATCTGTGTGCCAACCCCGTGCTCTTGGATTACTGTAGTTTTATAATAATCCTTAAAAGTAGGCAGTCCTTTAATTTATTCTGTTTTCAGGTCATTTTGATTGTTCTAGGTCCTTTGAATTTTAATACAAATTTAAGAATCAGCATGTTTATTTCTACAAAAAAAAGCCTGCTGAGATTTTGATTGGGACTATATTTACACGTGTGGGTCCGCTTGCAGGTGTTGACAGGTTAACAACACTGAGTCTTCACACCTGTGAATATGGCATACACTTTCATTTATTAGGTCCTCTTTTTATTTTTAAAGATTTATTTGAAAGTTAGAGTTACTCAGAGAGAGGAGAGAGAGAGAGAGGTCTTCCATCCTCTAGTTCACTCCCTAATTAGCTGCAACGGCTGGAGCTGCGCCGATCCGGAGCCAGGGGCTTCCTCCGAGTCTTCCCATGCGGGTGCAGGGGCCCAAGGACTTGGGCCATCTTCCACTGCTTTCCCAGGCCATAGCAGAGAGCAGGATTAGAAGTGGAATAGCTGGGTTTCGAACCGGCGCCTATATGGGATTCCGACACTGCAGGCGGCAGCTTTACCCAGTACGCAACAGTGCCGGCCCATTAGATCCTCTTTATTGTCTCTCAGCAACCTTTACTATGTTTACTTGAAAGACAGACAGACAGACAGGGAGAATGAATCTTCTATCTCCCGTTCACTCTCCAAATGGCCACAATGACCAGGGCTGGGCCAGGCCAAAGCCAGGAGACAGGAACTCCATCCAGGGCTTCTGTGTGGGTGGCAGGGACCAAAGTACTTGGGCCATCATCTGCTGCTCTCCCAGCTGTATTAGCAGGCAGCTGGATCAGAAGCAGAGCAGCTGGGACTTGAACCATCGCTCTGATATGGGATTGCAAACTGCAGCGGCACAATACTGGCCCCCTCTCAGCAATCTTTTAATTTTCAGTTTACATGAGAGTCAAGCAAATATTTTGTCAAAGATGTCCTTAGACACTTAATATTTTTGATGTTGTTGTAAGCGGTATTTATTTTCATTTTATAGAAATAAAGTTATTTTTGTGAATTGACTTGGTATTCTGCAATGTTTTTTAACTCACTTAGGTTGCTTCCCCTTTGGGCTGTTGAAAGTAATATCATTCACACACAAGTTCATGTAGCTTTTCTGATTATGCCTTACAGTTTTTTGCTTAGTCAATAATGTTTTCTGTGAATAAAACAATTTTGTTTCTTACTTTCCAGTCTGTGTGCCTTTTTATGTCTTTTGCTTTGCCAATTGCACTGGCTGGCATATCCGGTGTGCTACTAAGTAGAAGCAGTGATTGCACACCTTTGCCTTTTGTCAGATCTTACGGGAAAAGTGTTCACTGTTTTATCATTTCAGTATCATGTCAGCTACAGATTTTTTATTGACATTGGAATATTTAATTTTATCAAATGCTTTATCCGCACCTATTGAGATGATCATATTGTTTTTCTTTTGGAACTTTAAAAAAATTTCAAAAAAATTATCTATTGGAAAGTTGAAGTCACAGAGAAGGAGAGACAGAGAGCTTCAACTCCCCAAGGCAGAACCAGGAGCCAGGAAGCAGGAGCTTCCTCCAGGTCCAGTGTAGGGTATTAAGGTCCCAAGCCCTTGGTCCACCTGCTGCTGCCTTTCCCAAGCCATTAGCAGGGAGCTGGATCAGAAATGGAGGAGCCAGGACTCGAACTGGCACCTGCAAGGGATGCCAGCACCACAGGTGGCAGCCTGACCTGCTATGCCACAACACTGACCCCTTTTCAAACTTCTGTTATTAAGAAGTGACCTGATATTTGAATGTTAAACCAGACTTGCATATTCTGGAATAAGTCCGATGTGGACGTAACGTATTGTAATTTTATTTATTGTTAGATTCAATTTGCCAAAATGTTGTTAAGGAATTTTATGGTCATGAGGAATATTGATTGGTCTGTGGTTTTCTTGTCTTACAGTGGCTTTGTCTGGTTTTGGTATTAGAGTAATCCTGGTCTTACATGATGAGTTGAGAAATGTTCCTTCTCCATTTTTGGACAGATTTAGTGTAGAATTGTTATTATTGCTTCTTTAAATATTCGTAGAATTCATCAGTATTTTTCTGGTTCCATATGTGGAAAGGTTTTTCACAACAGTTTGATTTTTAAAGTAAGTATGGTGCTATTCAGGGTATCTCTTTAAATGGGCCTTGGTAATTTGTGTCTGTCAAGCAATTTTCCATTTAATTTAAGTTTTCCAATTCCTAAGCACAGCGTTGTGCGTAGTATTCCTGGCCTGGGCGCCCAGCCCAGCAGTCAGTATGTCTGCATCCCACATCACAGTGTCTGGCTCAGTCCCGGCTCCAGCCCGACTCAGCTTCCTGCCAGGGCAGACCCTGGGTGGCAGTGCATTCCCTGCTGTCACGTGGAGACCTGGACTGTGCTCCTGGCTCCTGCCTCCAGTCCCAGTCCCATCCCAGGCCCGGCTGTTGTGGGCCTGTGAGGGAGTGAGCCAGCAGGTGAGTTTTCTTAATTTCACTCTCTGCTTCTCAAATAAATACAAAATAATTTTTAAAAGCTTTAAAATATTCCTTCACATTATCCTTTTAATGTCTGTAAAAACCATAGTGTATCCTCTCTTTCATTCCCAGTAACGATAAATGATAATTGATGTCATCTTTTTTTTTTCCTGATTAGGCTCCCTAGAGATTTATCTATTTTATCTCTCAAAGAACTAGCATTTTGTTTTATTTATTTATTTTTCTCCTTTTTCTTTATTATTTCATTTTACTTAGTTTGGTTTAACATTTTAATTTTTTTTTTTAAGATTTATTTATTTGAAGGGCAGAGTTAGAGACAGCAAGAGAGCTTCCATCCCCTAGTTCACTCCCCAGATGGTGGCAACTATTAGGCCTAGGCCAGGCTGAATCCAGGATCCAGGAGCTTCTCCTGGGTCTCCCACATGGGTTCAGGGGCCCAAGGACTTAGGCCATCCTCTGCTGCCCTCCCAGGCACATTAGTCGGGAGCTGGATAGGAAGTAGAACAGCCAGGACTTGAACTGGTGCCCACATAGGATGCTGCCAGTGGCTTAACCTGCTGTACCATAATGCCAGCCCAACATTTTAGTTATTTAAGGTAGAAGTGTTGGTCATTGATTTGGGATGTTTCTTCTTTTCTAATGTAAGCATTTAATGCTATGAATTTCCCTATAAACTCTGCATTTACCACAACCCTCAACTTTTACTATGTTGTATATAATTTAATTCCATTCACGATATGGTCTCATTTGCCTTTTGATTTTTTTCTTTGACCCATGATTTACTTATATGTGTGCTTTTCATATATTTCCCATATACTTGGGGGATTTTCTAGATATTTCTGCAATTAACATTTTTTGGGCTGGCATTCTGGTGTAGTGGGTTAAGCCCCACCTGTGATGCCAGCATCCCACATTGCTGATTCGAGTCCTGGCTGCTCCACTTGCCATCCAGCTCCTGTTAATGTCCCTGGACAAGCAGCAGAAGATGGCCCAAGTCCTTGGGCCCTTGTATGCACGTGAGAAATCCAGATAAAGCTCCTGGCTCCTGGCTTCAGCCTGGACCAGCCCCAGCTGTTGAGCTCATGTGAGGAATGAACTAGCGGATGTCTCTCCTTCTCTATTTCTGTGACTCTGCCTTTCAAATAAAGAAATCTTTAAAAAAAAAAACCATTTATTGAATTCCATGTGATCAGGGAACATAATTTTATGCCTAGAATAGGAATGAGCACACTTTTTTTTTCTGTAAAAAGCCAGTTAATAAATATTTTAAGCCTTGTGAACCACATCTGACCTCTATTGCATATTATTATGTTTTTAACCCTTAAAATATGAAAACCATTTGTAATTAACAGGCTGCAGGCTGGATTTGGCCTGGACTGTGGTGCATCAACTGTGGCCCAAACTATGTTCTTAGTAAATGTAATCAAAGAAGAGATTTATTTCCAACAAACGTGCTGGGCCCAAATTGGTTTAAGGTAATATTCCTTCAAGTTATCAAAGAGCAGGTAATTCCCACATCATATAAACTACCTTAAAGCTTTGAAAAAAAATGAGGTGATGCTTAATATATTTTACAGGGCTTCTTTAGCCTTGGTGATGGATATTGTTACTCTGAATTTTAATGTTTTCTTCCACTGTATTCTGTAAGCAGTTGTTGGTTATAGTTTGCATATTTTGCATAGCAGAAAACTGATTTTTACAAAATATTTTTCTCTTATATTCAACAACGTCATTGAATTATCTCAGTGTTTCTAATTCTCCATGTTGTTTGCTGGCTGTTCTGTGACCCTTTGGATCATGGTTTAAGATCAATTTGCAAGGTTTATGCAGTGAGAAATTATGTGGTGACGAATCCCACCAGTGTCTCCCAGCGCCTCTCCCTAGTGCCATTCCGGCCTTCTCCAGTCTTTCCTGAACGGTTGCCAGCGACAGCTTTCTGGAAGACCAGGTTACTCACCTGCTTGAGGCTTTTCTCTGGTGTTTATCAAATGGACGGACCTGTCTGGAATCTCAGACTTCCCTCTCACTGTAGCCCTCACTCTGCCCCCTTGAACTCCAGACGGTTCCTCAGAGGCACTGTTCCCATTCTTGCCTCTGTGCCTTGGCAGGTGCGCACCCTTCTCCCAGGGGAATTGTGTTTGGCACTTTGTGTTCTGCTAGCACCTCTACCTTTCTTGTTGCAGCTCGTGTCGCTCTTTGATTACAGCTGTCGGTGTGTGTGTCCCTGGAGGCCGTGGACCCGTGTCTTTCCTGGAGCTGTGCCTCCAGCACCCAGCACAGTGTCTGGGTGCACGCAGACTCCACCCGGCATGTGAGGAATGTTTATTGAATTGAATTAGCTCTTTTCTGTTTTGCCTTCCTGTGTCTGGGATATTGGATGCCAACATCCAGCTAAGTTATGTTTGTGTTAAACATGAATTGAAATGCAATTACAGCTGGCAGTGTGGTTTGCGGGCTGAGTAGTGGAGTCAGTGAGAAGAGGGACTGAGTCAGGAGGGCCAGTCCATCTCCTCCGCCTTCTCGCCTCCCGTCACCGAGCGAGACTCATGACCAGCAGAGTGCAGCTTCTCCTCTCTTAAATCCCACCACTTTCACTCTTGCCAGCCCTGTCTTTTTGGGTCTTTGTTAAAACCAGCAAGCAGCCCAGAGCCAGGCCTCTTGACTCCAGCAGGAGGCTGGACTCCCCACTCCAGGCGGTCTGTGCAGAGAGCTTGGGCGGGATGTCACCGAGCCTGCCCAAGTGCAGGCTGCCCGTGTCCTCTCCCCAAGGCCTGCGGAGGCCTCCTGGGGCTGCTGGACTTTTGGCTGATCTCAGATCGCGAGTTTTCACTGTTTCTTAACTGTTCTGCTGGAGCCCAGCTAAGCCAAGCACACCACTGTGTGTCTGTTATGGATGCTGCCCTATTGAGTTCAGTTCAGGAATTGCCTTCTGAGGGGACCCGCCTTGAGGTCAGTGGATCAGCTGGTGTGATGGGAAATCGCAGGTGTCTTGGGGTCATCTGTGTCCTCCAGCATTGGTCAAAACCTGCGTGGGCGTTGCTGCAGTCCCCTCCGCCAGCCAGCATCTTTGATGAGCCCACTTCCCCCAGGTTCAGAGGGACGTTTCCCCACACTTCAGAGATGTGGGGACAAGGGAAGCAGGCATCTGCTCGTTTGCACACCCACCACATGCAGGCCCTGTGCTAGGCACTGGGAAGCATGTGGTGAGTGAGTCGGATGTAGTCCCTGCCTGCAGACTCCCAGCAGAGGAGGGGTGGCGGAGCGCGAAGCACCTCAGGTGGCCCCTCCTCTGCGGGATTAGCCTCCACCCCCCAGGTGAATGCTCGTGTCTTCTTCTCCTGCCTTGGGTCTTGCTTGTAATCCCTCTCTTGTGTTCTTGCAGCCTGTCCTCTTCTCTTCTTTCCTCTCCACCAAAACATGCTGCAGTCTGGCTATGATAAACACACCCGCAGCCACCACCTCCCTGCTTCATGACCGGGCTTCCAGACGGCTCCTGTTTGCCATCTCCTCTTCATCTCCTCCTCCCCTCACCCTGGCTTCCAGATTGCCTAACTCAGTGGCCTTTTGCTAATCCTGATTCTTGACCTCATCTCAGCTTGGGATTCTATAAACTAATTCCTTCCTTCCTTAGATATTCATTTACTTCTGCTCATTCATTCGTTCTTTCGGTCATTCACTTGAAAAGCAGAGTTACAGACACAAGAGAGAGTGATAGAATTTCTTCTGTCCGCTGGTTCACTCTCCAAATGGCCACAACAGCTGGGGCTGGGCCAGGCCAAAGCCAGGAACTTGGAACTCCACCCAGGTCTCCATGTGAGTGGCAGGGGCCCAGATACTTGGACCATCTTCCACTGCTTTCCCAGGCACATTAGCAGGGAACTGGATCAAAGCTGGAGCAACTGGGACCCAAACTAACACTGTTATGGGATGCTGGTGTTGCATGTGGTAGCTTAACCTGCTGTGCCACAATGCCAACCCCTATATTCATTTTCTGAATATAAAACTAATATGTGACCATTGTAGACTATTTAGAAGGTAAAAAAAAGCACAAGGAAGAGTACAAAAGTGATTTGAAATTCTACTGAGGAAGAACTGTTGACATTTCGACATATATCCCTTAGCTCTTCCCTGGGTGTGTGTGTGTGTGTGTGTGGTGTTGGCAGTACAGATGCTCCTTGACTTGTGATGGGATTGCATCCCAGTAAGTTCACTGTAAGTTGAAAATATCGTATGCTGAACATGCATTGAATCCATTGTACCAGACATCCTGGCTTAGCAACACAGCACGCGTAGAGTATCAGCTGTTTCTTTCCTAGGCACCTGGCTGACGGGGAGCCACAGCTGCTCTGTCCAAGAGAATGTTGTACCACATAGCGCTAATCCAGGAAGAGATCAAAATTCAAAGTACGGTTTCTGCTAAATGCGTATTACTTTCCTACCATGGTAAAGTCAAGAAATCCTACATTGAGCCATTGCTTGATGGGTGCTGTTGCGTATACAGTCAGGCATCGTCTAATGACAGGGGTATGTTCTGAGAACTCTGTGGGCAGGTGATTTTGTTGTTGTGTGAACAACAGCATGTACTTACACAAACCCAGGTGTTACCGCCTGCCACACCGAGGCCACGTGGTGTGTGTATATATGGGATAGCCTATTGCACCTACGGTCATGACGAGCCCAACGACACGAGATTAAACCAAGCACAGGAGAAAGTGCTGCGATCTAGAGGGCAGTAAGTGGGGTGTGTGCGGCTGCTGCTGGCTTTGCAGCATGCTGTTTTATGGTAAACATTTTTTTTTATGTGTAGAAGGAGTACGGTGTGAAATAATGATATAAAGTGTAGTGTAGGAAAGACATAAGCCTGTAACGTAGCCGTTTATTGTCCTTTGAAGTACGAGGCGCTGTAGAGTTGTATGTGTTACACTTTTTATGAGTGGCAGCGCAGAGGCTTGGCGACCACGGGCATCAGCACAAATGCGTGAGTTACGCGCTGTGTCATGGTGAGTGACCATGACGCCACCAGGCCATGGGGACTTCTTAGTTCCGTTACAGTCACTGTCGTGTACGTGGTCGCGTGTTGACTGAGCAGCGCGAGGCACGCAGCTGTGTTATTTTAGGATCTGCTCGTTGTTGCGTTGTATCCTCTCACTGTGTTATTGCGGCGGCGTCTTAGGCCATCAGATATCTCTGCGGTGCTTCTTCCTTGAAGCGCTCTCCTCCCTTAGGTTTGATTGCACCGATTTTCTGCCTGTTCTTCTCCCATCTTTCCCTCTCATGGCAGCCTCCACGCTGTGCACGCACCTGAGCTCTGAGCCCAGTCTCCTCCACTGTGTGCTCTTCTGCAGCTCAGAGAAGTGGGGAGAGCCCAGCTGGGATCCTCAGCGCCACACCCACATCCCACCTGCCTGCTAAACAAGCCCACGTGTCACGGCTGGCTGACACCTGCAAATTCCTGCACTGAACTGGCCTTCGTCTCTGTACCGTTCCCTGCCCCATCCCCACCTGCCAAAGGCCCAGCCCATAGCTCCCCTCTTCGCTCTTCCGGGCTGCGTCTCCAGCAGAGGCCGGGGTCTTCCTGGGGCTCCTCAGCCATGCCCTCCCCTGCACCCGTCAGGCAGTTTCTTTAGCTTTTCATCATCCTCTCTGTCTCTGCCACCACCCAGCTCTTGTCCCGTGTCCCAGGTGGCCTCTGCCAGGAGAGCTCTGGTTCCCCCAACCTGTGCTCCAGAATCTTCCTTGCTGTCCAGAGCTCTCCAGTGATGGCCCCACCTCGCCCCCACTCTCCTCAGCAGCTGCCCCACTGACCCCCAGGTTCTGACCTCTCCTACCTCTGAGGTCTGGTCCTCCTCACTCGTCTTGTGAAGCCTCAGATAGCCCACGCCCCTGCATCTTCAGACCCTGTCTCTCCCAGGGGCGTGCCCTCCCCTTGCCTCTGCCTGGCTCTGGGTGCGTCACGGCGTGGCCACCGCAGCTGCCTGTCATCCCCCGCTGCCTCCCCGTGACTGCCCTCTTTCTTGTTCTTCTGGACTCTCCTCGTCTCCCATGCTCCCTCGCAGTACTGTTAGTCCACCGTGCACTCCGGTAACTGAACTTACGCGTGCTGCCTGTCCCCCTGCTGGCTGCTTCCATGGGTAACGACCCTGCAGGGTTACCACGGTGGCCTCCTCTCACAGAGGAGAGAAAGCCGGGAGCTTGAGGCCTCTTTGGGAGTCCCACAGCAGGTGAGGCTTAGCTCAGACCCAAGCCAGGTCTCCCGTCTGTGCCTTGGGCTCTCTTCCTCGAACTCTCCCTGCCAGTCCAGCTGACTGCTAGCTGTCTGCCGAGGGTGGACTCACCTGTCATACCTGAGAACGCTCAAGTCATGGCTTGAATGCTTGGTAGATATTTGCTGACTGCGCCTGTGCGTGGAGGTCTCTGTGAAGCAGGGCAGGCAGCTTACAAGGACGTGGACGGGAGCAGTGCTTATGCTACAGCAGCAGGATGGAATTTGCCATAAGAGATGCCACGTACCACACCCGGCAGAACACCGTGCTGTTACTACCACCGTGAGACATAGAATCCACTGTCTGCATTTACGGAGAGAGAAGCTGTGGCTCAGAGAGGTTAAGGAACGCAGCTGCAGTCTCACAGCAGGTCCGCATTGCGTCTTCCAACACCAGGCCCGTGTTTGAAGCCATTGCAGTCCCCTGCTTCCCTGGTCTAAGGGTGTGGCGTTTGGGTGGTTTGGGGCATAGGCTGTTCTCCCAGATTCCTGCCGCAAAGAACTTGGGAACACTGTGCTGCGGCTAGCAGGGACACACAGGGTTTCAGGAAGTGGCCTGGCCCCGCAGCCGCTCTGCCCTTTTCTGCTCAGCAGTGCACCCTCCGTGATGAAGTGAACGTGCCCGGCCCGCCCGTGGTGGAGACATCAGAGAACCCTGCCTTTGGTTTTCTGAATTAAAACTCTTTTCACAATATTTAAAGATTATAAAAGCTCATTTCAGAAAATGTAAATCATATAGGATTATATCAACCGGAGAGTGAAAATAATACCATTCTTCTCCTCTAATCCCACATTTTCCCATTCTAGAAGAGTCCTAGACTTGGAGAAGGCGTAGGGCATAGCGGGTTCAGGTGCCCTTGGGAGGCCTGCTTCTCATATCAGAGTGTGGATCCAAGCCCTGGCCCCTCCACTTGTGGTCTGGCTTCCTGTTAATGCTCCCAAGGAGCAGCAGGTGATGGCCAAGTACTTGGTTCCTGCCACCCGTGTAGGAGACCAGATTGAGTTCCTGGCTTCTGACTTCAGCCTGTTCCAGGCCTGGCTATTATGTGTATCTGGGGAGTTAGCCAGTAGATGGAAGGTCCCGCTGCCTCTCTGGCTGTTACTCTGCCTTTCAAATAAAGACAGGAAGAAATCTTTGTGTGTGTGGGTGTGTGTGTTTAAGATTTATTTTATTTATTTGAAAGGCAGAATTACAGAGAGGGAGAGACAGAGATCTCCTATCTGCTGCTTTACTTCTCCAAATAGCTGCAATGGCTAGGACTGTGCCAGGCTGAAGCCAGGAGCCAGGAGCTTCTTCCGGGTCTCCCACGTGGGTGCAGGGGCCCAAGGACTTGGAACATCTTCCTCTGCTGTCCCAGGCGCATTAGCAAGGAGCTGGATTGGAAGTGGAGCAGCTGGGACTTTTTACAAAAGTATTTCTTTTTAATTAGATAAAGAATACAGGAATAGCTCCTTATTTTAAGAAATCAAATAATATAGCCAAACCTCAAAGTACATTTTGAACACACCCCTAATTTCTGCTCTCCGTTGCCATTAGTTTGCTTGTTTTTCTTCATTTCTCTTTCCCTCTATATAAACATACCATTGTGATTTGTAGTTTTAATATGAGTCAGATCATGCAGTGAGATCTTTCTTTTTATGAGCAATACCACATGTGATTTGTCTCTTTCTAGACCAGTGTGTCTTGTTGACTGGTGTGTTACCATCCCTAGCAGACTGAACAGTCTGTACAAGCATTCTCTGCTGCTTGACTTGTTGTCACCTTTTCCATCTTTCACCAGAGTTTTAGGAAATGCCTCCCTGTTAGAGCTGTCAGATGTAGCAATCAAAAATATAGGAGGACCTGCTGTTGAATATGGAAAATCTGAAATTTTTTATTTGAAAAACGTATTTGTTGTCTGAAAGGTGAGTTTAACTGCCCTGTGCTATCTCTGGCAACTCTATTCCTTATACACATTTGTGAGTACTCAAAAGACTTCTTTAGGTCTGGTATTTGATTTTTTAAGTTTAAACATTTTATCATGGGGCTGGCATTGTGGCAATGCCGGCATTGCATATGGGCACCGCTTCAAGTCCTGGCTCCTCCACTCCCAATCCAGCTCCCTGTTAGTGCACCTGGGAAAGCAGTGGGAGACGACCCAAGTGCTTGGGCCCCTGCACCCACGTGGGAGACCTGGATGAAGCTCCTGACTCCTGGCTTCAGATTGGCCCAGGTCTGGCCATTGCTGCCATTTGGGGAGTGAACCAGCAGATGGAAGATCTCTCTCTCTCTCTCTCTCTCTCTCACTCACTCTCACTCTCACTCTCACTCTCTCTCTGTCTTTCAAATAAATAAGTAAATCTTAAAAAAAATTGTCACAAGATATCGAAAATATAGCAAATAGTGTAACAAATACCAGTGTAACCACCATGAAACTTTTCCAATTTTAGTGTTTCACTGAGTTTATGTAAGATTTTTATAAATCTGCTTAAAATTTTTTTTTGAGAGAGAGAGAGAGTATAGGAGAGTGGGAGAGCTGGTTCACTCCCCAAGTGCCTGTGACAGACAGGGGTAAAGCCTGGAACCAGACACTCAATCCCCATCTCTCATGTGAGTGCCAGGGACCCAGTTACTCAGACCTTCACCTCTGCCTCTGGGGTCTGCGTTGCCAAGAAGCTGGAGTCCGAAACTGGAGCTGGAGACGGAGCTCGGGCACTCCCATGTGGGACAGGGGCATCTAATTGAGGTCCTACCACTAGGCCGGATGCCTGCCCCAGATACTGCTCTTAAATGAAGAAAGAAAATGTTATTAATGTCCATGTACCCAGAGTGTCCCCTGCTCTGAGTTCGGTGTTCATCATTCGTGTATGGTTGTCTGTGTCTTTCTTCAGTCTTTATATAATGATATCACATAGCTTGTGTGTGTGCCTCACTGTGGGTATTTTCCAGGTTGCTTGTGGTGCTTAGCATCAGTTTTGAGATTTTTCCTTGCTAGTACATTATAGTGGTATTTCCAAAGGATTGTGGAGAATGGAATTGAAAGATAAACTTGTGTTGATAAGTTTGGCGTTGTGTCGCAGCAGGTTAGCAGCGTCCCACATCAGTGCCAGTTCGAGTCCTGGCTGCCCTCTTCCCACCCAGCTCCCTGCTAACACTCCTGGGAAAGCAGCAGAAGATGGCCCGAGTGCTTTGGCCCCTACTATCCACTTGGGAGACCTGGATGGAGTTCCAGGCTCCCAGTTCTGGCCTGGCCCAGCCCCAGCCATTGCATCCATTTGGGGAGTGAACTAGCAGGTGGACGATCTCTCTCCCTGTCTGTCTCTCCCTCACTCTCTCTCTACCTGTGCCTTTCAAATAAAAAATAAATAAATAAATCTTTTTTAAAAGATGTTTATTTGTGTGCAAAATAATTTTGAAATCTTTGCCCAATTTTTATAATACATGTGGCCTGTGAACTTTTTGAAGACCTTTCTATCCATGCATTTCAAAAAATATTTTCAAAATCAATTTATTTTTTAATCCCATTTTCCACAAGCTTTTTTTTTTCCTTTTTTAATTATTTACTTATTTTAAAGGCAGAGTGACAGAGAAAGAGAGATCTTCGGGGCTGGCCCTGTGGTGCAGCGGGTTAACGCCCTAGCCTGAAGCGCCGGCATCCCACGTGGGCACCATTCAAGACCTGGCTGCTCCACTTCCAATCCAGCTCTCTGCTGTGGCCTGGGAAAGAGAAGATGGCCCAAGTCCCTGCACCCACGTGGGAGACCCAGAAGAAGCTTCTGGCTCCTGGCTTCGGATTGGCGCAGCTCCGGCCGTTGCGGCCATCTGGGGAGTGAACCATCGGATGGAAGACCTCTCTCTCTCTCTCTCTCTCTCTCTGCCTCTCTCTCTCTGCCTCTCCTCTCTGGTTCACTCCCTAACTGGCCACAATAGCCAGGGCTGGGCCAGGCTGAAGCCAAGAGCCCAAAACTCCTTCCGGGTCTCCCACACTGGTGGCAGGGGCCTAAGCACTTGAGCTGTCTCCCACTGCTTTCCCAGATACATTAGCAGGAAACTGGGTGGGAAGTGGAGCAGCCAGGACTGCAGCCAGTGCTCTGATCTGGGATATGGGTGTCACAGGCGATTGCCTAACCTGCTCAGCCAGACGCCAGCCTCCTGGAGCTCTAGATGAGGTGTGTTCAAGGCTGCACGGAATTCTTGTCCTTTATAGCATAAAATTTTAATTCTGTTCCAGGAACCTACTAGAATTTATTTAATCATCCTTCTGCTAGTGAAGATTTGGGTTGTTTCCAATAATTTACTAGCAGACAGTGTTGCAGGTAACATTACTGTGGAGAACAGTTAGGGGTAGAATTGCTAGACCATTTTCATTTTGCTGACTGCAGCAACGCATTCTCCAGAGTGGTCTGCCCACTCGTGCCCCACTCGTTTTTGTCGCTGTTGACAGTTTGGGCAGTGATTTGCCATGAGTGGTATCATTGTCCTTTTTAATTTGCACTTCCTAGAGAGGTGGGAGGTCTTCTCATGTGACTTCTGTATATTGTGTATGATTCTTCCCATTTGTGTGTTATTTCTTTTTTACTTATTGATTTGCAGTTCTTTATATCCTTATTCCGGAGGTTCATCGTTGTCGGTCGCCCATTGCTTATGGTCTGAGGCTTGTTTTCTATAGCATAACATTCTTGTCCTTTGTAGCATAAAATTTTAATTGTAGGGAAGTAAAAGTCTGTTATGGATTTTTTTTTGTATGTGTGTCTAGTGCTTTAATAATTCCCTCTATTAAAACAAAGATATTCTACTTTTTCTTCTCAAAGTTTTCAAGTTTTTCCTTTTTTATTTAATCTTTAATGCCCCTAGATTGGGTTTTGGCGTGAGGTAGGGCTCTGATTTGGTTTTTTGGTCTAGAGTGACCGTCAGGTGTCTGGTTCACCTGTCCCCCTGCATCCAGCAGCTCCGTGACAGACCGAGTGTCCAGTGGCAGAGTAGCTGGCCCTCACTAGGGTGTGAGCAGCCCCGAGGCGGCCTCTCAGCATCACAGCTGTGCCCTGTGGGTCTGTGGAGTTCCAGGGCTAGCCCTGCCGCGATCATCTAGATGTGGCAAGGCAGGAGCCCCCCTGGTCCAGGCGTTCCCTCCTTGTGACCTGGCACAGGGCAGAGACTCCCGCGCTGCTGTGGCCGGGAGGCCTGCCATGTGTATCTCCCTTCTCCTCTCTGGAGGGCCTCTCCATCCCAGGATCTCCCTCCCCAGGGGGCTCCCCACCCCGCGGCAGAAGGCACACCAGCAGAGCTCCTGCTCACTGCCCTGTCCCGGGGGCCCTCGCTGGGCCTGCTGGGCTCCCCCCTCTGCCCAGCCTCAGGGACCGGTCCTCTCTGTGCCTGCGGTGGCAGGGGCACCCGAGCTGCAGCTGCGGTGAGGAAAGGCAGCTCCTGGTGTGCCAGGACCAGTCTCTGCACTTGCCGTATTCTGTCCTTTCAGCGGTTCATTCCGCCGCTTGCTGAGTATCTGATTGTGAACCATAAGCAGGGCCTTGGGCGATGGGCTCTGAAAAATATACGACCAGAGGTAATAATAAATAGATCATATTTTGTGTCTGTGTGTGTGTGTGTCTACCCCATGCCACGCCTTATGCCAAGTGCTTACAAAGGAAATAGCAACTCTATTGAGGTATAATTCACACACCATAAAACTCCAAGGTGAACTTTACATTGTTCAGTGCCACCATGTGAGGTGAACAGCCGTCGCTACCGCTGCTTCCAGAGCACCGTGCCCTGCCCGTGGGCCCCTGGCGGCCCCGGTCTGCTTTGTGTCTCTGCATTTTCCTTCCATGGACGTTTTATGTAGGCAAAATCAGTTTGTGACTTTGTTATTTCACTTTGTAAAGGTTTTCGGGGTTCACCCACATCCCTGTAGTGTGTTCCAGTACTGTTTCTTAATAACATCCCATTATGTGCGTAGACTACATTTTGTTAGCCACGCAGGTTATTTCCGCTTTGTGGTGATTGTGGAAGATGCTGTTGCGAGCGTGGGTGGGCAGGTTTCCGTGGAGGTGTCTGTCTTCATTCTCCCTCGGTGTGTGCCTAGGAGTGGATGGTTAACATTTGAGGAGCCTCAGACTGTCTTCCAAAGAGACTTTCCTGTGCCACAGTGCTGCTACAAACTTGCCAATGTTCCATATATCCTGTTTTGTTGTTGCTTTTTCTATTTATTTGAGAGGCAAAGATACACACAGAGAGCAAAGAAGGAAACAAAGACCCAAAGAGAGAGCCCCTATGCACTGGTTCACTCCCCAGATGCCTACCATGGCTGGGGCTGGGCCAGGGCTGGAACTCCATCCAGGTCCCCAGGAACGGGATTACTTGAGCCATCGTCAATGCCTCCCAGGGTCAGTGGTGGTGTTCCCTGTTTATTTAAAATAGAGCTACTGTCGTGGGGCTGAAGTAGTATTTCATTGTTAGGTGCTTTCTCTCGTTTAATCCTCATGAATAACTCCTCGTGGATAATGCTGTGAGGCAGGTACTTTTACTATTTCCATTTTTAGATGAGGCTCAGAGAATCAAAATGTGGCTTTGGGAAACCCCAGGAGGTAAGCAGCAGAGCCAGAGCTTGAACTGGAACTTGAACCCTCCTGGCTGGCTGGTGTCACTGTGGAGGCCCTCCAGTGGACCCCACAGTGGGGTTCTTCCAGCCAGGCCCTAAAGGGTGAAAATATTTCAACAGACAGTTGTGACAGGAGACACAGGAGCTGGGTCAGGTTTGAAGAAGGAGAGCCAGCAGAGGCAGGGCAGTACAGCATCAGGAGGCCCAGAGGGGCCAGGCCAGCAGAGGCAGGGCAGTACAGCATCAGGAGGCCCAGAGGGGCCAGGCCAGCAGAGGCAGGGCAGTACAGCATCAGGAGGCCCAGAGGGGCCAGGCCAGCAGAGGCAGGGCAGTACAGCATCAGGAGGCCCAGAGGGGGCCAGGCCAGCAGAGGCAGGGCAGTACAGCATCAGGAGGCCCAGGGGGCCAGGCCAGCAGAGGTAGGGCAGTACAGCATCAGGGGGCCAGGCCAGCAGAGGCCAGTGTTGATTGGTGCCCTGTGTCGTGGGAGCAGGAAGATCTGGAGACTGAGGGGGTGCACCCATCTCTGCAGCACAGACCTGTCTTCTGTTCCTTCTGCTAGAAATATTAGACACGTCAGCGGCAGGTCTGCGGCTCGCTTGCTCTCTCCAGCCAGGATACAGAATAATACAATGGCGCAAATGACAACAGAACCCAAAGTCCCTGGACTGCTCCCCAGATAAGCCAAATGGGCCTCTCCTACACTGTACGACTTGTAGGAAGGATTTGGGGCACACCTCCTGTTAGGGAGCAGAGGCTGCCTCGCTGGGCTCCCATGTTACTCTGTTTAAGAGTTTAAGTGGCCCAGGGTCCACCTGGGCCAAGTGTATGTTTCCACAGTCGAGGAATGAACATGTCAGGAAGCCCTTGACCTTCATTCTTGTTCACAGCGCCAGCCAGATACTCCCTCTGGAATGTCTGCAGGGCTTCCTGCAGAACCCTGTTTTCTGTCTGCCGAGTACATCTTTAAGTTGTGGGTGGGCTTCCTTTAAACACCAGGGCGTAAACAGGGTGATGAAATTGGTGGTTAGCAGTGTCTCTCCGGAGTTTCTCTGTGGGCTTGGACGAGGAGCACTCAGTTCCAATCTGGGAAACCCGGTGGCTGCAGTGACAGGTGCCCAGGTCCTCTGCAGGTGGTCTGGTTGGGCAGCTGATTTCCGAAGATTTTTTATTTCTCACCCCAGCAAATGAAGTCTTTATTGTTTTTCTAATTATAAAGGCTACCTATACTCATTACCCTCCCCCCCCCAAAAAAAAAAATCAGAAACATACAGGCAAGCAAGAGAACGTTGAAGAAATGATCGTCGCCTCAGCTGTGCAGACCACAGTGGCCACTGCTTCACTGAGTGTTTGTCTAGGTCATTTTCTATGCCGCTGATCCAAAACACATGAAATACGGGATTGCACACAGGCAACCATTTTGTGACCCACTGTTCCCTCTGAACTGCCCAAGTTGGTAGACATACACAGAATTGCTTAAAGCGGGGCCAGAGTTGTGGCACACTGGGTTAAGCGGTAGTTTAGGATGCTGGCAGCCCATATCGGAGTGCTGGTTGAGTCCCAGCTTCTCCCCTTCCCATCCAGCTTCCTGCTAATGTGCCTGGGAAGGCAGCGGAGGATGGCCCAAGTTGGGCCCCTGCCACCCATGTGGGAGACTTGGATGGAGTTGCAGGCTCCTGGCTTCAGGTTGGCCCAGGCCTGGCTATTGTGGCCATTTGTGGAGTGAATCCGTGGGTGGAAGATTCTCTCTCTCTCTGTAATCCTGCCTTTCAAATAAATAAATCTGTAAAGAATGGTTTAAAACAGCTGAGTCTTCCCTTGTAGAGCTGCACCCTAATCATGCGTCACAGCCAGAGCCCCTGTGGGCAGACGGGTGGTGCACTGCCCTCGTTTCTGTCCCTGTGGCCCACCAACTTTGTCCCCTCCTCTGTGCACCCTGAGGGCCAACTTTGTATCATCATCCAGGTGCTGTGAGCCCCCTCACCTTGCTAACCCCAACCAAAGTGGCTCCCTCCTTGCAGCCACTGTGTCGCCCTGTGTTGTTTTATACATCACATTTACTGTCCTCTGAAATTCCCCTACATTTGCCTGTTCATGTGTATCTTCCTCGTTTAGAATGTGGCCCCTGGAGTCAGTGACTGGGCTTGTCTTGTGCAACACTCTGTTCCCAGCACCTGGGGCTCAACGTGCCTTAAATGAGCAAACAGTGAATGATTGATTGCATTTTTGTGCACAAAACCAATCATTTCCCAAGAGTCTGCCCACAAGTAGGATTCCCTGATCACAGGGCACGTATGCTTTTAAAGCTTTAGGTGTTTGCTGCCAAATTAATCTAAGTTAGGTTCGTATTATAGTCATGGGCGACGATAAGATGGTCAGCATGACCATTTCCCAACAGCAACTCCACGGCACCGAGTGTTGCCGTCTCACCCTGTCCCTGAAATATCCTCACCAGTTCGATAGTCTCGTCTTGTTATTCTCCTTTGAATCGTAATTACCTAAGCCAAACATTTTTCCATGTTCAGTGACCACTTGCACTGCTTGTGTAAAATGCTGCTTGGTAGCCGTGGACCAGTTTCTTGACTGCAGTTTTGGTCTTTTCCCTGTTGGGGGGGTGTGTGTGTATTCTCTCATAAGATTTTTTGTTTTAAATTTGTCTAAGTGGTCAGTATTTAGTTATTTATCCTACTTATTCTACTTTTCTACATTCTTTTTTGTCAAGACTTATTTATTTATTTGAAAGGCAGGGTTAGAGAGGGAGAGACAGAGAGAAATCTTCCATCTACTGGTTCACTCCCCAAATGGCCACAACCGCCAGGGTTGGGCGAGGCCAAAGCCAGGAGCCTGAAATGCCATCTGGGTCTCCCACATGGGTGGCAGGGGCCCAAGTACTTGGGCTATCATCTGTTGTCTCCCAGGTGCATTGGCAGGGAGCTAAATTGGAAGTGGAGCAGCTGGGACCTGAACCTGTGCTCATGGGATACCAGCATTGCAGGCGGTGGTGTAACCCTCTGTGCCGCAGTGCTGGCCCTTTGTTTTTTGGTAAACAGGTTTTTTTCCCCCACTTACCGTGCCATGAATGTAATTCTTTATATATACCTCATCCTTTTTAAGACATGGGCTAAACCATTATAGAGACATTCCATCATTTATTTAACCGGTATCCTTTCGCTTCTCAGTTTCCCTATGTAACCAGACAGCAACCATGTCTAGGTGTTGGGCTATGTGAAGTGAGTCACCTGTGCTTGACTTTAAGGAGAGTAGAGGACCTCAGTAGGTCCTGACGTTGGAGCACGCACAGTCAGCGTTAGCGTCGCCGTTCCTACCCGGCACGTGGAAGCTGCAGTGGTGAGCGAGGCTGTGAGTGAGAGTCTTCCAGCCGGAGGGGGGTGAGGCAAGCGGGTCGACGCAGGGGGAGAGCAGGATGCTGTCTGGAGAGCATGAGCGGGGTCTGTGCATCCCTCCCAGGGAGGTCCTGAGGCCTGTGGACCCAGGTGGACCCAGATGGACCCGGAGTGCGCACTTGCTGGGGTCCGGCTCTGCGGGTTCTTCTGGTTTCTGTATGATGCGTCCTCATGGTGCCATTCCCTACCGTAGCTGAGGAATGCTGAGCACCGCTTGTCCGGTAGGCAAAAGAATTAACCAAAACTCTGCGCCCTGCCCCGGTGCGGGGGGCCTTTTAAAGCCACTGGGGCTCCTAGCCGAGACTTGGATCTCACAGAGTAAGTCATTTCAGAGTGAAGGTTAGTGTCATGGTGTCTGTCCGTCTTCTGCTGCTGTGGCCGAACAGCACAGAGTGCGCCAGTTGTAGACCATAGACGTCCATTTGGCTCAGCTCTGCAGGCTGGAAAGTCTAGGACCGAGGGGCCGCCTTGATGAGGGGAGAGAACACTCAGGAGAGAGGGTGGGGGCCGGGCTTTGGGCAGGAGCCACTCCCACCATAGCAGCCAGTCCATTCACAGGCACAGAGCCCTCCTGGCCTGATCACCTCTTAAAGGGCCCACTTGGTAGACCAGTACAGTAGCAGTTATCAGCGGGAGGTTTGGAGGGACCATTCACTGTTTCCTTTGGTACCTGAGTCATCAAAGCAAACCTTTCAAAGCCTACAGCCTCCCAGAGTGCTCTCAGGGCTCTCTTGTCTGCAGCACAGCCCTGAGTTGCTGCTAAGCCGCCTCTGCCTTCCACCCTGTGCATCTTGAAGGGGCTCTGAGGGGCTCCTTCTGCTACATTCTAGATAGGTGTGCCCATGGCGTGGTTGTCCCAAAGGCAGGGCCCTCCGATCTCCTCGTGTTGGCCGTGGTGGTTGCCACTGTATTCAGTGACCCTGAGAAAGTTCTCCAAGCCTCATTTCTCATTTGTAGACTGGGAAAACAGCGGCACCTGTGTCACTGGGTTGTTGGAAGAACGCGCTAAGGACCAGTGCCTGTGGCATAGTGATTGATGCCAGCAGATTCCAGCTCCACTGCCCGTCCCTTAACCAGCAGGGTTGTTCACAGTGGGCAGTGTCTCCTGCTGCGCAGGGGCTGTTCGGGGCTCCCTGAACACACGCTTTCCTCCTGCGCGTGCTGCACATGTGCCAGAGTGTGACCTCTGAACTCAAGCCGCAGAAGGAAGTCAGAGGCCAGGGCTGTGTGAGACAGCCCTGTGAGAGGCTGAATCCGGTCCGGTCATTGCTTCTGCAGCTCTGGTGGCCCCGCCCAGAGACTTCCTTGCGTGCTATAGCTCCTCCTCTGGACATCGGAGGTTCACCCTTGGTGGACTTGAGCAGTAGGGGCAGCTGGAGGCAGCTTTGGATGTCATCACCCCCTTGGGAACACAGGAGCGAGCAGTGGTTTGTCCAGGAATCCTGAATTCCCATGCTTTGTTCCATCAGATGTCTCCTCAGCTGTCTGAGTTTTTAAATTAAGATTTGCTTCTATTTTAACCAAGTGATGCATGCATGCACAGTTGAAAAATTAGTGCTAAAGAGTTGATAAGCAAATATCAGCCCATGCCTCGTCTCCCGCCTCTCCTTTAAAAAAAGAGATATATTTACTTGAAAGGCAAAGTGACAGTGGAGGGGAAGGGGTGAGAGGAGGGGGACACAGGCAGGAAGGAGATCTTCCACCTGCTGCTTCACTCCCCAGAAGGCCACAGCAGCCAGGGCTGGGCCAGGAGCTTGGAAATCCATCTGGGTCTCCCACATGGATAGAAGGCCCCGGGCACTTGGGCCATCCTGCACTGCTTCCCCAGGTGTATTAACAGGACGCTGGATTGGGGTGGAGTAGATGGGACTTGAACTAGTGCTGTGCCACAGTGCTGGCCCCTGATTTTAAAATTGATTAATTGTTTTTTCAAATAGCTTCATGCACATTTTTTTTTTTCAGTGTCCTAAATACTGTAGCACATTTGCCACATGCTCATCACTGTTTCTTTCAGGTGCTCATGTGCAGTTCCCGATGCTGGCTTCCACAGCCCCTCCTCCCTGAGAGGCTGCCCACCAGGGCCCTCCCTTTCCTCCGGCAGGCCTGGGCGTGTGCCGTGTGCCGCCAGCTCCCTGCTGTCCTGCGGCTCAGCTTCATGGCTCTCATGATTTGATCTGCAGTTGTGCTGATGTGTCCTCCAGCAGCTTCCTGAGGGGGGCCCTCTGGAGGGAAACTCTTCAGTCCTTGCCCATCTGCAAAGGTCTTTATTCCGCCCTCACACCTAATCGATGGTCTGCGTAGGTGTGGAATTCCAGAATTCCTCAGATTTTGAAGGCCGTTCTCCTATTGTTGTTTCCTGTGCTGCTGTGTCTGACTGCATTCCTTTGTATGCCACTGTTAACTTCTCCCCACAAGTCTTTTTTTTCCCATTTTTTATAGTTAGTGAGAGAGAGAGAGACAGAGAGAAAGGTCCCCCTACCATTGGTTCACCCCCTAAATGGCCGCTACGACTGGAGCTACACCGATCCGAAGCCAGGAGACAGGTACTTCTTCCTGATCTCCCACATGGGTGCAGGCACCCAAGCACTTGGGCCATCCTCCACTGCCTTCCCGGGCCACAGCAGAGAGCTGGACTGGAAGAGGAGCAGCCGGGACTAGAACCCAGTGCCCATATGAGATGCCGGTGTCACAGGCGGAGGATTAACCAAGTGAGCCATGGCACCGGCCCTCTCCACAAGGCTTTAACATGGTTTAAGGTGGAGTTATTTGTTGTGTTTTTCTTTTATTTTCCCCCTGTGGTGGTTTTTATCTTTGGACTATTCCTCTGTGGCTTAGTGGAGTGTCTGCTCTTTCAGTGAATACCCAGAGGCGTGTGCTGGGTGTGGTCAGGGAGCTCTGGTCAGTGCTCCAGGGTAAGGGGAGTGTCCAAGGTGACACCCAAGTTGGGCACGGTAAATCGCCCTCTTTTTTTGTTTTTGTTTGTGTTTTTTTAATCAGAAGGAAGGTTTGTTCTGCTCTGTTGGTGTATTCTCACGCTTGCCTCCTCCTCAGTGGAGACCAGTGCCTGGGCACTAGCCCCAGTAGGTACGGGATTCATCCATGCTGCCACAAGAACCACACAAAGGATCTGTGCAGGCCTCAGTGTGAGCTCAGATCCTGTGGCAATGACCCTCACCAGGGAGTCAGGGAGCCCCGAGTGTGTGGAGCCACCCACGGTGACTGCCCAGAGTCCCAGCCACACCCTGCACCCTCCCATGTAGCCACAGTGTTTTCACGGTCCTGACACACAAGCCTCCCGCTGTCCCAGGTACCCAGCCCCTGTCAGTGCTCCCAGCCAGACCCAGGTGTCTCCTCTCAGCTGGTTGCTGGGCACTCAGGAGCTGGCACAGTTGTTACATATGTCCAAAACGGCGCCAGCTTCTCTTGGCTATTTCTAGGATACTGGTGCTGGGTGGTCAGTGCCGGGTGGTAGGGAGAGGGAAACGTGCCCCGTTTTTTTCCCTCTAGGCTGGCAGATACACTGTCCCCCACAGGGATCCAAGCCGGAGTCGCTCCATGCTCTTCCCACAGTTTTATCTCCAGTGGCTTGGGCTGCTGCAGCCTGGTCTGCCCTCACGCTCCAGAGCTGGTGCTGAGGCTCTCGGCTGCTGGGTCCTGGGTTGTGCACATCCACAGCCTCCACACATGTCCACGGTTCCCTCTAATTTGTGTGGAGTTTCCTCTAGAGTCTTCTCCCAACTCCTGCCTGAGATTACACTCTCTCTACTTTTTTAAACTGTCTTCCCCTGGACGAGAGCAGTAAGCACCCTCCCTATTACGCCATCTTCAGCATTACTTGTTTGGGCCCTTCTTCCTTGTTTGAAACTTTCCCCCAGTCCCTGGTGATCCTTTGTTGGGGGCTGACATTGAAGGCAGGCACCAGCCTTGGGCCGGTGGACTGCACTGTGTGGGTGGCAGCTGAGTGTTGGCCTTGGTGGCTGTGGTACTGGGCCACCCTGGCCTTCTGCAGTTTCTCCAGACAGCTCATGCCTTACCCAGCATTTAGGGGCGACATCTGGACCCTCGTTCCTGGGGAGAGTCCGTCATTCAGTGTGCAGAGTTAGCCACGCCACTTTCACCCTGCAGTTGCACCTCTTTTCTGTCTCCTTCCCTGCGGGTTCTGGGATCAGGAGTCTTGCCTGAAACACACCTGGGGTGGGGGTGGGGGTGGGAGTGGGGATGGGGGACCTAATTGCTCTGCTTGTGGACCTTGTTCCCCGCTGCCGGCTGCAGCCCCACCCCACCCGACCTGACCGGCCTTGGCCTCCACAGGCCCTCAGGCTGCAGCCCCCTCCACTCTGCCAAGCCCCTGCCTCCCGTGTTCCTCAGTCAAGTGCTGGTCACCTCCTGAGCCGTGCTCCTCTCTGGCTCTACATTTGAGCAGGTCCCTTCTCTCGCCACTTGATTGTCATTTTAAAAGAATATTGGCAAGGAAGAGAGAAACCATGGGTTCCATCTGCCACCGGCCGCGTGTGATGGGCAGTCTGTTCATGCGCCGTGTGTGTGAGGCCCTGGGACAGAGTCCGGGGCACTGCAGCCAGCAGCAGCGGTACAGGATGCGGTGAACGGCTTGGGAGCGAGGAAGGGAGCAAGTGATGACCGGAGGACAGTGGCTCAGTGGGGAAGTGGGTCCGAGCTTCACAGAGAGGGAACTTTGGGGGAGGCACACTCAGCACATCCAGTCCCAGAATCTCCTGCTGATATTCTGCGCTCCTGGGTTGCCAGCAGGGCAGTGGCTTTTTCTCTTCGCTCTGATCGAGTGGTTGATTCGCTCATTGCTTCAGTCGCGATCCCGCCCAACTGTGTCGTAGGCTGTGCTGTGGGGACAGGATGGCCCAGGAGGAGAGCAGGAGAGGGAAGCATGAGCCACACAAGCGCCACCCCCTCCACGTTGGATTTGTTCAAGGAACACCCCCTGCCCCGTGGCTGCCAAAATCCGCAGGTGTGCAAAATCCCTACATAAATAGTGTAGTATTTGTATATTTTTTGAAAATATATTTTTATAAAATTTGAGAAGTAAAAAGAGACAAAGGGACAGAGATGAAAACACAATGAGCTGCCACCCACTCGTTCATCTCTCGAATGCCCACAATGGCTGATTAGGAGACTAGGAGGCTCATTAGGAGCAGGGGCTTGGAACTTAACCCGTGTCTGCGGTGTGCGTGGCAGGAGCTCGATTACTTAAGCCACCTCTGCTGCCAACCAGGGTCTGCCTCCGCAGGAAACCGGCTTTAGCCGGAATTGGGCATTGCACCTCGGCATTCTGAAATGGAATGCCGGTATCTAACCACTAGGCGAACGCGGCCCCTATGCTTTAAACCAGCTCTAGATGGCCTGTAATACCAATACAGTGTCAGTGCTGCGTACATGGTTGTATACTCTCTTGTCTAGGGAATAATGACCAAAAAAAACTTGTATGTGTTCAGAGCTAATACAATTTTTTGCTTGTTTTGAATATTTTCTTTCTTTTTTCTTTCAATACTTTATTTATTTGAAAGGCAGAGTTAGAAGGAGGGACAGAGAGAGCATCTTCTACCCACTGGTTCACTCCCCAAATGGCTGCAACAGCCAGGGCTGGGCTAGGACAAAGCCAGGAGATAGAAGCTCTGTCCCAATCTTCCATGTGGGTGGTAGGAGCCCTAGTACTTGGGCACTGCTTTCCCAGGCCATTAGCAAGGAGCTGGATTGGAAGGGAAGCAGCTGGCATTTGGTATCCCAACATCACCAGTCACACTACTAGCCCCTGGATTATTTTCTTTTTAAAATGTCACACACAGAAAGAAACAGACAAACAAGCAGAGACAGAGAGCTCCCATCTGCTGCTTCGTTCCTGGAATGCCCATAATAGCCCAGGGCTGGGCCAGCCTGAAGCCAGGAGCCAGAAACTCCATCTGGATCTCCCACAGGGTGGAAGGTACCCACGTACCTGAGCCCTGCCACCTGCTGCCTCAGGGTAAACTCTAGCAGGAGGCTGGATCACAGCAGAGACAAGACCTGATCCAGGCACTCCAGTATGGGATGCGCATGTCCCAAGTGGTGTCTTAACTGTCCTGTGTTCAGCCTGAGATGGTTGTGTCCCATATGTGAAACGTGAGGATACAGAGAGCCAGCCTTCTCTGACTTGCCTTTGAAAGACCTGATTTAGTCCCAGAAAAGGTGAAAAGATCCTGGGGACCTAAGGTTGGAACTGAGCCCCATGGGACAATGTAGGACCTTTTGGAGCCTGTCGTAGTATGCCATTTTATTTTATCTTATTAAGATTTATTTATTGATTTGAAAGTCAGAACTACAGAGAGAGAGGAAGAGAAAGAGGATCTTCCATTCACTGGTTCGTTTCCTCAGATGGTTGCACAGCCAGGGCTGGGCCAGGCCCGAGCCAGCAGGCTGGAGCTTCCAGGTCTCCCACACGGGTAGCAAGGGACCCAAGCACCAAGCGCCTGGTCCATCTTCTGGTGCTTTTCTCAGGCACATTGTCAGGGAGCTGGGTCACAAATGGACCAGCCGGGACGTGAACCAGCGCCCATATGGGGTGTGGGCATTCCAGGTTGTGGCTTTCGCTGTTGCACCACAGCGCTGGCCCTGACATCATTTTAAATGCGTTTCTTGATGTCAGACCAAAGGCCTCCACGTTTGGTGAGTGCTTGCTAGGAGTGTTCACACCACCACAGCCTGGCACGTGCAGCGTCTCCTCTGTCCTGGCAGTGAGCAGCGGTGGTAGGGTGAGGGTGGGGTTGGGGTGGGGGTAGGGTGGCAGAGGGGAATCCTGGGACTTGAGCAAGCTGTTGGGTTTCAAGTTCATGTTTGCTGCTGAATTTCATTCATGTGGCGAGGGTAGTATCATTTTCAGACCCTGGACATGGCAGCCTTGGGTCAGACCTTACCCCAGGCCCTAGCAGCAGCTCCAGGCTCCATGCACGCCCCTTTGGGGAGCACCCTGGTCCAGTGAAAGGTTAAAGACAGCTGTTTGTCTGGAGGGCCAGCCTGTGGCCTTTATGTTCAAGTGTCAATCACAAATAGGCATTTATTACAGAGACCATAGAGCTTCCCTTGTTCCCTAGTTTTTATATCACCTTTTATTTTTATTTAATGATTCTGAAATTGGGGTGCATCTTAAAAACAGATATAAACATTTTGATAGCGACATTCTTTTTTGTGTGTGCGTGAAGGGGTGTTCCTTAAATCCGTGACCAATTCCCCAAATGACCGCGCCCTACGGTTGAGGAAACAGTGAAGAGTGCAGTATGGGAGACAAAAATCTCTCAGAATAGGGCCCTCATGGGAGAAAGCAATCAAAAGGGGCCCCGCCTGAAGCTCCATTTTCCCGGGGGGCCGGTGTGTAAGCCTTGTGGGGAGAATCGGGCTGTGGAGCCCTGATGGTTCTCCCTGTGGGGGAGCACACTGTTCCTGCAGCCGCCCCCACACCTCTCCTCCGGCCTGCAGGTCAGGTCGATTTGCATATTGAGCATAAGGACCTTTCTCTTTCTGTGCTTCTCTCTGCTAATTTACAATGGTTCGGTTTGAGAAGCTAGCACTTTTCCTTTGCCAGCTGGCCTTTGGGTTTGTCTGAGAGCCAGGATGTGGGGGCTCTGGAACGTCCTGAGAAGGCGCCCGGCCCCCACGCACTGCTGTCACAGGCTGGGACTGGGTGGGACTGGATCAAGGCAGTTTTTGTGTGAGGAGCCTAGGCGCTTTCAGCACTTTGTCAGACCAGCCCAAAGCTTAACTCTCAAAAGGGTGGCCAAGAATTCAGGACCAGGCTAACTGAGACCCAGTGCTGAGTCTGAACAGGGGGGCTGCTCCCTGGGTCGTCTGGTCCCCCTCACCCAGTGTCACCCCCAGCCCCCACCCCGGGACCTGGCCCAGCGCTGGGATTCTGTCCTGCGGGGCTGCCCAGGGAGGAGACATCCTCCTCCAGCTCCTGTTTCCTCTGCTGTGCTAAAATCCCACCCCAACTCCAGCACAAGGTCCTTCAAGACTCAGGTCAGGCCTGGCTGGGGCTGGGCATTTAGCCTGGTGACTAAGGCACCCTCGTCCCGCACGCAGCAGAGTGTCTGGGTGCCTTCAGCTCCCTGCTGATGCAGGCCCCGGGAGGCAGTGCTGACAGCTCCGTTTCGGTCCCAGCCACCCACATGGGAGACTTAGAGTGAGTTCCTGGCTCCCAGCTTGGAGCAGGGGCCGGAGCAGGCAGCTGGGGAGTGAACCAGCAGGTGGACACTCCCATCTCTCTCTTCTCTGCCTCTCAAATACATAAAATAAATGAAAGAAAATTATGGCTGGCTTCATCCTTGAGCATTTCCAGAGAATTTGTGCAGCTGAGTAGTGAGAGCGCAAACAAGGGACCGGGCCCTTCGCAGGCACGGGGCGCGGTGAATGTCCGCAGGCACAGGGCGTGGTGAATTTCCCCAAACACCCTCCAGTCCCAGCACAGCCCTGCTCACTGAAGTCCCCGGCTGGCCCAGGGGCAGGAGGCGGCGCCCTCTCCAGTGGCATTTCACAGCCCTTGGACATCTCCCCTCACCCGCGCCATCCCCCGAGTGAGTGGTAATGAGCATCTTAATGTGTGCCTTACCCAGTCCCTCCTTGGTCCATTACAACAAAGTTGCTCTGTTCTCATTAGAACCATTTTTGTCAGGGTGTCTTTAATCAATGGCTTCCCCAGGGACAATATTTTTAGAAGTTGTATTTTTCACACTCTCCCTTTTCCCCTTTTGGAAATTCTCTTCCCTGTGCCTGGTGAAATGGACTAATGAGACGCCGTGAGAGCTGGGCCGGTGTTAATTGGCGCGGGTCTGGAGGAAGCGGCGCGTCCGCCTGCACTTGCGCCCCTCACGTGCAGTGTTCTCTGTCTCCTCTGCGCAGGTCGCACAGACGGCAGATGGCGTGGACGCTGACCTCTGGAAAGACGGCTTATTTAAGTCCAAGGTCACCAGATACCTGTGTTTCACGAGATCGTTTTCCAAAGAAAACGTAAGTCTAGCAGTGGTTTCCGTTTGCTGGGTGAGCACGAGTAATTTACATTCCTCATGTCGGGGGCTGAGGCTGATTTTCATTGCCATATTAATTTATCTGTGGTTTTAGGGAACTGGGCAGAATCAGCAGCCAGTGCTGTGTTTCATTTATTAACAGTATTATTAACCACGTACCCAAGTGTATAGTGAATTCTATTAAAATGTGTTCTCCAAAGGAAACCAGGAAATGTCTTTCGCAGCTCTCATTTGCCTACCTTCCCTCCCAGCAGCAAATCACGGGGCAGTGTGGATGTGGGAAGTGCCCGGCGGAATGGGTTTGCTGCAGGCCGACAGACTGCAGCCTGGCTCACAGGAGGACCCCCGTCCCCCACCCCACCCCCACCCCAGACAAGGCCTTGTTTCCAAATGACGTCGGTTCTGAGCCTCTGTGTGACATGAGAAGCTTCATTGTTTTTGTAGGCAGGTATCCACGTGCAGATTTCTCTTAGTGTAACAGCTGGGCCTATAAATTAGGACGCTTTTAAAGATAAGGCTTTTCTAATAAGGTGTCTGGTGGGTGGCTTAGAAGAAAGGGAAATGGCTGCAGTGGGTGTCTGCCGTGAGCAGAGCTATGCCCAGAGCGCCTCACTGCACCCCCACCCCCGGGAGGGAGCAGTCAGGTTTTCATTTTCCGAAGCGACATTTTATTTTTGGCCTAAATGTTACTGTCTCCTTCTAATACAAATATTTGTTTTGAAGATATAGTACTGACTTGTTTTTATAAAATTTATTGGAACAGTAATAGGTGTCCATTGTTTAAAAAACACAAAATGAAGCAGCTAACTCCGTGATGGGAAACGCCCCCTGCCGGGTGTTTGCTGAGCTGGGCCATGCTGGCCACTATTCCTGTCGTTTGTTGGTGACTCATTGCCAGGAGAATCATCCTTAACAGATTCAGGACTTGGGGAGAAGTCATTCCTTCCATTCCCCTGCTAATTACATGAGCATCACATGTGCCGTGCGAAGTGCGGTGTGTGATGGAGCTGGGGAAGGCGGCCGCTTAGCACAGAAAAGCCCTAACAGACTTCCCAGGGAGTTTTCAGTCCCAGCAGACTGGCCGCTGGCCCTGTGAGTCTGGTGTCTGCACAGGCCCCTGGCGCTGGCGGAGGGAACGGCAGGGCCGGGTCTGAAGGCGGCCTCACCTTCCGGGACCTCAGGCTCCTAAGCTTAGGCTGCCCCTGGGAGCCCCCACAGCGCACCCCTCGGCCCTCTTTTCCCTGGAGCTTACCTGTACCTCTGAGTCTTTCTTTCTGTGACTTTGCCACCTCCCGTCTGTGCGTGGCTGCACTGTGCAGGTCAGCGTGCTCACTGCTGCTCTGGGCTCTAAGGATTGGGCAGCTCTGTTCCCAGCCCTCCACACGCTGGTTCCGGTGCTCCTTCCTGACCTCAGCTCAGCTTCAGTTTTCCTTCCAGAGAGACTTGGTGCAAAACCACAGCTCCCAGGACAGCCCCGATCTCCACAGTCACTGTTGGGTTGTGTTTTTGTTGCATTTCCCCCCAAAAGGTTGTGGGGGCATTGGAACTCAGCCATGAGCCCTGCACCCCTTTGGGGGCAGCGAAGAGTCGAAAGTGACAGAGTGATGTCACTGGGGCCTGTTCGTTTGGGGTCACGGTGAGCATTCTGAAGAAGCACTGAGCATTAAACATGTTTACTGGGTGTGGTGAAGGCTGGAAGGGGAGGACAAGGGGGAGGAGAGACCTCTGCCTCGATTTCAAAACTGTGAGAAGTGGCTGCATTTGTTGTCAGAAAAAGAGTGAGTGGGTTCTGTCCTGGAATCTAATCTGTCGAAGCAAGGGATCAAGTTGAGGGGTGGCCATGACCCACATGGCCGCACAGGAGAGGCGTGGGGATCAGGTGTGTCTCACTCTGCTGGAGCCGCTCTGCCCCAGCCGCACTGTCTGAACCACGGCTTTGCAGAGCATAATTCTTTCCAACCGTAAGGGAGGGAGTAGGCCCTCCAGACCAGGCAGAGTCTTAATGAGGTGACTTGAGACTCCCAGTGTAGGAGTTTTGGGAGACTCCTTTGGAACCTAAATTCCTTTCCCCCAATAATGCTATTAATACAGAAACCTGGCTTTGGAGTGACATTGCTTCCTGGGGAAGGATCGAGATTAATTGCACTTCTCATGCCCTGTACTTTCTGCATTACCTGTAATAATAATGTACATAGATTAGGTGGGGAGGATATTAAACAGAAGGATTTATGAACATTTGAATATTAAGTTGGTTATCTGTGGCTACCTTAAATGCAAGGTTGTCAAAAATAATTACAGTATACCAGCAAATACCGGCTACCAGAGACAATATAAACACCCTGAGTCAGTGCATATTGGGCTTCTGGCATGAATCATTTGCTCAACAAGGATTGGGAATACGTTCTTCATATTTATGAGGAGGAAATGAAAGCGAGCAGGGTGGGGGAGGGGAGAGGAACAAGCAAAATTAATGGTGTCGCAGACCTGCTGTGTGAAACCCCGTGCAGCGGCAGCCCTGTGCGAGGAGGGACTGCGCTCGGGCTGCGGGGAGCGTCCGCGGTACAGCCTCCTGCTTTGTATGCACGGGAGGGTTTTCTGATGCTTCTTTTAATGGCCGCATCACTGATGTTCTGGTTTTATGATCAGGGACATTTGTAGACAGTGTGGAGGGTGAGGTCGCTAAGTGGCCTGCAGTTGACTTCTGTAAAACCCAGCTTGTCAAGTGGGAGACATCTGAGAAGGATATTGATGAATGCCCGCCCGTCCGCGGGGCAGGGAAACGTGCCCAGTTGTTAATTTCTCCGTGCAGAAAGCAGTGATGACATGGAAAGCAACTGCCATGAGAAAAAAAAGCAAAACACTCTGATAGATTAGATCAGGCGGCTCCAAAAGGCACGGGTGTCCGCGAGCTGGATTCGCCGTTCAGACCCTTCCCACGGGCTGGGATTCACTCCCCGTCAGGGAGGCTTCTGGTCCCCCCCCCCCCGCCCCCGCCCCGGCTGCGTGCACAGCACACTGTGTTCCTGAGACCCAGCCACCTGGAATATACCCGCCTTCAGTTGTTGGCGGAGAGACAGTTCTGAGACAAAGAGGTGGCTCCCTGATGGTAGTGCCGTGCAGACGCTGCTCTGCGTTCCACGCACCACCTTGACCTGCATTTCAGCTCTGCACCTTTGGTTCATGATGCACCTGTTAAATATGCTTGCAGTATTTTTATCGATGCAGTTTAGATTTGCTACCCAAGCAAAACCTATTTGTCTCTAACTCTGAGTGGCCCACCCACCTGTAATCTTTACCAAAGGGCATCCATTGATTCAACAAGTAGCTTGCCCGCGTGGTGAGAACTGGCTAGGCGTGGACTCAGAAGGAGCAGAGGTGGTTGTGGTCCCTTGCTTCCTAATCGTGAGTAGACAGACAGACGGTAACCGCCTCACCGCCAATGGTGCTTCACAGAGCTTGTAGAAATGGGATCATGAGTTTATTTTGGTACAGAAACATTCAGAATCCACACATACTCTTCAGAAAGTCATTGGAAAATGCATATTTTTTTTAAAAAGTATACATGGATTTATTATTTTCTTGCAACAAAATAAATACCTTTTAATCTCACTTTCCACGAACTTTGTAAAGTACCCCCTCAGACATGATCACAAATTCACGCAGAGGAAAACGAATGCCGAGGGCAGCACAGTTTACATGGTAGATTCCCTGCTTGACCTCCGAAGACGTTGACGCTGTGCTGGTGGAGGTCGGGCCCCGGTCCCCGAGGCCCCCAGATGGAGGAGACCCCCTTCTGGCAAGACAGGAGTGGGCACCTGAGCAGTTGCTGCCCAAAGCAGAGGGACGCGCTGAGCCGATGAGGAGCGTCTGCGGGCACGCAGAACAAGTGCAGAGAGCAGCACTTCCGGAATGTGGGCGTGCGGGGTGCACTGCCCGCGTCCCAAGAGGAGAGATTTGGGGTTGGAACCCATCATTCTTTCCTTAACTGGCTCTGAGTAGAGAGCGGGGCCTCTAGGCTGCAAATTACTCTGAAGATTTTCGTGAACTCTCCAAGGTGGCCCCTCGAGTTGCATGTTACGAGGCAGATACCCTTAGAGCTCGTTTCCAACTCAAGTGCAGGCATGTTTGCAACGTTCCAGGAGGTGCACTGTCTTCGGGAGCTGTTTTTACACCAGTTAGGAAAACTGTGCACTGTGGACCCTGCGTTACCACCACTAACCGGGAGCTCTTAGGGGGCCTTGTGTGTGTCATTTCAGAAGATGAGCACCACTGAGACAGCAGGCTTCCACTCTGCGTTACTTTATGATTCTTGCGGTTCTGTAAGCCGCATCTAGCAGCCAGAATACGCGTCAGAATGCAGACCGGCGATCGCTCAGGATTGGCTCCCGTGAAGTTTAGCTCCCGATGCTCCCCCTCCAGAAGTCTGCTCTTTCTGGCACCTGAGGCTCAGGGCTGATGGCAGCTGGGTCTAGGGCCGAGTGTGCACCGCCGCCCTCTGCCTGGCCGTGGCCACGGCATCTCCGGGGTTGCGTGTCCGTTGAGCCAAGGCCACGTCTGAGTGAGTGGCTTTGAGGTTCTGCAGATGAAGCTCCTTCCTGGGAGCCACTCGAGTCCCCGTGTAACTGCTGAGGAACATCAAATGTCACCTCCTCTAATTAACCTGCTGTCGCGGAGCTGCGCGAGTCATTGTGTTAAATATGCATCTCGAAGCCAGGATGGCAAGCCTACCACAGGCGTGCTCACATTAATAGTCTGTATGTCTCTGCTTTCCTCCCCAGAGCCATCTGGGGAACGTGTTGGTGGATATGAAGCTCATTGACATCAAGGACACGCTGCCTGTGGGCTTCATCCCGATTCAGGAGACGGTGGACACACGTGAGTCCCCCCAGTGCTGCCCGTCACAGCACTCTCCTTCTGGGGGTATTGCTACGGTCTTCGGTGTTGCGTTTTTCTTGGGAGCGTTTTAGGAGCCCTCCCTGTGTGCCTGTGGGTAAGGCCCACTGCTTTTGACATGGGTCCGAGTTGTCCTCCGTGTTGTGAGCAGTGCGCTGCGGGCAGCATGCAAGTGAGCAGAGGATCCCTTCCGTAGGCCGGCGCTCCCTGCTGAATCGGCTCACGCTGAACTGAACACTGGGACCCAGCAGAGTTGGTCTTTAGTCGTCTCCCCGTGCTGCCGAACCCTAGCTTGGCACGAGACCCACAGGCAAGAAAGAAAAAAGGCCGTGCAGGGTGCTGGGGGAGTACAAGTGCAATGATGTCTCTCAGAGAGAGTGAGGGCAGGTGCCAGGGTTTAAATTAGGCCAGAAGTTCTGACCCCTGCGTGTGTGACAGATTGGGGCACCGTGAGGACCCTGGAGTCTGGGGCCTGGCCCCACAGTTCCGAGAGTGGTGGTGGTGGTAGGGAGCCGGGCTGGGAAGCCTCAGGGGAGCCTGGCCTCTGCATTTTGCTGCAATACAACCCAACTTGTTTTATTTTTAATTACTTGTTAGCCAACAGCGAAGCAGTGAGTGGAAGCAGGCACAGAGTCCTTTGTCTCGGGCACGGTTCGTCTGTGAAGTGCAGCATCCCAGTCTTTGTCGCCGCACTGCCTTCTGTTCTGAACCCACTGTTTGCTGTTTTCTTGCTAGCATTTCACACAAGCCAGACTTTCCGTATCCGTACAGACCCTGTGTAGCTGTTGTTTTAATGAGAAAGGCAGTTCCTACCGTGTGGCAGGTTTCTGTTTTCTCAGTAGCCGCTCACTTCTGGAGGCTGGGTTGCTGTTAGGTGTTCATTGTTTTGGGTGCTGGCAGAGAGACAGGAGCTGAGGTTACCGGGAGCTCACGTCACGCCAGTCCCTGTCACCAGTGCTTTACCCGAAGACCGCTCTTCAGAGATAGGTATTGCTGCACCCATTTCACACAGGGGAAAAGTGAGGCACCGTAACTCCCTAGGGATTTACGAACTCAGAAGCTGGGGAGCATCTGTCCCAGCCACACTCTGAGCCTCATTGCCACCCTGGAAGGTGTTATATTTGTGTATAGATTATATTAAATATAATCATATACCAGTCAGTAAACGCATTTTTTTTTTTGACAGGCAGAGTTAGACAGTGAGAGACAGAGAGAAAGGTCTTCCTTTTCCATTGGTTCACCCCCCAAATGGCCACTACAGCTGGCACGCTGCGGCCGGTGCACTGCAGCCGGTGCACCGCGCTGATTTGAAGCCAGGAACCAGGTGCTTCTCCTGGTCTCCCATGCGGGTGCAGGGCCCAAGGACCTGGGCCATCCTCCACTGTCTTCCCGGGCCACAGCAGAGAGCTGGACTGGAAGAGGAGCAGCCAGGACTAGAACCGGTCTTGAGCCCATATGGGATGCCGGCGCTTCAGGCCAGGGCGTTAACCCTCTATGCCACAGCACCGGCCCCAGATAGTATATATTCTATTCCATGGACTCACCACATCGTGGTGATTCATTCAGTTGATGGACATTGGGGATCTTCCCACTTCTTGCCTATTAAGGTAGTGCTGCCGTGAACATTCATGTATGTTTTTGTGTGGACATATGTTTTCATTTCTCTTGGGAATCTGCCTGGTCCTGGACTTGCTGCTTGTATGATAATTCTGTGTCTCACCTTTTTTTTTTTTTTTTTTTTTTTAGAGATTTATTTATTTGAAAGGCAGAGTTACACAGAGAAGGAGAGGCAGAGAGAGAGAGAGAGAAAAGAGAGAGAGAGAAAGAGAGAAAGGTCTTCCATTTGCTGGTTCACTCCCCAGCTGGCCACATCAGCCAGAGCTGGGCTGATCCGAAGCGAGGAGCCAGGAGCTTCTTCTGGGTCTCCCCCATGGGTGCAGGGGCCCAAGCACTTGGGTCATCTTCTGCTGCTTTCCCAGGCCATAGCAGAGAGCTGGATGGGAAGTGGAGCAGCCGGGACATGAGCTGGTGCCCATATGGGATGCCGGCACTGCATGTGGTGGCTTTACCAGCTACGCCACAGCGCCGGCCCCAGTCTCACTTTTTTGAGGAGCTTCCAGCCTGTCCTCCAAAGGTGCTTGTGTCACTTCACGTTTCCACCAGAGGCGCACTGGAGCTCCAGCTTCTCCACAGCTTCACCAACACTTGTTATTGTCTGTTGTTTTTAAACAATGTATTTTTGTTTGTTTGAAAGAGAGAGATTTTCCGTCTTTTGATTCACTCCCCCAAACACCCACAACAGCCAGGGCTGGGCCCAGCTGAAGCCAGGAGCCAGAAACTGCATCCGAGTTTCCTGCGTGGGTGACAGGGACCTCCTTACGTGAGCCATCACCTGCTGGCTCCCGGGTGTGCGTTACCAAGAAGCAGGGTCAGAGGCAGAGGCGGACTCAAACCCAGGCACTGCGAGGTGAGATGCAGGCGTCCTAAGAGGCACGTAACTGCTGTGCCGCAGGGCCCACCCCTTGTCCGATGACTGTAGCCATCTTGGTGTGAATTGGTGTCTTGTGTGGTAGTCCCTTGTCAGGTACACAATTTGCCAAAATTTTTTTCCCATTCTAGTTTTCTTTCCTCTTTCTTAATGGTGTTCTTTTTTTTTTTTTGACAGGCAGAGTGGACAGTGAGAGAGAGACAGAGAGAAAGGTCTTCCTTTGCCGTTGGTTCACCCTCCAGTGGTCGGCGTGCTGCGGCCGGCACACCGTGCTGATCCGAAGCCAGGAGCTAGGTGCTTCTCCTGGTCTCCCATGGGGTGCAGGGCCCAAGCACTTGGGCCATTCTCCACTGCACTCCCGGGCCATAGCAGAGAGCTGGCCTGGAAGAGGGGCAACCGGGACAGAATCCGGTGCCCCGACCGGGACTAGAACCTGGTGTGCCGGCGCCGCAAGGCGGAGGATTAGCCTAGTGAGCCACAGCGCCGGCCTTTAATGGTGTTCTTTGCTGTTTGTTTATTTCTTTATTATTTTATTTGAAAGAGAGAGAGAGAGAGACGTCATAGATGATTCTTCTGCTGGTTCACTCCCCAAATTCCCATAACAACCAGGGCTGGGGCCAGGCTGAACCAGGAGCCTAGTACTCAAGCCAGGTTTCCTGCACGGGTGGCAGGGACTCAGTTACTTGAGCCGTCACCTGCTGCCTCCGGCGGTGCGTGTTAGTAGGAAGCTGGAGCCGAAAGCAGAGCCAGACTCGGACCCAGGCGCTCTGGCGGGGTTGCCAGCAACCCGAGCAACATCTTAACTGCGAGCCAAGTGCCTACCCGTGAGGGTTCCCTTGAAACACGGGAGTTTTCTTTGGCTTGTTGTGATTTGAGTGTCATATACAAGAAACCACTCCCTGGTTCAGGGTCACCAAGTTGTATGCCATCGCTTCCTTCCAAGAGGTTCATGGTTTGAGCTCTCACAGTAACATCTTTGATCCATTTTGAGTTCATTTCTGTGCATGTTGTGAGCGAGGACCCAGGTTTGTTTTTGCCTTGTGAAAACCCATCCCGTGTCCCAGCTACCTTTGTGGAAAAGACTGTTCTTTTCCTCACTGAACTATTTCAGCATCCTTGTTCCAGCTCAGTTGGCCATGGGAACAGTTTAGTTCTGGACTCTGGGTTCTGTGTGTCTTCCATGGTGCCAGCAGCACACGCGTTGATTATTGTAGCTTTGTAGTGAGTTTTGGCGTCAGGAAATGTAATTCCTCCAACTTTGCTCTTTTTCAAGATTGTTTTGGCTGTTCTAGGTCTCGTGAATTTTAGCATTAGCTTGTCAATTTCTGCAGAAAAGCCAGTTTGGATTTTGATAGAAATGGTTTGCATCTGTAGATCAGTTGGGGTATTTGGGGGTATTTATAAATTTTGAGTGATTTCCTTGTTTCCAAATGCTAGCGGCTGCCAAGGGGCAGGTCCTCGGAGGTCTGTCCCCCGCCCTTCTCTCCAGCCCTGTTCAGGGGCCCTGTGCTTCACCCACACCAGGCTCCTCTGTGCTCTCTGCATGCTGCTGTCTCAGCTGACTGTGTTTGCTTGGCTGTTGCCCCCTCCTCTGAGTGTCCTCCCTGCATCTTCCCAGGGTGGGTGTCTGTGCTCCCAGCCGCAGTCTCTGATCCTCTTCTCCTGTTTGAAGTGAGCCCGCCCCTCTGCCTTGACAGGCAGCCAAGAGTGATGAGCGCCTGCCAGCTTTGGATAAAGATGACTAAGACACCGGCCCCCCTCAAGGAGTGGGGTCTGGTGGGAGCCTGGCCTGCGGCAGGGAATTTCACTGCCACCTCATCAGCCGGGACTGAAATCAGACAGCGGTCGGGGGCCCTATGTGCCTTTGTCACTGCTCTGCCATGCCCCTGGCGCAGCACACGCTGGGAAAGGGAACGCGCCGTCGTCAGCAGCTGTGTGAGCAGCTCTGTCTCCCGCCCCTACATCACAGTGGTGAGACGTTGAGCAAAGGTAGTTCAGCCCCTGAATTTTTAGGACAAAGTGTGGTCGGTGGTCTTGGACTGTGGAGTCAAACTTGCCAAGTATTCAGTCTGGCTCTGCCACTTAGAATGTGGGGAGGGGGGACCCTAGGCCTTGGTTTGCTCATCCTGTCAAATGGGAGAAGTACTATTTACCTTATAGTGTTGTTTTTAGCCTGTGTTGTAACCACCTACATGTTTTCTTCATGCCTCTGCAACCCAACTCTTAGTTTTGTTTTGTTTATTTAGGGCAAGATTCCTGTATAATCCCTCTAGGTCCCTGCCACATGCAGTACCCTGCTCCCAGGTGGCTACTGTGGACGTGTACTTTACCACTCTGTTGCCAGGTTAACTGCTGGAAGTGCCAGGTCCCAGTACCAGTGACAGTAGGGCATTGTGCCTGTTGTCCCCAGGTTACCAGCACAGGTTTCCAATGTTCTGTTCAGTTTTGCCATTTAATTTTCCCTTCATTATTTATTAGCAAGACTGAACATTTTCACGAGAGTTTGCATGCATTAGTTCCCCACTTTCCCCTTGTAGACTTGTATTAGTTCCCCACTTTCCCCTTGTGTTATTCACGGTTTTAAAACCTGCGCTGCTGTTCATTTCTAACAGTCGTTGACTCCTGATGGCTTCATGATGGCACAGCGGGGAGCCAGTGGGCTTGCCATCCTCCTTTCCCTCTTGGTTTGTTGAGGCCGAGTCCTGTCTGGGCCCCTGGTCTGGCTGCAGTGGGGCCCCCGGGCTCCTGGTGGGGAAGCCCCACCCTGGGACTGGGGGCTTCCCCAGGCAGACTTGCTGGGGTTGGGTCCTGGGCTCTCCCATCAGGTGCCTCATCACACGGGAGGAGAGGGGGCTGGGGGAGCCTCTTGGATTCCATCATTTCCTGGACACTCTGTCCAGGGCACAAGAGACCCTTATGGTCAGCTCCGTGTCACCTGAGAGCATTTAAGGCCCTGGTTTTATAAAGTCGACCAGAAAGATGAGACTCCTGTAATTAATTTAGCGTATAGTTTGTTGCAATCCATATAGCACTTAAAAACTGGAAGACTGTTTGTTTTAGTGAAGTGCTGTGTACTTTCTCTGTGTTCATTAGCATGACTGAACACATTGCTATTGACTATGTATAATATGTTTACTTAAAATTAGGCCTGCTTAAGCATGTGTAATGAGCGGCTCCGTCTCCTCCCCAAGTCTGCCGCCGTGGAGGAGTGGGGCCGAGAGCGAGCACCGTGGCTGCTCGCCGTGAAGAGGGCCCTCCCCACCTTCCCACCTGAGTGCAAGTGCGGGCTGCTAAGGACTTGCCCTCTGCGGCCCCCACCACATTGGGTGCGGTGTTTGGGGTCTGGAGTCAGGACATTGTCCCTCACTGTAGCCCCCAGTTCCCGCACCTGGGAAAAGACCCAGGGAGGCTCTGAGTTTCATCTCGCTCTCTAGAAAATACTGTCCGAATAACAGTGGCCAGAAAGTCCCACGGCTCTGTTTCCTCCTGTGGAACCGCCCTTCTGCTCGCTCCTGTGCTCAGAGTGAAGGTGCTGCTGAGCGTGCTTCCTTCCTGTCTCAGAGAGAACAGAAAGGCCTTGAAAGTCGTCCCGAGCAGGGCCGTAAATGACACACTGCAGGGCTGACTCGTAGTGGTGATGGTAAGATCCCTCGTGGCTGTGGTTCATTAAGCACTTACTCTGTGCCAGGCGTGGGGCCGAGTGAATCACACGTGCTGCCACGTTGCACCTGCCAGGGGCCCTCTGTGGTGGGATGTTAGTAACTGCTCTCTGCAGGTGATGAAACCAAGGCTCAGAAATTAAGTAGCTTGTCTGAGGTCATGGTGCCGGAAAACAGCAGAATTGGGATTTGAACCCAGATCCCTCTGCCTCCTGTAGTGAGTGGCTGCAGTTGATGGAAACTTATCTTTGAAACCACAGAGAAATACACCTCGTTGGTTACCATGGAGGTTGCCAGGGCACCAGCTCGTCATTTAAGACTTGATACGTGAGAGACAAAACGGCACTTCTCTCCTGGACAGACCAGATGGTTGATGGAGAGAAGTTCTTTTTCTGTGTAGAAGAACCCAGCCAATAAATGCAGGAGTGACAGAAGTGTAGAATCACCCTTGATATCTTTAATAAAAGGTGTAGATCCTAGGGGTCGCCATAGGCATGATGGGTAAAGCTGCCTCCTGCAACACTGACATCCTATATGGCAATAGTGTGTGTCCCAGCTGCTCCACTTCCAATCCAGCTCCCCACTAATGGCCCGAGAAAAGCAGTGGGGGATGACCCAAGTGCTTGGGCCCCTGCACCCATGTAGGAGACCTCAAGAAGCTCGGCTCCTGGCTTCAGCCTGGCCCAGGCCTGCCGTTGTGGCAATCTGGGGAGTGAACCGGAGGTTGGAAGCTCTGTCTCTCTCTCTAACTCTGACTTTTGATAAATAAGTAAATCTCTAAAAAACAACAACAAAACACAAACACATGGATCTTGGCAACAACAGTCCCCAGCGATGAGAATAACGCTCAGAGGGCAGTGGCTGAGGGACTTAAGGACTGAAGACCCAGCCCACACCCCGGCAACCCAGTGGGAGTGGCGGCTGGACCCCAGCCCCATGAGGTGACTGCAGGAAGACCCTGTGCCAACTGTGAGGCAGGCTTGCCCATGCCTCTGGCTCTGTCCATTTGTAGGAAGCTCAGTGAGTGAACCTTGCCCCCACCCTACCAGGAAGCAGGGAGGGGCTGTTCATGAGGCCCAGCGGCCACACGCGGGCACAGACTTTGTCTGCACCTTGGCTGGGACAGCCTGACAGTACAGGGACGCCATGGAGAACACGGGACTTGCATTAGACTGACTGCGGATGACAGTAGGGGATTTGTGCATTCTGTCTGCCATAGGTGTCTGTTGAGAAGGGGGTGAGTGACAGGACGTGGTTCCAGGATTCACTTTTAATATCCAGCAAAGCGAGGGAGGGCCGGGAGGGCGTGGTGCAAGGAAGCCAGCTCTCCACAGCCGGGCGATGGGGAACGAGGGGCTTCTTAATGTTGTTCAGTGTAGGCCGGGGCAAGTCTGAGGATTTCTGTGATAGCGTAGACAAGCAAAGAGGCCCATGGTGGGTGTGCTGCTGCCCGGGAAGTCTGGCTTGAGTGGGGAGCTGGGTGTGGCCGGGCCTTGGGAAGCTGCCCTGGGGTTACCTGCAGGTGTGGTGCTGGGAGTGCCTCCTCCTCAGGGGCTGTCCACTGTGCCCTGCGGCCCCGGGGCAGGCAGGGGTGGAGGCTGGACCTCTGTGGAGTGACGGGGCGGCCCTCCACCTCTGCTGCCAGGCGGGGGATGTGGCGGGAGGCATGGCGTCTCCAGGAGACTGACTCTCTGTGTCCTTCCCTTCAGAGGAGGTGGCTTTTAGAAAGAAGAGGCTGTGCATCAAGTTCATCCCCCGGGACTCGACGGAAGCCGCCATCTGTGACATTCGGATCATGGGCCGGACCAAGCAGGCCCCTCCTCAGTACACGTTCATCGGGTGAGTCTACCACCACTGCCCACGCAGAAGGCCCGGCTCACTCACAGGACGAGTTCCTGCGAATCCTGGGCCGCCTGCCTCTGCCCGCTTCTCGGCCTGGGCTCTCGTAGCTGCCGACTCCCGCGCCCCTCGGTCTACCCTGACCGCCCCCTTCGGGTCCCCCCATCCTCCTGTGCAGGCTCCTCTGGGTCCTGCCCCCACGCTGCCTTCCGCTCCGGCTGGGCCCCAGCTCTCCACACCATCCTTTCACTCTGTGAAGTGTTTGTGGGGCACTGTCTGTAGCCCGGGGTCAGCACTGGGTGTGGGAGTGCACGGGAGGCAGAAGTGCTGCTCTCGTCCCTGGTGTGGTAAAGGAGAGACACGCAGTGCAGAAAGCGGGCAGTGAGGTGTGTCGGATGCTGAGGAAAGCGCAGCCCGGTGTTGCCCTGGGAGGCCACTGAGCAGAGACCTCGGTGTCGTGTCGGGGGAATCCTGCCCCGAAGGGGGGGCAGAGCCTTCGAGGCAGAGCAGAACGGGTGTGAGAGAGGGGAAGCATGGTGTCTGCTGGGAACAGACAGCAGCCCAGCGTGGCTGGAGCAGGCGAGGGGGCAGACAGGAGCTGGTGGCTGTCTGGATTGTGACCCAGGCACACCGGGAAGCCGCTGGAGGGCTCCTGGTGGGAACGCTCCGGCACTTGCATGCCCGGAATTCGCGGTGCAGGTTTTGGTCGGATGCTTGTCTGCCCTGGTAAGCAGAGAGCTGCTGTGACCGGGGCCTGTTGGTGTCTCACTCACCCAGTGAGTGGCCTCGGCACCGGGCACCGGCCTTGCTCTGTAGCTCCTTCGTAGCACTCAGTACGATGGAATTCCAGATTTCACATTGAGCTGTTTTGATTGTAAGACAGGAAGCCCAGCCCAGAACAGCTTAAGCAGAAGGAGGAATTTGTTGGCTGGCACAGCAGACGAGTTCCAGGGCTGGGCTGGCTTCAGGCGCGGCTGGACGCAGGCGCTCAGAGGAGCTCTAGGACCCGGTTTCCCTGTCTTCCTCCTTGTGCTCAGTCCTCTGGGTGGGCCACAGCCCAGCACATGGATTCCCTGAGTGGAAGCCAGTGGTGCAGCCATGTCAGGTTCAAGTCCGGGGGCAGAAAGCAAGTCTGCATTTCTGATACTTCACCCAGAAGTTATCAAATTCAGTCTCATTGGTCTCGATGGCTCTAACCAGGCTCATGTGCACCCTGGTCACTGTTTCCTGGGAAACGTCATTCTCTGACTAACGAGGCCTGAGTGGAGGCAGGGTCCATAGGGTCCATTCCACTGGACTTCAGGGACTAACAGGGAGAGGCTCAGGAGGGCTACAAAGGGGTGTATGGGTGAGCGGAAGTTGAGCGTTCATAAAAAGCGAACCATACCCACCCTCAGTCATCTGGCGTCTGGGCCCTGGGTTGACCGTGTGCTGGGTGGGTGTTGGCCCCTGGCCATGCACCTTTCTCCCGGGCCACCTCGTGGACATCTTGCTCATCTCTGTGGGTTCCCCACCCCTCTGTTTGGTTCTTGAGGTCGGCCTCCTGGACTGGGGTTGTCCTCTGTTCATTTGCTCCCAGGGCCTTTCTCCCTGCTGTGGACTCACCTGGGAGCAAGCACCCTGGAGGCAGAGTGTCACCTGCACTCTTCAGCCTCAGGGACTGAACACCCTGGGGCGGGGATCTGTGGCTCCTAAGGAAGCTGATGGGTGCCGCCTCCTTGCACTCAAAGCTCCTGTTTTGCAGCCTGGTGTGAGTTACATTCTGGTTACAGTTACAGTTATGTAACCAGAATGACGGGGCAGCAGTGCTTCCGAGAAGAACCAACGGCAAGTCCCTTAGAAGCAGCCATTTACATACAGATAATAAAAACCAACAATTTAGTAATGAACTTTTGAATCATTTTTATGTGTATTTTTTAAAGATTTTTATTTATTTATTTATTTGACAGGTAGAGTTATAGACAGAGAGAGAGAGAGACAGAGAGAAAGGTCTTCCCTCCGTTGGCTGACCCCCTAAGTGGCCACTACGGCAGGCGCTGCACTGATCTGAAGCCAGGAGCCAGGTGCTTCTTCCTGGTCTCCCATGGGGTGCAGGGCCCAAGCACTTGGGCCATCCTCCACTGCACTCCCGGGCCACAGCAGAGAGCTGGCCTGGAAGAGGAGTAACCGGGACTAGAACCCGGCACCCATATGGGATGCTGGTACCACAGGCAGAGGATTAACCTAGTGAGCCATGATGCTGGGCCCTTTATGTATATTTTTAACTACAAACCATAATATGTGAAAAGATCTGATTTAAACAATTCTAGAGAATATAGTCTTGCTAATATATGTCTTGATAATCAAAACTAAAATATTATTCCCTCTATTATTTTTAGAAGGTTGCTAAGATACAGTTTTGTTTTACCGCAGGGCAAAAATTCTTTTCCAGAGGGAGACCATTCCGGTGTTACTTTTAAATAAGGAAAGAGTATTCAGTATTTAGAACTCCAGCTCACCTGATCTTTACAACGGGCACCGTGCAAGTGTTGCCCTGCAGGGCGGGCTTGGGGCTGCGCCGGGGAGCCCGGAACCTGCAGAGCCTGGCGTCCCGAGCCAGGATCTCGCGTGGCAGACTCAGGCAGCAGACTGGAGCCGCTCGTCTGACGTGACAGACCAACGTGTGGCTAACGTGTGTGCTGCAGCACACTGAGAAACTCATGTTTCGTGGGGAGAATCTGTGCCTGTGCGTCAGGGCCGTGGCGAAGCTGGGAGCTGGATGTGTCTAAGTAATCCTCGTAGAGTGGCCAAGAGCCAGCCAGCCCGAGCCACAAGCCCACAGGGCCAGGAGGGCCAGGGCCGACGTGGTGCCCGAAGCCTGGGTCTGCTCTTAGTTGCCATGGTTCCCAGAGCCTGTGCCTTGGATCCTGTGGCTTGAAGATGAACACCAAACTGACCCCACGAATGAGGTCGGCTGCAGGCGACCCCCAGCTGTGAGGGGCTGTAGCCTGAAACTGGGGCACAGTATGTGGCAGGGTAGGGCTAATTCTTCTCTGGTTAAGAAGCAGGCCCTTGGGGCTAATGCTGTGGCATAACGGGTAAAGCTGTAACCTGCAGTGCCGGCATCGGACATGGGTGCTAGTTCAGTCCCGGCTGCTCCACTCCAATCCAGCTCTCTGCTGTGGCCTAAGAAAGCAGTGGAGGATGGCCCAAGTCCTTGGGCCCCTGCACCTGCATGGGAGACCTGGAAGAAGCTCCTGGCTCCTGGCTTCGGATCAGCCCAGCTCCAGCCATTGCGGCCCTTTGGGGAGTGAACCAGTGGATGGAAGACCTCTCTCTGTCATTCTCTGTGCCTCTACCTCTGCCTCTGCCTCTGTAACTCCACATTTCAAATAAATATCTTAAAAATAAAGATAGAAACAAAGACGCAGACCCATATCTGTCAGTCCATTTCTCTGTCTCACCCTCACTGCACAGAGACTTAATGAGGATTATCATGTAATGACCTACGATGAAATAGTGAAGAGTTTCGAAGATGTCGGTAGGAGTAGGAAGGCAAGCTCGGGGTGGGGGAGGAGGCCGCTCGATGGTGTCGTCGCCCCGCTGAGGCTCTGAGTGGACACGCCCAGAGCACAAGGGCAGGCGGTGGGGCTGCTTCACCTGGGTGAGAACTGGCTCCCTGGCATTGGTTTGCTTGTCACTCAGGCCAACGCACCGTGCTAACCTGCTGCGTCATGATTTCTCTTTTCTCCTAAAGGGAACTGAACAGCATGGGGATCTGGTATCGAATGGGCAGAGTCCCAAGAAACCATGACTCATCTCAACCCACAACGCCTTCCCAGTCGTCAGCTGCTTCTACCCCAGCCCCCAACCTGCCCAGGTAAGGCCTTCTCAGTGATGCCTGCGCTGTCGCGTGGTCTGGGACACCACACGTGGTATGTGCTGGAATGGTGCAGAATCTGTGTGCAGATGTAGCAGCCGCGTGCCTGTGGAGGGCACCTTTGAAATCCAGCTAGATCTCTGCAGGAACGCAAAGACCAGCATTCCGTGGTGTGCACGTTCTGTAGGCCCCTGCAACGGCGGATGTGCAGCCCCGGAGAGTCACGCCGCCACGTGGTGCGGTCACTGGCCCTCCCTCTCTGCCTCTGAAAGCCAGGGGCTTGGCAAGTACTTACACTCATCTTCATGCTGTTTCTCGTCCCACTGAGCTACAGGGAACCAGGCCAGCAGAGGGTGGTGAGGAGGTTTTCTGAAGTCAGCCGTCGCTGCCCCGGACAGACAGCATGTAGACCCATAGACTGGTCTGTCGGCCCTGTGGCAGCCTGGCAGGCTTCAGCATCATTCCTGAGCTCTCTGTGCCCACCCAACACGTGGTAAAAAGAATCCGGTCAATCCAAAAGTCTTTGCAGAGCTAGTAGTAGATTGAGGGCAAAGAACAAGCGGCAGGGATGGATTGAGTTTGAAAGGGATCGCAGCAGTAACTAAGACAAGTGAGGGTGGCCAGACGGCGTCATACAGGCAGTGACGTAATGGAGACGAGAGCGGGTCCAAAGCTTCCCTGTGGGTCACAGAGATGAATGAAATCTGCCAGGAACGTAGAAGACAGCACAGGAGGTTCTTGCAAGGCTGTGCATGACAGCTGCCTGGAGGCGCCCTGGCTCCCAGTGCTCTGTTCCTCTCACCCAGAAGTGTGCTGCTGTAGGGAGCCGTGGCTCTAGGGACTGGGTCCTGTGGGACGCCTCCCGAGAGGACAGTCAGGTCTGCCTCGCGACAGTGTCACACACGAGGACTGGTGTGGGACAACCCCACACTCACCTGGCGCCTCAGAAGGAGTCAGTTTTGCTTTGGAATCGAGAGGCTGAGAAGCTAGCCAGCCTCCGGGGTGCGCACTGGCCGCTGAGTCTGTGTGGTTCAGGAGCTGGAGGCTAGCAGGCTGACCTCAGCTCTGCCCCGGAAGGTGCTGCCAAGGTCAGCATTCCTGGGCTGCGGACAGCTGAGGCCCATCCGCCGTGCGTGGAGTAATTGCAGGTCCCTCTGCCCCCTGGGCCTGAGGTCAGCCCAAGTGTGGGCTCCTGGCAGAGGCTGACAAGCCCGCGGGGCACTGGTCCAGCGACAGTGGTTGTAGCCACCTCCTGTGGACGTCACATGGTCTGAATAGACTCCACCTCGAGGCAGGTTTTAACTTTCCGTGGGGTGAAGAAGGTGCCAATCCTCCTAGATGGAGCAGAGAGGTGATCTCCCAGAAGGTCGCAAGTCACTGTGAGAGCAGGGTCCGCACACGAGGACAGCCAGCCGCCAGAGCCTGGCAGGGCTGGAGGGCAGCGCGTCAGAGCCGGTGTTTATAAGGCTCATATATCTTCTAGCCTCTCTTGTGCAGTTTATGGTTTACAGTGGCTGCAAGGAAATTGGATCAGTTTTGCTTTACTTTCCAAATAAAACAAATGTCAAAATAGTCAGTATAAAATGTATTCTAATTTGGCTGAGTTAAGTCAGCCGGGGTGCAGTGGGAGAGCTGAATGCGCGTTATGCTTCCGAGTAAGGCCCACCTGTCTGCGCCAGAGCTCCTCCCTCCATGGGCGGCAGTTTGCAGGTAGCACGCACACCTGCGTGAGCCTTCTGGTTCGGCAGGGTTTTTCTGAGTTTTGGGGGAGCATATTGCTCTCCTATCCATCATCTTTGATTTTGAAAAAGTAGAATGCTGATTATTCAACTTTTCCATTGGAGACTTAATGAAAACCAGTAAGTATGGTATTTTATCCCTGGAGGCATCTGGGCCCTGATAGCCTTGTCTCCGATGGTGTCCTGTGCTCGTGTTCCTGGGGCTGGGTGTCTCCCCCAGGCCTGTCGGGCACGGCCAGGTCCTCAGTGGGCACTGATGGGGATTTCCTGTCTTCTCTCTCCGAGCCCCGAGCCCCAGTCTTCCCTGAACTGGTAGCCCCCTCTCCCTGCCTTGTTCCAGGTGGTCCTGGGGCTCACATGTGGCTCACGGCTCTTGCCCTAGATCTCAGCTCCTAGCAAATAGCTTCCACCAGGAAGCTGTCTCTGAGCTGCACGGCCTGGGCCTCTGTGGGCTCTGCTCTCTGAGTGCTGCTTGTCCATTTGGATTTTCACACTGTGCTGTGGTCACTGTGTGAGCTCCTTGAGGGCAGGGCCACCGGCGTCCAGGCACACATTGAACAGGTGCTTCTCTGGCAGCCAGCCTCTGCAGAGCAGCCTCGCACTCCTGAGTGCTTCGGGTTTTCTCCATCGGGAGAGTAATATAAGCTTGTGGGAGATTGACAGCACGTAGAAAATAATGAAAAACAAATTCCATTTCCAGGGAGCAAATGCTATAACCTTTTGTTCTGCTTCCTTCAATTTTTTTCCTGTGTACTTTTTACATGGGTGACATCACATCACATAGTAGTAGCAAGTTCGTACTTTGATACTGTCTTCTCATGTGGCTCAGAACCACAGACACAAGAACCGCATCTTCAAGTGTGGCTTTTGTGTGGACGCCGGCATCAAGCCGCTCGGGCCAAGGCTGCAAGAGCGTGGTGACACAGCGCCCTCTACTGCCCAGCCATGGAGGTGGCGGGAGCAGTGCTGGGTCTTGAACAGAGGGCGCCGGGCCCAGTTCCCAGCAGATCTGTGGGACTGGAAGTGAAGAGGGAGGGGCTCGCAGTAGACACGGCTGCCTCCTCCAGCCTGGGCGTTTGTCTCAAAACCCAAAAACATGCGCTGTGGCCCCATGTCTGTGTCATCATCCCTCACAGTTTAAAGCAGAGCTGTCCTCCCCAGCTTTGGCTGGGAGAAGGGGCCTCACCTGAGGGCCTCACGGTCCAGCGGAGCTGCCTGCTCTTCCCAGGGGCAGGTGCTGTCCCAGGGGCAAGGGCTTCCACCTGTCTCCTTCCTGGTTCCACAGAAAATGCTGTGACAAGACCAGAAACGGAGTGGTCCTGTTGGAGTGGGGTGCCCCTGGAGAGAAGGGGTGCTCCTTGGCTGTGTCCCGTGACCTGGATGTGGTATTGGATGCCATGCGTGGCAGAAGGTGGCCTCAGCGGGCGTGGCAGAGCCCCTGTTCCTCTCGCACACTTCTCTGTCTCCCGACAGCCCCAGGCGAGGAAGGGCCTGCGGTTGGTATTGGCCCATCGTTGGTTACCATTACGGAGTACCTGGTGCGGACGTCATCATAAAGGAAGGGAGTTTGCTGGTGCAGAGTCGAGCAGCTGTGTCTGGTGCCGGCTTCTCGCTGGCAGAGCCCACGGGGTACAGAGCATCCTATGGCTGGAGCCAGGGAGCACGCTGCGCCTGATGACCTTGCCCAGCCTCATCACTCCCCACAGGCCCACCTCTCATGCCGAGGCCCCCACGCGTGAGTTCAGGGGACGAACGTGTTCTCCGACAGCACCGCTTCTTCCGGGACTCAGGCCGCTCCACGCTCTCGCACATGCTCACACGCTGCCCGGCAGTAAGGAGCAGGGTTTGGGCTGAGGCTCCCATGTCCCCTCCCTGTTGGGCAGGCCTCAGCATTGTGCACCAGCCTCGGGCGTGTGAGCGGAGGACGGGTTTCTGACCCTGGGTCCTTGTGCTGCTGCCTTGGGGCAGGCACAGAGAGAGGAAGCACCCTCCTGGCTTTGGCCAGGGCAGCCCCCTGCACCCTCTCACACCTGGGTCTCACGTGGGATTCTGCTGGGAAGGAGAGGTTCTGTTGCGGCCCGGCAGAGGTTTGGGGCAGCCCCCGGAGGCAGGCGGACCTGCAAGCGCTCGAGCGCACGTGCGGAGGCTTCGCATGTGGATGAATGAGTGGCCCGCATCGCCATGGGAGGAGGCCCCTGGCGGGCTGCTGCCCCCGCTTGCTGAACAGTAGACTTGGCGGGTTGATAAAGACATCAGAGGCCTGCTTATCAAATTTGCAGATGACACAGAGTCATTAGGGAGAGCTGATGTGCTGAGTGACAGAATCAATACTCCACATCCCTCCGCAGCCGGAACGCCCTGCAGGAAGCCGGAGATGGAAGGTGATGGGCACACGGAGAGGCCCCGAGGGTCAGAAAATCAATAGTGTGGGAGCCACACTGGGGAGACTTGGCTCAGCAGCCATGTGTGAGGCGCCAGTGTGGTCATGAGCTTGGGCGTGTGGAATACAGCCCGGTGGGCACATCCCAGGAGGCAGTGCCACACCTGTCAGGGGCTTGTGACAGTCAGGTGTACCCCCATGCGCCGTGTGTGGGAGGGACCTGAATCTGGTGTGGCGGCTGCTTGTGAGGAGCTGTGGAGTTTCCACCCGCGTGGGGCAGGCAGCTGGCTTCTGATGTCCCTGTGGTCAACGTGAAGAGAGAAAGCAGAAGGGTCTCTGGGCGCAGGTGGGAGGGGAGCACTAGATCCGGGGGCCTGGCACTACAGGGAGGTGGGGCAGGCTCCATGTTTGAAGAGCTGATGGGTTGGACCGTGGTGGTGGGAATTCCGTGGCACTGAGACGCGTCCTGCGGCAGGGATCACATGGCACTGGGGGCTGCAGACCTCATGGAGCTGGAGCAAGTCCCTGCGACTCCAGCCTCGTTCAAGCAGTGTTCCCCGGCCTCAGCCTCAGAAAACACAGACAGCTTGCCGAGGGCACCTCCGGGGACTCGCGCAGCAGGGAGGCTGCTGGCCACGGAGGCGCTGCCCCGGCATCTGCTGCTCACCACCCTGGCAGGGAAGGAGGCTTAGACGTGGGCAGAGTCACGGCTATGGTGCTGCCCCCAGGGGACACAGAGGGGCCTGGGTGCTGACTCCATGCCCCAGCTCGGCGCGGCCATGTGTGAGCTGAGAGCGGCTGTGTCCTACTCAGGGTCCATCTGAGATAAGCAGCCGGGACTGCGCGGTGCTGGGACTCCCCAGACATTTCATGTTTGTGTGGACCTTGGCCTAGGGTCTCTCGTTCCAGCAGCTGCACCCGGCCCTTCCCGTCAGCCTGGGCCTGAAGGAGAGACTGCTGCCTGAAGACCCCAGGCTCTGGGCAGGTGGACGCATCCTGAGAGCTGCACTGACGCAGGCCCTCCCAGAGCTCCAGGGCAGAGCCGTCTCCGAGCTGCTGCGTCCTGCAGCCGCAGCCCCTGCCGGGTCAGGGGCCGAGCGCTCCCCGAGCTACTTCATTGTCTTCCCACGATTTGTCAGCTCCCGGCAAACTGTCAGTCACAGATTCCATGGGATATTCCTTAGTGACAGACATAATTGTACTTAACTTTGTGCATGGATGTTATCAATCTGTGACAGATTCTCCGGGAAATGGGGCATTTTGACTGCAGCAGGTCTGTTGCGTGCGCTTAGCCTCCCTCTCAGGGACACCAGGATTCAGACAACTTTCACATGCAGTGTCAGGTTTTCATCCCGGGCCCGTGCTGCTGTGTAGTAGAGTAAGCTGCTCTCTGCAGCGCCGGCATCCCATATGGGCACCAGTTCATGTCCCGGCTGCTCCATTTCCAATCCAGCTCTCTGCTGTGGCCTGGAAGAGCAGTGGAGGATGGCCCAAGTCCTTGGGCCCCTGCACCCACATGGGAGACCCGCAAGAAGCTCCTGGTTTCAGGTTGGCCCAGCCCTGGCCGTTGTGACCATCTAGGGAGTGAAGCACTGGATGGAAGACGCCTCCCTATCTGTGTCTCCTCTCTCTATAACTCTGCCTTTCAAATAAATAAGATAAATCTTATTAAAAAAAAAAAAAAAAGAATATGGGACTGAGCAGTACAGTGCCTACAGCACAGGAACTGGAGCCGTTGAACTTGGGGGTCCGACACTGCCCGTGCGACGTGACATGTGAAGTGGTTTGCTATCTACTCTCCCTGTGCCATAACTTCTTCAAAAAAAAAAAAAATCAAAAGAATGCAGATCTTCTCAGCGCGGTGCGCCGGCCGTAGCGCACTGGCCCCAGCGGCCATCGGAGGGTGAACCAACGGAAGGAAGACCTTTCTCTCTGTCTCTCTCTCTCACTGTCCACTCTGTCTGTCAAAAAAAGAAAAAAAAGAACATAGATCCTCACGGACTTCAGAAATCGTCCCGCCGCCCCCATCCGGGACTGTCCCTGAGGGGGAGAGGAAACCAGGTCCCGGTGTATGGGGTTCAGGCTCGTCCCTGAGCTCAAACCCCATCTCCACTGTCCACAGCCCCCAGGCGATCCTGGCGCTGTCCTGGCCTCACCAGCCTGCCTTCCTGCTGGACATGGCCATCAGCTCCGTCAGCTCCTGGTCAGCTCACGTAAGTCAGCATCGGGCGGAGACCGAGGTCAGCCAGTGGGGTCCTTCAGTCTACACTGACGGCCTCAACACCTCGGGCTGCCTCTTGTCAGTTCTCAGTGAGGAGATGGCCGTGGTTACGCGGGTGACGGCTGCCACGTGCTCTGTTGTTGCCGCGCGTGTCAGGGAGGCCTGTTTCCCTTTGCCTGTGAGGTGTCTGCCACCTGTGCTGAGTGGCAGCGGGCTCAGCGCTGGAGCAGGCCTTTCTCTTCGGGGTTTAGTAAGGGTGGGCTCAGCCCCGAGCATTGGAGACGGAAACCGTGGTTTAGAGTGAGGTTCACGGAGTCCTGCATCCAAGCTGGCTAGGAGGCAAAGCCGCCAGCTGACCCCAGGGTGTCACTCCAGTCCTTCCCAAGTGGCCAATGGACTGCAACATGTTTTTTGTTTTTTGGTTTTTTTTAAGATTTAGTTTATTTATTTGAAAGACAGAGTGATAGAGAGAGAGAGAATTATTCCATCTGTGTTTCACTCCCCAAATGGCCACAATGTCCAGAGCTGAACCAATCCAAAGCCAGGAGCCAGGAGCCTCTTCTGGGTCTCCCACATGGGTGTAGGGGCCCACAGATTTGGGCCATCCTCTACTGCTTTCCCAGGCCATCAGCAGGAAGTTAGATCAGAAGTTGAGCAGCCAGGACTTGAACCAGCACTCATATGGGATGCCGGTGCTGCAGGTCGGAGCTTGAACCCAGAGCGCCAGCCCCATGATGTGGGTTTTGAGCTCCTGTCCCATGTCGGCAAGGGCCAGTTTGGGCATAGGGGATCCTACCTGGTGGGGGAGCATTTGGCCTTCGTCCCATCAAAGGAGGACTGGGTCCTACTGTCTAGCAAGGGGGTCTTCAGAGCCTTGACGTTTCTGCAGGTTGTATGCAGGCATGACTAGGGTCTGGCCTGACTTGGAATAAGTAGGCACCCTCTTCCTTCATGGCAAAGCCACGAGCACCTTTTGTGTTTGTGGAACCATGACGATGGGGTCCATGTCCTCATTTTCTTCCTTAAAGTGACCTGCCCCTCACAATGAAGACCACAGGCGTTCTCTGCCTGTAGAGCACAGGCGCCAGCACTGTGGTTTGAGTTCTCCCCTCTGCAGGGGCACTTGCCACCTACTGCACAGTATACCAGGCACTGCCAGCTGCCAGACCCCTGGCGGGGCAGGGCCTGAACCCTCCAAGCTGGATTCGGGCTGGGGCTCTGGGACTCAAGGGTAACTTCAGTAGCCCACGCCTGCATCCCTTCCCTGTGACTTGGAATCCTAGATTGGGGGTGCAGCGGATTAAGCTTCTGCCTGCCACACTGGCATCCTACATGGCACCCGTTCAAGTGCTGGCTGCTCCATTTCCTATCCAGCTCCCTGCTAATGCACCTGGGAAAGCAGCAGCGGATGGCCCAAGTCCTTGGACCCCTCTCACCCCCATGGAAAACCTGGATGGCTCAGGCTTTGTCCTGGCCCAGCCTCAGCTGTTGGCAGCCATTTGTGAACAAGCAGATAGATATGTGTGTGTGTGTGTCTGTAACTCTACCTTTCAAATAAATAAATAAATCTTAAAAAAAAAAAATCCTAGGTTGCCTGACATCTCACTGGGGTCTTCAAACAGGCGCGTGTTCTTCCCCCGCCTGGCACCTGCCCTGGTCCCAGTGAGCCCACATCCTCTGGCGTTCACTGGGCGCATCTCCTCGTGCTTCCCAGCACATCTTTCTCATTCAGGAGCATCCCTGCTCAGGCTGTTGCCATCTGGCTCCCCTCATCCCAGCCCCTTCCCTCCTGAGGAGATGGAGACTTGGGTTAGTCCTGGCCACCCTGGCCCTTGTCTCCCCTTGCTCACCCCCCGTTGCCTGCATCACACAAGGAGGCATTTCCCCGCCTCCTGTCATTGCTGCGTGTGTTTGTGTTCAGTCTTACTGACCAGACTTGCTGTGTACTGGTGAGGGATTCTCATGTTTCCCTTTTCTTTTTTGAAAGCCTCAGGAAAAGCTTTGAACTTACAGACAGCACCAATGATGACCTTGCATCGCTGTGCAGGGAAGCCTGGCAGGCAGTGTCAGCTTTGTCGTTTCATTTGGTACCTACAGTGAGCGTTCAGTGGGAAGCGTAAGTCCCCAGGGTGTCTGGGACCTCTGAATTCTAGGTGCCTGGCGCGTGGTGGGTATTCAGAAACTATGTATTGAACCTGTAAAGTGAGCTAGTTTAGGTGCATGGGACCAGAATGATGTGTTTATACAGCTTCCCTGCCATCTCTTCGTTCATCCATCTAGCCATTTGTCCTCTGTCCATCCACTCATCTACATGTCCATCTTTCTGTTCATCCATCCACCTGCCCATCCATTCATCCATTTATCCTTCTGTCCATGTGTGTGTCTGTCCATATCTGCAGCCATCCATCCACCTGCCCATCCGTCCATCTGTCCATCCATCCACCTGCCCATCCGTCCACCTGTCCATCCGTCCACCTGTCCATCCGTCCACCTGTCCATCCATCCACCTGCCCATCCATCCACCTGCCCATCCGTCCATCTGTCCATCCGTCCACCTGCCCATCCGTCCATCCATCCACCTGCCCATCCATCCGTCCATCCATCCACCTGCCCATCCGTCCACCTGCCCATCCGTCCACCTGTCCATCCATCTACCTGCCCATCCGTCCACCTGCCCATCCATCCACCTGCCCATCCATCCACCTGCCCATCCGTCCATCTGTCCATCCGTCCACCTGCCCATCCGTCCACCTGCCCATCCGTCCACCTGCCCATCTGTCCATCCATCCACCTGCCCATCTGTCCATCTGTCCATCCGTCCACCTGCCCATCCGTCCACCTGCCCATCTGTCCATCTGTCCATCCACCTGCCCATCCGTCCACCTGCCCATCCGTCCATCCGTCCATCCATCTATTCATCCAGCAGAAACTTACATTGCACTTACTAGGTGTCAGCCATTTTTTCCAAGTGCTTTCAAATAATAACTCATTTAATCCTAATAATAGCTCTGAGTCAAGTTCTGGCAGCCACCCCCATTTTAATCTGAGAAAACTGAGACCTAGGAGATGAAATTCCATGCCCAGGGTCAGAGAGCTGGTTAGTGTCAGAACTAGCAGGCCAGCCGCCTTTGGCAGGTACATTGTCCCTTTGTCCTGCTGCCTAGGGTTGCAGGGTTGCTGGTGGTGAAACCTCTCCTGGGGAGCAGAGCCTGGCGCAGGTATCAGATACGGCTGGGCCTGGCTGGAGTGCAGCTGCCCAGGGGCCAGCGCTGTCTTCAGAGCTGCTTCTCCAGGCTCCTGACCAGTAGCTGGTAGGCGAGGACCTCCCTGAGCTCGCCACGTGGGTGGGGACTCTCCTCCCCGAGGCTAAGCAGTCTGTGCTCACACTTGCGGACACTTGTGAACGTTGCCCGGGGTCCAGCTCGCCTGAGCTGGAGGGACCGGCTGACGAGACGTGTGCAGGCCATACCCGGGGTGCGCTGCGTCTCTGTTCCCCCGAGGTGCTTTAAGGCCAGTGCTAAGTGGGTTCCCGCAGTGATTTATTCTGGGGCTCACGAGAGGATATGCAGGAGACCTAGAGGGAGAGGCGAACAGAGAGAGCCCTGGCTGCTTTGGTAACAGACAGAACCAAACTTAGGGAGATGCCTCTAGGACGCAGTTGGTTTACTCAACGTGAATGATGAGCGTAGGCCGAGTGGTACGCTTCTTGATATTAATTTTTAATGTGGCTTCTTGGGAAGTCAGGGCTTCTGTTTAACGAAGGACTGACGATGAGTCAATACGGCCTCACCGGCTGAAAGCCGTGTGGGCCTCCCTGGCTCCCACCGTCTCGTGTCAGACGTGGAGGAGGAGGAGTCACTTTTAAATGCGTCATCTTTGTCGTCTCGGCGACAGGACGTCTTGTTCTGCAGGTGGCCGCGTGTGCTGTGGTGCCGGGAAGCAGGGTTGTGGGTGTGAGATGGGCCACGGTCTGCTCTCGGGTGCGTGTGGGCTCCGCTGCAGGCTTGGGAGAAAGGCCTCTTTCAGGATTGTGGAAATAGTTCTCTGCATGTCAGAACAGATTTGCCCGTTCACTTTCGGGTGGCTTTTGTGAGCCAGACCATTAGGAGGAGGATGCTCTCGCTTTTATCAGAGTGGAAGCCGACAGTCTATTTCAGGTCGCTCTCTGGAGTGTTCACCTGCACCTCTCAGTGTAGCTCTCACCACCACTATTGTAAAACACGGGCATTACACCCGCGTGGTTTCCTGGGATTTTACTGCGCCCTCCCCCACTGCGTTGTTCTGTTTCAAGGCAGGGTTTTGCCTATGCGTTTGGGTATTTAATAGAACCCCTTGCTTGTGACTTGGAGAGGGCCTCTGAGTTTCTGTGGGCGGCTCCTGCCTGGGGTGGGGGTCACTTTGACGATGCTTCTTGAGCAGCGGATCGACCTTCTGCTCCAGACGAATCAAACATCCAGAACTGTAACTACTGGGAAAAATAGGAATGTCGTCGTTAACGAGCATCGTGCACCAGACATTGTGTGAACACTCCCTGTGCGTTTACACGTGGTTCTCCTCTTTATAACACGCTGCAGGCTGACTGCTGGAGGCTTGCTTTAAGAGATGGGAGAACTGAAGCTCGGGGGAGATCCTGGCTCGCCCAGGGGCAGAGAAGTTTAGGGCTGGAGGAGCTGGCCCTGGGCACAGGGGTGGGCTCCCCAGTTCTCAGGACTCTCCCCTCTCAGTGTCTCCCATGACCTTGGTGGGCGCGACCTTGCGCGGAGCCAGACACAGCCGTCCAGCACATGGCCCACGGCCCACCTCCTTAGCCATGGCTTTATTTTGCGAACCAAGTTCTTTTCCAGGGCTTTGGAGATGGATTAGGCTCCGAGGAGGAGAATGTTGCCTTGGGCTCTTTGTTAGGGGTGGGCTGTTTGCAGCCGGCCGTTTACCGCCTGCCCTGAGCTCGCACGCACGCACGCTTTATGAATCTGAGCTTGGCAGCCCCTACACTCTTGAATTTCGGAAGAGCGGATATTTTAGTAGGCTGGAAGAAGATGAAAAGCTCGCAGTGCCCATATGTTCCTTGTTTTCAGAAGTAAGGTCAGCGAGGTTTAGAGACTCTTTAAATATTTCAGTTTATAAGATCAGCCCGGATCGTCTGGAATGGGAGTGTGGTGCCCGTCCCAGGCGGGGCTTTTTTTCTTCATTTCTTTGATGTGCGAGGTGGGTGTTTCAGCGTTGCAGGGTTCAAGTGTAATCAAAGTTAAATGTGGGGAATAAATACCACGATTTGGAATGTTGCTGCCGCTATGAAAGTTAGTTTCCTTATTTTATTTGTTAAAAGTATTCAGGGACTTGAAAAATAGCAGATTGGTACAAGGATTGTAACTTAAGAAACCAAAACTCCCAAGCTTTAAAGGAGGGTGTAGTCTTTGGCGTTTGTCTAAGGAAGCATTTTCTTCACTCATTTAAATCTTCCCAGGTTGAGAGCTAACATTCATCCTGAAATGTACGTTGGCATAGTTTGAAATTCATCACAAGTGTGCATTTTGAGTCAAGACATTTGTAAATGACATGCTGGCGGCTTTTCTTGACACCAAGGTGGCCACAGAAGCCGGGGTCTGAGCCAGGGGGCTCCCAGTGCCAGGCGGGGACGCCGTCTCTCCCCTTCTCTCTGAGCAGTGACACGAGAGGCCTCGGGGTGAGCCCTGGGTCACCATCACGAGCTGCTGGGAGGCACCTTGAGGAGGGGTGGCCGTAGTCACCACCCTTGCCCAGCAGCCAAAGGCAGGGGCAGGAGGGACCCTGTTGTCTCCTGCTGCAAGTGAGTGGACGCTGTGTGCCCGCTGGCAGCTCCTGTCACGTTCAGAGGAACGCGCGTACTCTTCGTACGTCTTTGATTCTAGATTTCAGAAGTAATTTGTCACTCTGGAGGAGGGTGTCATTAATACTCATTATTTAGGACTGCCGAGTCCTCCTCTCTGTGTGCGAGTGTCTGAGTTAAGCACCCACAAAATTGGCCTTGTTGGTGGCAAACGGTGCCTCTGTTTTGATCGAGCCCCCCCACGGCGGAGTTGTGCCACGTCTGCCTTGATCGCGCCAGGGCGGCGACGAGAGCAGCCCAGGCGTGTCCTCTGGGATTCGTTAGTGTTCTTACCAGGGCCCTGCCGTAACCGCGGAGGTTTTATGAAAATGCTTGGGAAAATGTCTCCTTAGCTCTTTGATTTTTATTATTAAAAAATAAAAAGAAAGATTTTCCTCTTGAAACAGAGAAATTCAGAAACCCAACTTCAGATTCCATGTGGTGCGGACCCCAAGCAGGTGTTCTGCGTGGCACTGAAGTCACAGGCAGACCCTTGGGCTGTGGGGCACAGGCCAGGGAAGAGCCCCCCAGACCTTCCCATGGTGGTTAAGGAAAAAAAATGCCGTCCAATGTATGTTAATGCATGTTGTTATCCTTTAACATTAAAATTCCACTAAAGTACTAATAATTACTGTTAATATCTTTCAGTGGAAACTTACAGGCAAAGAGCAGTAGTAGAAACAGTATTTAAGGGAAAGCTGCCGGCATGATCAGAATGCAAATAAGTGTTATTAGTCTAATGATTTTGCCGTCGCCATGGTTGTGCGGCAGCAGTGTTGTGAATATGTCATCGGCACCCGTGAATTTGGAAAGTGTGTCAAAACACAACTTCAATTAGTTTGCTCTAATTACGGCTCTGGAGAGTTTGTAACTACATCACTCCTCATTAAAAGAGATTTTCTTATATGGATTAATGTAATATACAAAGGAAACTTTCAAAGTTCCCAACACCATTTGCTCTCACCACGAGCTCGCTCAGAGTGGGCCTGATGGATTGGGGTCCCCCGCCGCGGGCCGGGCAGAGGCAGGGGGCCGAGCACGTGCTGCCAGGAGAGGAGGTAGTGAGGGGCGAGGGGCGGCGCCCTCCTTCTCTTCCGTAATCTGCTTCCTGCGAGAAGTGACCATTGCAGAGCAAGCGTTGACGCCTTGCAGGAGGGTCAGCGAGCCTGCCGGAGCGTGGAGGGGAGGCAGGAAGGTTTCCAGCTGCGTGGCCAGCTCAGCCTGTGAGGCTGTGAAGTAGCCTTGGTCCCGACCAGGGGGGCCCTGCGGGACGGGACGTGGGAATTTGTTATTGTTGCTCAGGTAGAACCACACGGTGTCTGTGAGGTGTCAGCAGAGTGAAAAAGCACACACACACGGGAACTGCCACCCTCGTCCCTTCTGACCTGCAGCTGGGAACGCGGTCATCCAGCCTCCGCTGCTCAGGAAGAACAAAAGCAAGTTCATGGTTCTCGTCTCGTTACCCACTCTTCCCCCCCCGCCCAGGCCCCAGCAGGGTCGTGCTACGCCCGTCTTTGCCATGTGCCCGTCCACTGGGGTTTGGGTAGCCACACCTTGTCACCTTGCCGCCTGTCACCTTGGCTCTGTCAGCCATACAAGGCTGTTTCCTTGGCCCTTGCCACCTGCCCTCCCTGTCGTCCTGAGTAGCTGGCCACAGCACCAGTGCAACTCCACAGCTTGGGGAGCTCGGTGGCGCCTTCGGATCCAAGGGTTGGGTTACTTTTTAGAATGCTGGTGCCAGGGGTGTAGATTTTCCTCCGACTTATTTGCGTAATGCAGGATATAAAAAAAAACAGCTTTGAGTACCTTTTTGTTAGGTTTTGAAGTATTCCCTTTGTCATTTTTTTTGGTGAGTAGCGTGTGTGATGTGCACATGTGTGTATGTATGTATGTGTGATGAATAACTTGGGCCTAATTTGCACCACTCAGGGCAGCTTGTATCTCCTCTGAGCCTCAGCGTCTCGTGTACAATGAGGATTAGAACACCTCCTTCGCAGGATTATTGTGAGAAAGAAGTGGGGGTGTCGGACGCCATGAGCCCTGCACAGCTTGCTTTCTGCCTCTGTCCAGGGTTCTTTCCCTTAGACCTTTCTTCTGCTCCTTTTGGCCTTTTGGCTCCTCCCTGCAGCGGCTCAGTCCCCATCCCCGACACTTCCTGAGCTCTGAGTCAGAGACTGGGAGCGGGGCCACGCCTGCACAGCTGGGACAGGAATGGCTGTGCTCACAAGGTGAGCAGCTGGTAAGGGGTTAAGATAGTAATTGTGTGAGTCTTCCAGGCTTTCTCCCAGTTCTGCGATAATTTGATGAAGAACTTCACCCTAATTAAATATTCAAATTAGGAATAAGTGTCAATATGGCTTCCCATTGCCTGGAATGATGATTAATTGTATTCAAAACTCCAGTGGCCCACTGTAATCTAAACCGAACCGTTGTTCTTGATTGTTTCTGTACCACACTTGCCATGTTTTTGTTTTAAGATTTAAACTAGTAATTGATTTGCCATATGCTGTCGAGCTGCGCGTGCCTTGAAGCTGCGTGTTGAGGAACTCGGGGAGTTTGGAGTTGGGATTTCCTCAGTCTTCCAGTGACAGCTTTTCCCCTTGTCCAGTCCAGGGTGATTTGGTTTGCGGGGAGGGGGGAGGTGTCTGTGTGTTACCCATGAGGAAAACTCATTACATAGTCAAAGTGGAGGGTTGAAGTTATACTGATCATGGCAAATGGGTTGTTTGGAGGGACAAGGCCCAGTTCTGCGTTGGTGCTTTGTGCTCCACAGGGTCTCAGTGCGGCAGCGTGGTGCGGTAGAAAGTGCAGGAACTCAGATCCTAGCTCAGTGGCTTCTTCAGCCGCATGGCCCCAGCCAAATGACTTAACTTCTCTGAACCACTTCCCTGTCCGTAGAACACTGCTCTCTCTGCCGGGCTCCCCAGATGAAGAGCCAGGTGCTCAGTAAGTGGTGCCCGTCTTCATACAGACAGCTAGAGAAGTGAGGCCTTGAGCACCTGCCTCCCCCTGCAAGCCGCTGCTGACCACCCAGTGTGACCCACGTCTCAGACACCCCAGAGCCCATGGGGCCTGTATTGCGCTGCGACCTCTCTCGGGTCACTGTCTTGACGGTCTCGTGGCTCAGGCCTTTCCCCAACACCACTACCACATTCTTTCATCTCTGCAGATGCGGCCGTGGCCCCAGCTGCTTTCCGATACCTAATGTTGTGCCTGGCGCACAGCAGACTCCACAGATGGGTGGCGTTTGTGTTATTTTTTCCATGCCATTGTTTTACAGTCGAAGCATATGGCCTCAGGGGCCTGTACTGAGTATCTTGCAATATTCAGAGCTTTTTACTTGTGATACGGGAGATGTGTGTGTGTGTTTACCTGCAGCTAAGTTCCTAAAGGGGGAGATGCGACTCCCTTTAGTTTCCTAACCTGTTTCAGTGCCAATTGTAGTGCTTAGCATAGAGCAGGAGCCCGATTAAAGATGAGTGGCCCACGGAGTCGGTGGCAGCATACTGACTGCAGCAGCCTCCTGTGCCTGTTGACACCAGCCGTGTCCCATGGGTGTATCAGGACTTGTTTTGGGACTGGGCATGGACATTGTGAGATAGAGATGACCACTGTAGGCCTGTTTTAGGTTTTACTAAACCTCCCTTGGTTGGTTTCACAAAACCAGAGTCTCATCAGGTTGTGAGATATGGCCACAAACTGTGGTTCCTTTCTGAGGCTGGCTCTGGAATCCATAAGAAAAATTGCATTTAAAAATGTTGTAGAGTCCTTAAAATCACTGACTTTCTGCTTCAGTGGCACCAAGTTACAGAAAGCGAGAGCAACACAAGGGTAGCTCAGAAGTGTGTGGGCTGCAGGTCTTCGTCGGGACTCTGCCTCGGCTGGGAGGCGCAGGGACGTGGAGCAGGAGCCCTGGCTGGGAGCGCACTGGGAGGACTCCGTGCAGGTCTGGCCCTGCAGCTGAGAATGATTCATTTTAATTACCTTCCAGGGCCATCCCGGGCCTGAGCATATGGTCCTTAAGAAACACGGCTCCCCAAACTGTCAGCGAGCGTGGGCTGCGGGCAGGCACCTCTCTCTGACACCGCTGACCAGCCTTGGAGAGCGGACGCTCTAGAAGGTGCTTATTAAAATGCCAGCAGGTGCAGCGTGGGTCCCCTTCCCTGTGACTCCCTCGCCCTGCTCGTGCCAGGTGTTTTATAAGAGCCTTTTTCTTCATTAAATGGCACTCATTAAGCACGTCCTTACACCTGGCACAGAAGCTGTGCGTCACAGCTGACTTCCTCCCAGTGGTGGTTTGCAGAATGAAGTGGGATTGCATTTAGCCCTCTGCTGTGTTCTTCCTCGCTCCCCGCCTCAGCTCACATCGTGTTGCCTTTGTGCATCACCTCTGCCCTGGGTCCTCCCTGCCCCCAGCCAGCCCGACCCTCTCCTTCGCACCCACCTCTGGCCCATGCCCCCAGCAGACATGTTCTGTCAAGCAAGATGTCCCCTTGAGTGTCAGTCCCAGGGCCAGCGCGTTCCTCAGCACCGGCCCGTCTCCCTCTCCTAACGACCTTGAGAAGACTTCTAGTTTTGCCATCTTCTTTTTCTGATAAAAAGAAAAATCATTTCTCCTTTAAATAACAACATTTAAAAATGTATTTAAACAGCAGGTGGGAAAATCCACACCTCACCCAGGAGGCCTGTGTTGTGCACACTGTGAGCACGTCCTTGGTTGCCCCGGCCTGGGCCGCACCTGTGTGACCCGGCGCACCCTTCGGGGCCTGGTCTGTGCCGAGCCGTCCGCTCACCGGCGCCCAGAGACAGATGTGGGGTTGTTTGCAGTCTGTCACTCTGTGGCTTCCTTGCCTGTTGGATCTTCGGTTTGCTGTGGTTTTCCTTTCAGCCACGTCTTGGGGACCCGGCCCTGCTCACAGCAGGCGTCTGGCTCGCTTCCCCGCTTGTTCTGTCCTGCTGCGGTCTCCAAGAACGCCCCAGCAGCTGAGGCTCCTCCCGTGGAGGGTCACCAGGCGGCCCCCTCGCTGCCTCTCACAGCCCGTCCTGCGCTCAGCGACTGTCCTGCCTGCCCGCCCCCGCCCCGCCCCTGCAGCCAGCATTGGGCAGCCGCATAATATTCTGATTCAGATATTTTATGTGATTCCAGGTTTTGGTCAGAGCATCGTAATTAAGAACTTGAATTTTGTCACCCATCAGCGTTCAGATCCAAGCTCCAGCAGACTCTGTCCAGAGCCGGCCTGTCCCCCTTGGGCAGGGGACAGCCGAGCCTCTCTGGGGCCCACCTGTGGAATGAGCGGGGGGCACGTGATGAAGGGAAGGGTGAATCTGGTGAGGTGCCGGCCAGTGTTCCTGCGTTCAGCCTCCAGTCCGTCATCTCCCCTCTCAGGTTCCTGCAGAGAAAGGGTCTCCACGGGCCTTTCGTCCCCGCCAGCCCCATTCCCAGGCCTTGGTGCTCAGTGTCTGGAGCATGGTGTACGCATCTCTTCTAGGGAAGGGACACGGCCTTGGGGCACCTGGAAAGAGTGGAGATTTCTGAATCATGACTGTGTCCACCTTCCACTCTCTGTGGCCCCGTTCACCTTGCACCTGGGCGCCGGAGGCCAAGTCTGAGGTCATCCTCGCATGTCCGCTGGAAGATTTCTCTCACTGCCTCCTCCAGAACACTGTGAGCCCCATTAGTTCTCAGTTTAGGGCCTTCTTTTCTGTTTTGAAAAGATTTATTTATTTGATGGTAGAGTTAGAGAGAGGGAGACACAGAGAGATCTTCCATCTGCTGGTTCAATCCCCAGATGTCCACAGTGGCCTGGGCTGGGCCAGATGGAAGCCAGGAGCCAGGAACTCCATCCAGGTTTCCCACATGGGGGCAGGAGCCCAAGCATTTGGGCCATCGTCCACTGCCTTCCCAGGCATATTAGCAGGGAGCTGAATTGTAAGTAAAACAGCAGGAACCTGAACTGGTACCCTTATGGCACACTGGCATTGTAGGTGGAGGCTTAACCCCCTACACCACAACAACCAACCCATATTTAGGTCTGTATTTTTAAGATTTATTTGAGAAGCAGAATTAAATCTTAGAGAGGGAGAGACAGAGAGAGAGAGAGTTCTTCCATCCACTGGTTCACTCCTCAAATGGCCACAATATCTGGAGCTGGGCCAATCTGAAGCCAGGAGCCAGGAGCTTCTTGCGCGTCTCCCGTGTGGGTGCAGGGGTCCAAGTACTTGGACCACCTTCCGCTGTTTTCCCAGGCCATTAACAGGGAGCCACATTGGAAGTGAAGCAGCTGGCACTCAAACCGACACCCATATGGGATGCTGGCACTGCAGACAGGGGCTTAACCTTCTATGCCACAGTGCCAGCCCCTAGATCTTTCTAAAATAAATAACTTGGTAGTGTGTTCCACCGTAGTGGTGTGTAGCCCCTGTATGATAAGCGGCACATGGTTTAAGCACACAGTTTGGAAGTTGTGTATGTGTATACCTGTGACACCAGAACAGGACAGGGACTGCCTCCCACCCCAGGAGTCCCCCTGTGCCCTCCCCAGGCAACCCCTTCCTGTCCTTGTGGGCTAGCCTGCATTTTTAGGATTTTCTAGAAGTGGAATCACTTAGAGATCCTTGCGGATCCTCTGCCTCACTTGTGTTCAGCAGCAGCATCTGTCCTGTGTGTGTCTGTGGCTGTTCCTCTGTCATCACTGAGTAGCTCCCCGTGTATGAGACAGCACAGCGAATGGGTCGCCTGCTACCGGACGTCTGCCTTTACTTTCTGACTGCGGGTTAAAGCTGCTAAGCACGTTTGTGCACACATCTCTGTCCCTGAGTTTTCGTTGCTGGGAGTGGAATGGCTGGGCTGAGAAGCTGCACGCGTTTTGTTTGCTACTGGGCATTCCCGTCAGCAGTCCGTGAGAGCTGCACTTGCCACATCCTTGCAGCCGCTGGCCCTGTCGCCGGCGTCACTTTTGCCATTCTGGCGGCAGCGGGGAAGCTCGCGGGGGTTTGGTTTTGCCTCTCATCAAAGGCTCGCGGCGTGGAGAGTCTTTTCACCGGCAGCGTTACTGTTCCTGTTTTCTTTATGGAAGTATCTGAATTTTATGGACATTTTTAGATTGGATTCTCTTCTATTAATTCGTAAGAGTTCTGCATTTTTCCTAGACATAAGGTGGGTGTGTGTTTTATAAACATTTTTCTCCAGGTCTGTGATTTGCCCTGTCATTTTTGTAATAGCATCTTTTGAAGAGCAAGTATTTTAAATGTTGATGGAATCCAATTTACTGGTTTTTTTTTTCTTGTATAGTTTGCGTTTTTGGTATCCTATTTAAGGATTAAACAGCAAGCGATGCCTGAGTATCATGAAAACAGTTGTGAGCTTGAGAACCCCCCAGAGCCCCCTCCCCCCGGATGTGCGAAGTACACATCACAAACTGCTGCCCCAGGAGGGAGTGTTCCTGTGACTGTCACCGGCATTGTGGCTGTGGGTTAAGCCGCCGCCTGCAGTGCTGGCATCCCGTATCGGTGCTGGTTCAAGTCCTAGGTGCTCTGCTTCCCATACAGCTTCCTGCTGATACGCCCGAGAAAGCAGCGGAGCATGGTCTGCATGCTTGGGTGCTTGGGCCCCGCCACCCTCGTGGGAGACCCTGATGGAGCTTCTAGCTCCTGCCCCGCCCCCCCTCCCCATCTCTCCCTTTCTCTGTAACACTGCCTTTCAAATAAATAAATCAGTTTTTAGAAAATATGACTTTGAGCCCCCGCAAGATAGGGTGGGAGTTACGCCTGCATGCCACAAGTCTGGCTGTAGGGACACGTGTGTAAGTGTGTGGGGTGGAGATAGAACGGCTCCGTCTGCACCTGGAGTCAGCCTCTGCCCGCCCAGCCCCGTCCCCCGCGCGCTGCCCTTGGACGGTCCGAGGACCAGCAGGCCCCGCTGCAGCCCCCACAGAGCCGTCTTTGTCAAACGTGGCCACTGGGTCCACAAGATTAATGGTAACATTTTAAAAATTCACACAGACCTGGAATCAGCACTCGAAAATACAGATTTAAATTAACAAGGAAAAAGCAGAATCCCATCAAAGGAAATAAATCGTGCTGGCAACTATTGTCACATAATAAAATGTATTCTGTAACTGAAGGGCTTTTCTGTGCAGCTGTCTGCAGCTTAGTGGCCATGTTAATTGAATAAGGTGCCTAGGACTGACTTGGGGAAAAATGAAATTCCCCTCGGCATCTGTTGAGCGGGAGCCGTTGTCAGCTGCGTGCGTGGGGCTAACCTGTTTGTTACGGAGCCGCCAGTGCCGCCGGCAGAGAGACCCGGCGGCAGGGTGTGCCCGTCCCCTCGGGGCTGTTCCTGGGCAGGGGCAGGCGTGGAAGGCCGGGTGCTGCTCTGGCTGCAGGTCCCCGTTGCCAGATGGGGCGGAAGCAACGATCTGCTGTTTGCGTCAAGTGGCAGAAATTGTTGGCTTCCGACGTGCAGGCCCTCGTTCCCCGCGCAAGGCCTCTCAGGGCTGGTGCCGAGCCATCTACGTCTCTGGGTGTTGCCCTGTGTAGACACTGCCCCCCGTCTCCAGGTCAGCTTCTCCATAGCTGCTGACACCCCTTTCTGAATGCCCCTGCGATCTAGAAAACAGTGGGCTGTCCACAGAAAGCCTCCGTGGGCCCCCTGCGGCGACTGCTCGGCGTGGCTGTCCTTGGGCCCCCTGCGGCGACTGCGACTGCTCGGCGTGGCTGTCCGTGGGCCCCCTGCGGCGACTGCGCCGGTGTGGCTGTCCGTGGGCCCCCTGCGGCGACTGCGCTGGCGTGGCTGTCCGTGGGCCGAGCGCCTCCGTTTTCCTGGACATCTGCTTTGTTGGCCACTGCCGAGCACCGAGCACTGAGCACCTGCTCCTCCCTCCACTCCCTTGGCGTGGCTGCTGCCTGGGAGCAAGTGTCTGGTGTCCAGGGTGCTCCTCGCTCCTTCCTCCTCCCCTGCTTCAGGCTCAGTGGCAGGATTGGGGTGCTCGGGTAGTCTCATTACACGGTTCAGTTGTGGCAAGGAAGCTAAAGAGTGTTGGGTTAACCGGTCACAATCCCAAGTGTAAAGATAAGGGTTTTAATGTATTTCCTAACTAGATGCAATGGGCAGGGGGATGGATGGGCTCAGGCCATTAATTAGTCTTCTGAAATATTTTGAGAGACTGTAAAACATTTCATCAAACAGTTGTACCATAATTTTCTAACCAGTCCCCTGTTGTTTGATATTTAATTTGAATCTGGTTTTTGGCTTCATAAGCAATGCCACGATGAATATATTTACTGTTCATGAAAAAATATCCATGAATCAGAAATACTTGCATTTTCCAAACCATTAACCAACCCAGTCCTGGGGGTGAGAAGGATGCAAGTGGGATGCCTTCCTGGAAACTTCCCAGAATTCTCTCTCGTGACAAGTCAGCATCCATTTCTTCCATCCGTTCAACACAGATTAGGTAATCTTTTTTTTTTTTTTTTAAGATTTACTTATTTATTTGAAAGGAAGAGTTATAGAGAGCATAGAAGTCTCCTGTTTGCTGGTTCTCTCCCCAAATGGCCTCAACGCCCTTAGCTGGGCTGATCAGGAGCCAGGAGCTTCTTCCAGGTCTCCCACGTAGGTGCAGGGGCCCACGGACTTGGGCCATCTTCCACTGCTTTCCCAGGCCATAGCAGAGAGCTGGAGCAGAAGTGAAACAGCGGGAGTTGAACTGGCTTCCATGTGAGATACTGGCTCTGCAGGCAGCGGCTTTACCTGCTGCGCCACAGGGTCGGACCCAGATGGGGTGATCCTGGAGGATTTCCTAACGTTGGTTAAGTGTCCGCTGTGTTCTGGGCACTGTTGTCCACACTGCAGCTATCATGAGAAGAGAAAGTGCAGTAGAGACCAGTTCCAGTGACACAGGAGCAGACCAGACGGCCTGGAGCGGGCTGGGCTCTGCAGAGACGAAGGCAGGATGTTGTGAGGGAGTGCCGCTCAGAAGGTGCTCAGGGCAGGTCCTCGGAGGGCAGCTCTGATAAAGGGGAGGAACCAGTGTTTCAGGCAGGAGAAACAGTACATGCAAAGGCCCTGAGGCAGCAATGAGAGCAAGGGGTAGAGGGACAAGAAGCAGCTGCCGAGATTGGCAGGTGTGAGTGCAGGGAGGAGGGATGGGCCCAGACTGGCAGCACCTCCAGACCCCGGGGAGGTTTCAGGGTCACTCTACACAGAGGGAAGACATCAGTGGGTTTTGTGATGATCCTACACCAAGGCCCTCACGAGCAGGATGCTAAAGTAACAGCGGGGTGGCAGGAATGGGGAGAATCAGAGCTAAAGGGCTTAGCTTAGCTCGCCCACTTCTGGTTCTATGCTGACTGCTCGGCCTGCTGCGGGGCCTCTGAGAGATGACACCCCCTCGCGAAGGCCACCCAGCTGCTAGGCGCTGGCACTGGGATTTGAACTACATCCGAGGACTCTCGGGGCAGTGCCCTGCCTCCCTGGGGACGTGGCACCGTTGGTATCCAATTCTGCATGCTGAACCGGAACCCGTCAGGATAGCAAGCAGTGAATGGCAGAGCTGGTAAGCCCCTGGCCTCACTGGTTTCAAAAGGGGCTTCAGGGTGGACCCTCTGGTCCTGTCCTGGTTGAGAATCTCACTGTGTATTCCTGGTGGTCCAGGTGATTCTCAGGGCAACTTTAAAATAACACCAGAGGGTGTGTGTTCTAGCTTTCTCTCTGCCCCTTGCCACTGCCTGTCCTGTACCTGGGAATCAGTATTCTGATCTAAAAAGCTTCCCAGGAGGGACAGGCCAGGCGATGGGGTGGAGGGTACCAGCCCCAGGCATGGCAGGGGCTCCCTCGGCGCTAGGGACCTCGTGCCCCATTTCTCGGAGGCTTGGCTGGGTGCAGAGCCGTCCACCCACAGGCCCTTCCGACATCAAAGCATCCCTGGCTGCTTCCCCCTCAGCACAGAGGACACTGTGCCTCGGCCCAGACTGCTCAGTCCCACTCACTAGCCTCCCGCCACCAGTGTCTGCGGCTTCTGTCAGGAACAGCAAAGCCAGAGAGCTGCTTGCAGGATGGCCCGGAACCCCTCTCCCGAGCACGTTCCCTAAGGCACGGGCGCTCCCTGCTCCCCGGCCGCCCCAGCTGGAGTTCTGCAGGGCCTCGGGCTGGCTGATGTGGCAGCCACGCCCTGACTGAAGCTTTTCCTCCCGCCTTGGACACCTGGCCACCATCACTGGTTCCTTCTCACACCAAACCTGTTTTCCTCCATAGCAGCAAGGAGTGGGCTGCATGGCCTAACACAGGGACCCCTGAGTCCAATGGGGAAACACACTCATGCAGCGATGAAATAATAAATCGATTTAACAGCAGCCCACGTAATGACCCAGGGGTTTTAGTGGAGTGAGTTCAACACCTGATTTGGTGAACAAGTGCTCAGTAATTTCTGTTCTGTGGTAGAAATAGCCCTAGGAATTTGGGTACAAAGTGCAGAAGATGGGGCCCTGCTCTTAAGGTCACAGTCATGGTAGGGGGCCAGGCTTCTAGCAGATGATTTAAAATACATTGTGACAGGTGGAGTGAGAGAGGACACACAGGTACACAGTCCAGCCCAGCAAAGCTTTAGCAAAGAAAGGCTGGGTGGGTGGGGTCTTGAGGGATGAATAGGAGTTTAGTGTAGGAAGAATGGGAACTGTAGGAGGAGGGAGCAGCGTGGGTGAAGAGTCAGCTGAGGCATGAGCAGTGCAGCCGATTAAGACGCTTTTGGGACTTTTTCTTCCTGGGGCAGGGAGGAGTGGTGACAGGGACAGTCTGCTGTGTTGTGGGGGCTAAAGCTGAAGAAGTGTGTGGGCTGGAATCGCGAACAGCAGCTTTGGCAGGGCTGGGGGGGAGCAGCGGCAGTGGCAGGGATCGGAAGGAAGCGCCTTGGACGAAGGAAGGGAGCCAGGCCAGGCCGCGGCAGGGACACGCGAGGTGTGCGAAGGCGTTCAGGGTCCGATACCCCAGAGAGGCGAGAACGTTGAGACCGGGGGCCCCTGGAAGGTGGGCAGCGAAGGGGCCGGGCACCTGCTTTCCATGGTCCTGTGTGCCGTGGAATGTCCCCAGCTGCGTCCCCGAGGAGGGTGTGCGACAGCGTTCAGGAACAGAGGCAGTTGGGGACCGTGTCTGTCACAGTGGCTGCCTTTCCCCTGCAGCGTGGCCATTGTTTTGCCACAGGCGGGCAGGCCTTTAGAATTGTCACTTCGATCTGGCCACATCTCTGCCTCACAGCCCTTTGGGATAAAATCAGGGCTTGTGCTGGGCCCCCGCGGCCCTCCCAGGTCTGGCTGCCCTGGCCTCCTGCCAGCCAGACTTCCTGTGGCTGCAAGACTGCCAGAGAGCCCAGGTTCCCCAGTTCCCTCAGCATCACCTCCTCCAGGAAGCCTTCCAGAGCCTCCCCTGCCCTGCCCTTCACAGTACCTTGGTCTTCCTACTTCCGTGGATTCATGTGACTGTGGTGTCTTCCGTAGCCCTGCTCTCCTGCCACGGCTGCGTTCCCACAGACCTGTGACGCTGTGTGTGTGCCCCCAGGTGGGGGGCTGCCTCTGCCATCCCCCAGGCCCGCCTGTCTTCCCAAGCCCAGCTGCTGCCCGCCCCTGGGCCCAGGGTGCCGCTGCCCTGCCCCAACGGCTCTGTGGCCTGGACTGGGCTGCGGGCGCCCTGTCAGCACACTGCGGTTCAGACGTCGTAGAACCTGACAGCCCTGAGGCTCCGTGCGTCCCTGACTCCGGCGCAGTCCCTCGTTGGGCCGGCGTCCTGGTGTGAGAGCTGCCGTCACAGGCCCATGCTGGCTTTGTGCTGGGCCTTTGACGTCTCGGAATGAGCAGTAAATAGTGTTCAAGCACGCACCCTCACTTGCATCCTGCGGTGGACCCGGCACATGTGCCCCATAGCTCCCCCCAGGGGTGCCGCGAGGAGCCGTAAGGAGTGTGTGACAGCCCGGTCCCCGAGGCCTGGCACCTGGCAGCACTCTGCAGGTCACCTGTCGTCATTCACCTTCTGCCAACCAGCACCGCGAGCAGCAGTTCACTGACCAGGTGCTGTGGTCGGACCATGGATCGGCGGCTCGGAACCCTCACAGCTGCTCCTCGCCCTCTCGGGGCTCCCACCCTGGCTGGGGCTCACGTCCGTGCTGGCGTGTGCTAGAAGTAGATTCCTGTGCTGCACCGGGCAGGCCCACAGCACACAGCCGGCGCTTGCTTGGTTCAGCGTGGCTGGTCCGCGGCGCAGGTGTCTATGTGAAAGCGCCCTCAGCTGCCCTCAGCACTCACCTTGACCCTGGGGGACCCCTGCTGGCTGCAGCTCAGTGCTGGCTCTGTGGGGACCTTTTCTCCTAAGTCTGGACACACAGCAGTCATCCCGGAAGGTCTGCTGGGCCGAACAGACACTGCGTGATTGACAGCCGGCTTTAGTAATGCCCCGCCCCCGCAGTCGTCCCTCAGGGAAATGGCTGGGCCTGGCCAAAGCTTAGGCTGCTGAGCTGCTCCAAACCAACCACCAGGCAGGCACCCACACAGAGGTTCTGGGGTGGTGGTTTCCTCCAGAGCTGTTGGGTTTTGAGTGCTTTTCCTATTTAATCTTTCTTGTCAACATGTGCTAAAAGCAGCTGATGGCCATGCCAAATGGATTATTTACTCAAATACTCAGCTGTGCGTTCATTGTGGCTTAAGCAGCCCACACCTGAGCTGGAAAAGACGGCAGTGGCTCCGTCAGAGGCACTTCCCCACACCTCCTGTGTGCTGCCGCACCTGCTGCCCGCCCGCAGCCGCGCAGCTCTGGGCAGTTTTAAAGCCCGTTAGTCCGCTGGCCGCACGTGGTGATGAGAATGCCTGATGCCTTGTTACCAAGTACCCTGCACTGTGGTCCTCGGCAGCCCTAGGGTAGGGGTGGAGCAAAGCAAAGCAAGGCTCGCTCTAGGGCCTGGCGTTGGCTTCCCTCTGCCCAGGGCCAGAGGTCCAGGTGGAATCACCACTTCCCTGGCGCATTGGAGACTCACCATAAGGCTCTGGGTGTGACAAAGGTGACTGCTGGTGTCTGGAAGCCCCTGCATTCGGGGGGGAGGGGGGCTCGCGCTCTTCCTGCGCCTGCTGCGGCTGGGCTGTCCATGGCGCCAGGTGCTTCCTGAGCCTTGGCCAGTGCCCCAGGCTCCCCTAACCTCCCTTTCTCCTCTGTCTTCCTCAGGCACATCTCCCTAACGCTCCCTGCCACCTTCCGAGGCAGGAACAGCGCGCGGACGGACTATGAGTACCAGCACTCCAATTTGTATGCCATATCAGGTATGTGGGGCCGCTGCTCAGACCAGCTCCAGGGTCTGCGTCCCGGGCGCCACCGCCCTCCCCATGTCCCCTGCCTCCCTCGGCCTCTGTCTGCTTCACCTCTCTCTTTCCCTCTCCTCTGTGTCGCCCAGCACTTAGAGAAGGGCCAGAGACCCAGCGCGTCTTGAGAGTAATGATGAAAAACAACGTGTGGATTTCACAAGCTTGAAGGGAGGTTCCCAGAGGATACTCAGCACGTTGTCCACCCGCCAGGCCCCGGGCAGGGCTCTCCCGGGCACTCGGGCGCAGCGCCGAGCAGAGCGGGGCCATGTACCCTCTGTTTCCAAGGCTGTCCTCACGTCTCGTTTCTCGTCTCCAGGCTGTGGCCAGAGGGTACACTGGCGGTCTGCCTCCCCGGCTCCCCCAGCGGGAGCCTGTGATTTCTGGACTTGAAATTGACCACGTTAGCCTGGCGGGGACTAAATCAGCCCTAGTTTCCCCTTCCACCTTGGCCCAGGGAGGGGAAGTGTAGAAGCCTTATTGCAGACTTGAGATTCATTAGGTGCTTGGCAGCGCAGGTGACTCGCTAAGAGCCGAGGGAGCCCACAAACTCGCCCGCGATTACCCTGGGCCGCCAGGCAGGGCGTTGGGACACACGGGGGAAGTGGTAAGTCGGGGCCACTTACCAGCACACGCCCTTAATGGTGAGTGACATTTTGAACACAGGAACATGGCATTCATTCATGTCCTGTAATGAATCGGTTATTTAAAAGGTAATCTTTTTTTCTAAAAATTGCAACTTCAGGTTACTAAATAGATGAAATAGAACAATGGCATAATTCTTGTCAGTATTAGTTTTTCTCGCTATGATCACTCCCTAATAGGTTTGGAAGTATAAGCAAAAGCCAGTGGTTGCATCTCCTGCCGGGCAGGGGAGGAGCGGATGTGCTTAAGCCTGGAGCCTGGCCCTGCGCCAGGAGCCAGCCTCTCCAGGGGCGAGGGAACGTGCTTGTCTAAGGAAAGCGTCTCCGGGGAGAATGCCTTTTGTGCCGCGGCTATTTCAGGAGAGTCGACAAGGAGCATAACAAGTGTGGAGAGATGACCTATTTTGTAGAAAAGCTGAATATTTCCCCAGATGCTTGGTGGCAGAGTGGTGCGTGGCAGGCCTGTGAAATCCAGCAGGGCAGCCCTGGACAGGAATGCGTGCAAGCAAAGCTCTGGCGAAACGGATGACTTTTCCTCTGCAGCTTGCAAATCTTTTTCCAGCCGCGGTGTTGGGCTCCGCCCACCTTACCTGTGTCCTCTGATGGCTTTCCCAGCTGTTGGTATGTGCGCCAGAGCGCCCCTGGTTTGGCAGGAATGTCGCTGTCTGCCTCGGGGCCGCTGCGTGCTCGCCCTGCGGCTTGGGTGAGGTGCTGTCTCGGTTCGTTTCTGCTGGTAGGTTAGCAATACCAAGGTAACAGCCTTAAGACACAGGGGAAGCCATTCAGAAACTTCCTGTTTCATTTATGTGAGTGGCAGTCGGCTGGGTTTTACCTTCCAGAGGCTGCTGAGGCTCCAGCCCATGGCAGCGGGCAGCTCGGGCCTCTTCTGCGGCTGCAGGCACCAAATTGCTCTGCCAGGGCCTAAGGCTGCTTTGTTGTGACGCTGCCAGAAATACCCTGCAGGGCCCACTGGCTCCGTCAGGCCTGCAAGCTCAGCACTGGGCAGCTAGGGCACAGCTGGGAAGCCTGCCCACCCTCTGCTGGCAGCGGCCTACAAATTGTTCCGCTGGAAAGGAGCAGAGATCCTCCCGTCTCCACCCCTCCCCAGCGGTATTTGGCGCTGAGTGGCCCATCTCCGTTTGGTATTGCAAAGTTGAGGCTTCTAGGGTTCATTCCAAAAACAGTTAAGGCAGAGTGCCGCAGGCCCCAACCCTCGCCCAGAGCTGATGCTTTGGTCCCTGGAGTTCTGAATCACCAGCCTGTCCTTTCTCCTTCAGATCGGGCCGTGGGTGGGGCACGTGCGTCCTCACACCCGGGGCCAAGCCTTTAGTGCTCCTGGTATGCCAGGTGACATCCTGAAGATGTCTGCGTCTTAGTGCAGGGGCGCCTCCAGACAGCGTCAGTGGCGTTTAACAAGCAGCGCACGTTTATGGTGTGTGCACGTTCATCTTCCGTGTCCTCTCTGGCATGCCTGAACTCGCAGGAAGACAGGTTGCCCTGCACGCGCACATGGGAGGCATGGCCCAGAGTTCCTGTAGACACCAGTGGAGACGTTTGTAGCTCTGTCCTCAGCACATGGAGACACTCATGAGATGTTCGTGGAGGGAAGGGGAGCATGTAGCCCAATGTCGGCCTTGTTCAGGACCTCCAGGTTCCCCGGGGCAAGCGGTCGCCCTGGTCTGCCGCTGTCATGCCCGGTGGGACTATCCCGATCTGTCTGCAAGCTGCCCCCTTCGCTGAGCAGGGCTCTGTCTTCCTGTGTGTCCGCATCGACAGCAGTTTGGGGTTCTGCCTTGCCCTGGCTGTGCTTTGCCCGCTGCTCTGTGCAGTGCCGCCATGCTTCCCACTCTCCCCTATGTGTGGGGTGAAGCGCTCTCATGGACTCAGTGCGGAGATCCTGAGGGGCTTGTGTGCTAGACTCTGCTGTCTGGTGCCCTGTTCAGGATGGCCATGAAGGAAATCTGTGATCTTCACATTTCCTCTTCTAGAAACTTCCAGAAAATACCTACAGATGTGCAGGAAGACTTATCCACATGGATCAGCATGTCGTTTGTTTTTTTTTTTTTTTTTTTTTTAAGAAAAAAAAAAGAGGGGCTAGTGTTATGGCACAGTGGGTTGGGCCACTGCCTGCAATGCCAGCATCCCAAATGGGTACTGGTTTGAGTCCCAGCTGCTCCACTTTCTAACTAGCGCCCTGCTAATGTACCTGGGAGGGCTGCAGAAGATGGCTCAGGAACCCATATGGGAGACCTCGATTGAGTTCTAGGCTCCTGGCTTTGGCCTGGCCCAGCCCTTTTCTGGCCATATGGGGAGTGAACCAGTGGATGGATGATACCTCTCTTCCCTTCCCTCTCCCCCTCTCCCCGTCATGTCCCCATCTCCCCCCCCCCCCCCCCCCCGGTTTGTGTGTCTGTCTCTTTCCCTCTGTCTCTAACTCTGCCTTTTAAATAAATAAATCTTGAAATAATCCTCCATACTACTCGGTAGGAGGCAGGTATTTCTTAAAGGCAAACAATTGAGTCATCCTGAAAATGACGATCTGTTAAAAAATACATGCATGCTGTTAAGTGTGCATGGTGGGGGCGGGGGTGTAACGGAGCTGGGAGGGAAGCTGAGAAGCCAGCATGTGAACGTGCAGGACGGCCCAGAAAGGCCCACCCCGAGGCACCGACGTGGTCTCCAGCTTTCCTCCTCTTTGGCTCCTTTGCCATTCTTCCTTGCTCTGTAAGAGCTCGTGTTGCTTCTCTGATGAGGGAAACAGGACCCGATGCTATGTGAGTGCTCCTGGGGAACCCAACAGGACAGCACGTGTGTGTGCTCCTGGTGGTTCACGTGTGTCCCTGGTGGACCCTGCTGGCCCCAGCGATTGCCTCGCTTTCTTTCTGATGGCTCACAAGCCACCTGATTCATAACATGCTTTTGGATTCTACTGGAAGTCACGTCCAAACCACACGTAGGCAATTTTTATTGTCCTTTTTTTGAGAATTTTTTTCTGTTACCAGCCTCCTGAAACCAGTCACGCAAAGATGGCTAATTGTCATTCCAACATTGCTGTCCGCATGCCTGCCCGGACTGAACACGCGTGCCATCTCTCGCCTGTCTTGCTCTTCACGTGCCCCACATTCTTGAGGATTTGATCATGGTTTTCCTTAATGCAGGAGACAGAAGTAGAATGATGGCTGTTACCTGTCTACATTAGGGTCAGCAAACCAGGCCACAGCCAGCTCCTACCCACAGCCCGTTTTTGTGTGCCTGTGAGCGAAGGACGTTCTGGTATCTTTAGTAGTTGGGGGAACAGATGTGCCGTTTCGTGATGTGGTAATTACATGAAATGGAAATCCCACTGTTCCTAGATACAGCCTTACTGGAACCCAGCCGTGCTGGCTCCTACACTGCAGCAGCTGAGCTGAGTGCCGCAGGCACCATCATGTGGCCCCCAGGCCCTGAGGCACGCCCTGGCCGGCCCGGCCCCGGCGTCAGCCCCGTTCTCACTTCTGGCTCTGAGCCCCGTTTCAGGGAGCACCTTGTGTGCTGTGAGCAGCAGCCTGCACTTTCCTGGCACTGTTCTTGCCCCCAGGGTCCCCACCGATGCCAGGCCCTTCAGAGCTTACCTCCTCGGAGGGCTCTCTTCAGAGCCAGGATCCCTCCGGACTGTACCCCAACCCTGCCCCTGCGTCTCCCACCAGGGCTCTTCTCCGTAAGGCTTTCTCCTCCCCAAAGAGGGGTCCTCTAACATGGCCCCAGCAGGAGTCATCCTCCCTCTTTTTTTCCCTTAGAATTTTTTAGATGTTTAAATATCTGATCATTCATTCAATTCCTGCATTTCTGTCTCACCTATTCCAGAAGGATTTAAGGTAGCTCCAAAAATAGCTATAAGAAAATGAAGATGGAAGTGCGAAAATGGGAGAGCGAAGTCAGGTACAGCCAGGTGCAAGGCGCGTGGACCGGCGCTGAGCCAGTGGGCAGTCTCCCTGGGGATGAGAGGGAAGCAGGCTGGTTGCTGGGGTGAACCCATTGCTTTTGGGATCACAGAGAGGAGCCGTCCCCACCAAGAGGGTCTGTGGAGCGAGGCCGACAGCGTGTTGTTCCTTGGGAAGCTGGACAAAGTGAGAGGCAGGCGAGGTGGTTTACAGCAGATGTGTTTCAGTTCAAGTCCCTGTGCGGGTTAGTCCCTGTGCGGGTTAGTCCCTGTGCGGGTTAGTCCCTGTGCGGGTTACTCCCTGTGCAGGTTACTCCCTGTGCGGGTTAGTCCATGTGCGGGTTAGTCCATGTGCGGGTTACTCCCTGCGTGGGTTACTCCCTGTGCGGGTTAGTCCCTGTGCGGGTTAGTCCCTGTGCGGGTTAGTCCATGTGCGGGTTACTCCATGTGCGGGTTAGTCCCTGTGCGGGTTACTCCCTGTGCGGGTTAGTCCATGTGCGGGTTACTCCCTGTGCGGGTTAGTCCATGTGCGGGTTAGTCCCTGTGCGGGTTAGTCCATGTGCGGGTTAGTCCATGTGCGGGTTACTCCATGTGCGGGTTACTCCCTGTGCGGGTTAGTCCATGTGCGGGTTAGTCCATGTGCGGGTTACTCCCTGCGTGGGTTACTCCCTGTGCGGGTTAGTCCCTGTGCGGGTTACTCCCTGTGCGGGTTACTCCCTGTGCGGGTTACTCCCTGTGCGGGTTACTCCATGTGCGGGTTACTCCCTGTGCGGGTTAGTCCATGTGCGGGTTACTCCCTGTGCGGGTTAGTCCCTGTGCGGGTTAGTCCCTGTGCGGGTTAGTCCCTGTGCGGGTTAGTCCATGTGCGGGTTACTCCATGTGCGGGTTAGTCCATGTGCGGGTTAGTCCCTGTGCGGGTTAGTCCCTGTGCGGGTTACTCCATGTGCGGGTTAGTCCATGTGCGGGTTAGTCCTGTAAATGCACGTTGCCACCAGTCAGCGTCTGAAGTGACATTGCCTGTGAGAGAAAGACCAATGTTTACAACCTGGAGAAAAAGAAGGAAGGGGCCTCAGAAACAGCACAGCGTGACTGTGGCCCTGTGTGTTGGGACGTGGAGTAGCCCTTCGTGTTTGAAGCTTGAGTGGGGTGTTGCTTAAGAAGTGGACTCAGGGCGGGCCTGCAGCCCAGCCCCTGCCCAGACCTGCTGCTCTCCAGTGCCAGAGGCTTCCCGTGGAGAAGCTCTGCCCAGAGGAGTTCGCCCGGTGTTTCTAACCTGGGGATGTTTCCTGTCCGTCATGGCAGGTTTTGTCTGATGAACAGGCGGTCATGCTGTGCTATTTTGTTCTTGCTGCTATTGTCATAAACTGATTTGTATTTCCAAGTGTAGAATTTTTACCAAAGAAGTCTTATTTTTCTTCTGTATTAAAACGCATGTGGCCGGCGCCACGGCTCACTAGGCTAATCCTCCGCCTGCGGCACCGGCACTCCAGATTCTAGTCCCGATTGGGGCACCAGATTCTGTCGCGGTTGCCCCTCTTCCAGGCCAGCTCTCTGCTGTGGCCCGGGAAGGCAGTGGAGGATGGCCCAAGTGCTTGGGGCCCTGCACCCGCATGGGAGACCAGGAGAAGCACCTGGCTCCTGGCTTCGGATCAGTGCGATGCGCTGGCCCCAGCACGCTGGCCGCGGCGGCCATTGGAGGGTGAACCAACGGCAAAAGGAAGACCTTTCTCTCTGTCTTTCTCTCTCTCACTGTCCACTCTGCCTGTCAAAAAATAAAAAAATAAATAAAAGAAAAATAAAAACCAAAAAAACTGGCATGTAATAAAACCAGAACATCTCAGATGCCCGCAGATGTAGGACAAGCCACCGTGTAGACACGCAGTCAGTGATGGCTCTGTCTCAGGACACAGGTCCTGAGGCGCCAGGGGGCAAGGCACATAGCTGGGGCAGAAGGCGTCCCTGGGGTCCATCCCAGCAGCCTCAGGTGCACTGGCCACCCTGTCTTTAGTGTTGTTTGCTCTTTTCAGAGCTTTTTTGGTTGGGTTTTTATTTTTGATAGCTAGAAAAACCAGCTTACTGCCCTTCATAGCTGTTCCCTGTTAAAAACCAGTGCCCTCATACAATGTCGGACCCCAGGAAGGACGAGAGCGCGGTGGATTCCGTGCCGTGGTCTCATCAGTAAAGAGAGGAGGAGGATTTTATCTTTAACTCAGAACCATGGATGAGCCGTGTAGCTCTGACATCGGACTAGGAAAGCATAAAGCAATTAAAAGTAATTAATGATTTCTGAATACCAGCCTGCTCCATGCAGTTTTAATCTAGTCCTCATTTAAACTGGAAGATGGACATTTAATTATCAGTATTATGAAATTTGTGATTTATATATTTCATCCAGTTGGAGAGAATTTCTGCCAGTAGCTCTTCATCTTATGATGAAGAAAGTCTGTGTATCTTTCAGTGTGATCATTAGAAACTCCTCTGCAGTGCGCCGGACAGCTCCAAGCTGAGCGCCTCTCACTTGTAGGGATTTTCTTATTTCCCTCTCTCAACTGGGACAAAACAGATTTCACCTGGAAAAGTGAAAATAAGCGTAGTATTTTAATGGTCATGGAGGCTCGCAAGGTTGGAAATGGAAGCTAAAAACAAACACAGTAGAGTCCCCGAGAAGCGCTGCTCCGTCTGTGTGAGGGATGCTGACCGCTCAGCGCGAGATGTCTTTGGTCTTCCGCTGCAGGATCTGCATCTGTGTGTGTGTGTGCGCGCACGCGCGTGTGTGTGACTTCTCTTTTTCCCACATACCTGGATGAATGTCAGCCCGTGCACGGGTGTAGTACATTACTGACAACCGCCAGTGAGGGCAAGAGCCAGTGTCTTGCTGCGGGAGCCCCTGCGTAACGTCAGGCAGCCTCTGCCTTCACAGGTGCTCCTTTGTCTGTGGAGGGCGCGCTCGTGGCTGGATGCGGCCTCGTGTTCCACTCTGCTTCCCCCTCTCCTCTGCTGCAGGTTCTCAGCACCACCTCGGGCTGGCTGATGAGGGCGTGGGAGTGGCTGGGAGGTCGGCCAGGGTTTCAGAGAGGAATGTTAGTTTGGCACAGCCACAGCTCCGAGCATATGGGGAAGATTCCTGATTGGAGTGAGTATACACACGCACACACACACACACACTAATGGTGCTTGAATCAAGGAGGGCATCTGTCATTTTAAAGGCATATAAATTTTTATCATCACCTATAACAGCCATCGCTTCCCTTGTATATCCATCTCCTCCTGCCCCGACTGACAACAAAATCGAGTATAAAGAAAAATACAATAGGAGGAAGAAGAACTGAGTGGGAGCGGAGGGGGAATTGATCGCACCGTGTATTTGTATATCCTGATGTAAAAGGTGCCGCTGACAGGTGGCCAGGTTTGCTCTGTACACAACCATGTGTGTGCTGTCAGGCGCACGCACGCTGCCTTGTTTCGATTGATGAATTGCCTGCTTTCTTGATTAAACCTTCCGTCACTTAAGAAACAGAAAGCCTGTGTTTAGATGGCAGAGTGGGACATGTCAAAAAAATCTGCCTGCTCTACCTTTGTGCAGATGTTGGGCACAGACTGTAACATGTATTATTAAAATGAATGTGGCATTTACTGTGCATTAGTTCCTTTCCTGGGAGAAAGGACTGTAAATTATATGCTAATAATAAGCTTTAACCCTTTCGAAATGCAGAAGATTTAAGAGTGCAAATATTCATGTAGGCCTGGCTAATTGGATGTGCTTTTATACGTCCTCCGCGGTGCTGTGTCACTGAAGTTAATGAACAGCGTGTGCAGGCAGACGCGTGGGGCACGCCGCAGCGCTCGCCTCCTGGAGCCAGTCCGCTCCGTGAGTGCCTCCTCTCGATTTCACAGGGAGACAGATCCTGGGAGCCCTGCTCCAGGGTCCCAATCAAGTCCACGGCCATGTTCAGTTGCCCCAGCAAGCCCTCCAGGGCTGAGAGTGAAGGGTGGTCCTCTCATCACTGCCCTGTGTTCTCACTTAGGGGCCGAGCCTACGGCCTGGCCCAGCTGGGGCTGGCGGGAAGCAGACTTTGGTGCCTGCCACTTACTTGGCTCTCTTCCTTGAGGCCTTTCCAGCCTCAGGTGTGGCTGCCAGGGTGGCAGCCCCATCTCTGAAGCACAGCCCCGGCCCCTTCGTCCCCCAGGGCCGACCTCGATGCCTGCCCCAGTCCACTGCCAGCTGCGTTCCTGGAGACCTCAGTCTGGCAGTGTGGAGGCTGTGGGCGGCTCCCACCATCCCGTGGCATCTGCAGCCTGGGCTGCTCCGTGTCCCCCTTGCCCTTGTCTCTCTCGGGCCTTTGCCCCCGCCACCCCAGCAGCTAGGTCGCCTTGCCTTCTTTCCACTCTACCCAGCATCTTGGGATCCTGTTCCCAGACTGCCTTTCCCGGTCTCTTCCCTGCGGTGTGCTGTCTCCCCGGTTTACCCCAGGCCGCTTGGTGGTGGGGAGGTTTCACTGTGAGTGCCTGGGGAGGCACAGACTGTTTAGAGAGGATGGAGGCTGCCTTCTGGCCTTTCTGAACCAGGCAGGCCCAAAGCAGTGCATTCCTACCTCTGCTCACTCTTCAGACGGGGCCGCCCGTGCCCCGAGGGCAGCGGGTCCCGCCTGTGATCGGCAGGGCCATTGGGATCTCAGGTTCAGAGTCTCGGCTCTGATGTTTCTGGACCTCACCCAGAGCTGCCCGACAGATGTGTGCGAGTGGCACCTCCTAGAGCTGTGCGAGGGTCCTGGCAGGCCACTCAGTGCTGGTTGTCCACGCGTGTGAGCGACTGCACCGTGCGAACTGCCTGTCTCCCTCCCTGCGTGGTCATGAGGCTCCGAGCACTGGCGAAGCTTTGGTGAGCTGGTCCTCTCCACCACCTCCCTTGCAGGGCTGTGATCCCGGGAGTGAATTATCATGGACACTCTGGCTCAGGCCCAGTGCAGCCGCCACCTTCTTGTCCTTGGCTCCTTGCCGTGGCTTTTTGGAGACCGTTTCCTCCAGGATTCAACGGCAGGCTCCCGGCTCCTGGCTCCCGGCTCCCAGCTCCCGGCTCCCGGCTCCCGGCTCCCGGCTCCCGGCTCCCAGCTCCCGGCGTGGCCTGCGCGGAGTGTCCTGCTGCACAGGATCTCTTAGGGGTGGGCTGTTTTCGGCCAGGAGCTGTTTCCTGGGGCGGTGATAGAATGATGGCTCAGGGCGGGAGGAGAAGCAGCCCTGGACTTCTCGGGAAGAACTGCCCCGGGGCTTATTCTGCTGCAGCTGGGAGAAAGTGAAGGCTTTCCGGTTTCCTCAACAGGAAAAGTGAAACGTTATCGTTATCGGGTAAGGACGCTTCAGCGCTCTTGAAAGGGTGGCCAGCGCGGCCTTGCCCCTCCCCCGCCTCTGGTTCTGTGTTTGGTTTTTCAGTGTGGCAGAGCATGGAGGGCTTTGGTTTCATGGGCTGGCTCCCCGGGTGGATCCGGAGAGCTGGGTTCAGGCCCTGGCTCTCCCCCGCTGAGCTCTCTGCCTTCCTGGGTCTAAACACCCAGATTCTCAGGCAAGCATTTCCACAGGCGGTGCAGTGCAGCTGCTGCTCCCCAGGAGCACCCCAAATGTCAGGCGGCATCCAGTGGCCAAGGTGGGGGTGGGTGCGCCCCCTCCCCAGGGCTGACTGTGAGAGGGAAGGAGCCTGGCGTGAGATGCCCGGATGTGGCTGCCCATAGGCCCCACAGACATTCCCTTTGGATGCGGCCTCACAAGAACAGCAGGAGGAAGTGCCCCTCCCCTCTGCGGGCCCCCTCCTGACTCCCTTCTCGGCAGGCGGCAGGCGGGCAGGCGTGCAGACCTAAGGAGAGATGGGAGAGCAACCCTTGGTCCCAGCTCTGCATCTGCTCTTGGCACTGCTGAATCTAATGCCATCCTGCCCAGGGCAGCTTACGTCGAATTAGCCTCCGGGTTCTTCGTCTAGCTTGGTCTCCCTCGAAATAACAGACGATCATCTGAGAGGAAAGTAAGATGTAATTAAGGCAGCTTCTTTTGTTAAAACACAATTTAGGGAGCTGAAGTTGTTTTTACTTTATTAAAATGGATTTAATTAATTAATTTAATAAAATGCAACCCTCCTCCAGCACTTACCATGTACAAGACTAAGAGGCACTTTGCTTGCATTCTGTCACTTAATCCCAACAAGCCCTTACCAAGAAACCTTTTATAGATGGGGGAAACCGAGGTATTGAGAGCTTACGATTTTGGCCCAAAGTTACTCCGCTAGTAAGCGGCAGGGCTCCGATCCAAGCCACGTGCAGAGAATGCTCTCACCGGCCAGGTTCTCCCCTCTCGCGGAACCGGACTGGGAAAGTGCCCACACCGAGGGTGAGCCCTGTAGGATGGCCTTCACGTGTTGGGTCTCAGCATTGTCTAAAATTGCAGATGGCCCCTGCATGGTCACCCGTGAGACCTCAGAGTGAGGCCCCTAGACGCTTGACTGTGACAGTCCCGAGGCGGAAGGACCTTGTGAACAGTGGGTGACTCCACAGGCTTGTGCCAGGCTTAACCTTCCCCTGCTTTCGTTTCTTTGTAAAATGGGGGTGACAGTGACTTGTGGCAAGGACCAGAGCTGTGCCCAGGACACAAAGCTGTGTCGTGGCAGGTGCTTCTGGAACTGATTATTTCATAACCCTCCCTCCAGTGTCTTTCTCCACCAGGGAAGGGAGGCATCGGGTACCTCAAAGAACCTGTCCCCCTCGCTAGGTGGGGCTGCTCTGGCCTGGACATGTAGAACTTTGGAGGAGCTCTGGACTCTGGATGCCCCCTTGCTGTAGTCTTAGCTTGACAAAGAGGGTGGGCAGCCAAGCCCATAGTTGGCTTTCTGGGACTGAGCAGTATCTGGTGTTCTCCCCTGCCCTAGTTCATCCTGCTCCTGTTTGAATGACAGTCAGCCAGGTGCCACCCTTCCTCCCCACTGTGAAGGTGCATTCTCTAGACTGGGCCTCCCAAGGGCCCGTCTGTGCTGAAACCAAGCCTCCGGACCGAGCCATTGGAGACCCTAAGCATTCCCTACGAGCTCGCTGAATGGCCGCAGCCTGTGGCCATCGGATCCCGGCTCCGGGTTCCCCTCCCACCTGCTTCCACCGCACCCTTGTGTCCTCCAGCTGACCACAGTAGCAGGTTAGCAGTTCCACGTTAGTGTGTTTTAACTCCTGGTGCTTTCCTGAGCAAAGACATAGGTGTTAGCAGAACTGGGCGGGGAGAGGCTGCACAGAGGGCAGCCCCTGGGGCTGAGGTCAGGTGTTGCCCCTCAGCTGTGGCCCAGTGTGCACCCCCCTCCCATGCAGCTGCTGGAGTAGAACGTGAGGCCACCTTTCCCCTGTGGGCAGAATGCCTGAACCAGCCACTGCCACTCATTGGGTGTTTGTGTCCCGAACATGGGATGTTTTCCCCTCTTTTTATTAATGGCCAGTGACAGTCCTAAGCCTGTTTGTGTTTAGAAAACATCTTCAGTGCTCCAGCCCAGGGTTTGGGTGGGAGGTATTTATCACCTGTGCCAGAGAACGAGGCCCCTTTCCTCAATGTGTCTTCCTACCGTCTCTAAGACAGTGAGCGATGCAGACCCGACGTGCTTCATAGTGCCAGCGGTCTCGTGATCTGCCAGAGAGGCAACATCCATAATCTTGAATGAGAGAGTAAAGCTGCCGCATTGGCCCAGAGCATTGCTTAGAAGTCCGTAGCTGCCTGCTACCTGGGAGCAGCCAGCATGCCCGTCTCCGTGTTCCACTGCCTAGCCCACACACCTGGAACGTGCCCTGTGCCCGTGACTGTGCCACGAGGGCCTTTGCCTTGTGAATCCCACAGCCCTCACCCACCCCCGCTTCTGCCCTCTGTAGGGCCAAGATGAGCAGCTTCTTTGGCCAATAAGCCTCTTGGCTGCTGGGCTTCTTACAAAGCCTTGGCCATCTGCTGGCTTTGCCAGTGCTACAGAGAGAGATCCATCTTTGGCCTAATAGGTGCTTTGCTGCTTGGCCTGCGTTGAGGGCTCGCCCCGGAAGGTAGGATGACGACACCTCGTTCACTGGTGCCATCTAACAAGCAGCCGGGCTCCTGGCATACAGGAGGTGCTCAATATTTGCACTGGTTTCTGGAGAGGACCTGGATCTTAGGAGCAATCTGCCCCTTTGTATCTGGTAAGCTGTGTGTCTAGACAGTTTACATCAGTTTCTCTTTCATAATCTTGAATTACAATTTTCTCTTCTGAATTTTGAGGATTAGAGATAATATACAAGGGCACTTCAAAAAATTTGCAGAAGGTGGAGTTAAAAGATAAGTTTAGGTGTGGGCGTTTAACCTGGCAGTTATGATGCCCGTGTCCCACATCAGAGTGCTGGATTAGATTGGATTCCCAGCTCCAGCTTCCTGTCGGTGCAGACCCTGGGAGGCAATGGGGCTTGGGTTCCTGTCACCCACGTCGACGACCTGGGTTGCATTTCTGGCTCCCGGCTTCCTCCTGGTCAAGCCACAGGCTCTGCAGGCATTTGGGGAATAAATCAGCAGATGACGGTGTTCTCGCTCGCTCCCTCCCTCTCAAATAAAAGACTCAGATTAAGATCCAGGCTCCTGGTTATTGGCAGGCATCTGGGGAGTGAACCACAGGTGGAAGATCTCTCTCTCCCTCTCTCCCTCCCCCTCTGCCTCTCAAATAAAAATGAGTTAAAACTTTGACAAATAAGTAAACATTTTAAGACATTTAAGAGCTTAGTTTATTTTGGTGCAAAAAAAAGTTTTGAAATCTATGCATAGTTTTTTCTGGATACATACTTTCCATGAACTTTTTGAAGGCCCTTCGTATAAATGGATTTCAAAACCTTTTGGCCCCCAGATAGTTCTCTTTTCATTCCACGTTCCATGAGCTTCTCGAAGCACCGTGGTCCGGAGCGCCTGCTGCAGTGAAAGCTGCTGGCCGCCCTCACCTCTGGGTTCCAGCCAGGGAGCACCATGCTCTCACCCTGGGGCGGACCCCAGAGGGGAGCTCACAGCTCGGAAACCTGGCGCAAGGCAGACCTCCCGCGAGTGCTGGGATCCGCCACACTCCCGGCGAAGACCACGCTCAAGAAAACTTGGCCAGCTTGCTGTCGGCTCCATTTTCCCTTTCCCTTTCCAACAAACGAACTCCGGTTTGGAAAGGGGTCCTACCTGCACTCCCTCCACTCCCAGGCCCTTCAGCGCCCGCAGCAGGCACAGCGTCTCACCAGCTGCCCCAGGGCAGTCAGGCCACGGCACAGCCCTGCGCTGCAGGCGTCGTCCTCGTGTGTCTTGAAGCAAGCCGCTGCGGTGCCACCCCCGGCTCACGGGAGCGTGCAGCCGCTGTCACGTGGGAGGCTATCAGTGCTGAGGGATAGCCCGTTTCTTTAGGCTACGTTCTTTTAAAGATATTGTACCTTTTATTTGGATTTAATGAGGACAGACATTTTAATCAGAGGTTAGTCATTTATTTTTGCAAACTATTGTTTTGATTCATCATTTTTGCAGATAATTAAATGGTTCAGTTGGCACAGTGTGTCTACTTTATTAAAACAGGTAATTTTGAAAAAAAAAAAGATTCTATTTTTTGGATCACTGCACAAGAATTGCTTTTATCTTCATCTTTGGGCATAGTTTCTGGTGGTTCCTCCCGAAGGCTCGCTCTCTCGTTCAGGCCTTTGGTGTCCTTCCTGGGCCAGGGTGGGTAGGGTGGGGGATGGTGGTGACTCCCCCCTTTCCGTGGAGGCTGCAGAGTCATCTCTGGGCTGTTGCCTTTATAAAGACTCTCAGGCTCTAATGGACTGGGGAAAAGTGCCTACAAGTTATGAACTTTGCAGAGCAGCAGTTCTTAGGCTAAAAACAGATTAATTGCAACCCTCACAGTGGGTGGAGTTTAAAAGTCAATTACTGCTTGTCCTATTATAAGTTACACACCTAGGATTTGAAAAAGTCTGTCACTGAGCTTAACACTGAAAAGGTTACATGTACCAGTGTGAGTGTACCTGTGACTTCCCATTTGTAAGTGCTGTAGCTCCACGTATGTGTGTGTGCGACTCGTAGCTGCGGAGCGCAGCCTCCCTCCGTCTGTGGGCAGGATTCCTTGGGAAGGGTAACCTTTGAGATTTGGCTCTTTACATCCCTAATGACTCAGGACATACTCCTTTGTGTGGCAGCCCCGTCCACTTGTAGGCACAGTGGCCAGCCCTGCAGAGCCTAAGGGTCACGAACCAATAAGGGAATGGCCTTCAGGGGCCAGTTCTTTAAAAACAAATTGCTCACAACCTTTGCTTTCTTTGATTTTCTTCCCCTGTTTGTGTCCTGAGTCCGTTAATTCGCTCATTAAGAGGATCTATTTGAGATGGACCAATTAAACTTCGGGAGCTGTTTTTTTGCTGAGCGGTGCAGACCTCTGAAAACGCAATTTGTGCTGTGGCTTCTGCCCTTTTCCACAGAGAGCTGTCTGCAGCACTGGAGCCTCCGGCGCCTGCAGAAGTCTGGACGCGCTGCTCTTTGTCCCCCAGCTCCGGGGCCGAGCTGCTCCCAGCGTCCCATTGTTTTAAGGTGCACGGGCAAGTCTGGGAAGTCCAGCCCAGCCCAGGAGCTGCACGCTGTATTTTGCTGTATTTGTTTGCGTGCATCAACCCCATGGTTTAATTTTTTTTTAATAGGAAGCTGCTGTGTAGTTTGGATATTTAAACAGTTATTAACCGAATGACAATTAACAGATTGCATAGACAGATTTTCTTTTGAAAACCCCTGAAATTGAGTACAGTTTGCAAAACTATCACGGCATAGTAATGACAATGAATTTTGATTTCCCGGAACTGATATTAGACTCCTTATTAAACTATGTGCATCTGCTTTTAATTTACTCCAAATAATTGGAAAATGCAATGAAGCTTTCCAATTAAAGCACGGCTTTATGCTGTTTAATAATACCCCCATAATATTATAGCTTATGAAGTGACAGGTGAGTCGGTGTATGAATAAAACATAAAGGCAGCAATAAGGGACAGAACGCCGGAGACAGTTGTGGGGATTTTAAATGCTGGATGTAATTTGCATATATTAATCTCTTCTTTTCAGCCTTATCAGGCGTTCTTCAGTATTTGAAGTTAAAATAGCGTTGACAGGCGGGAGTACGCTTAGTTTTTTCAAGGATTTATTACTTGTATAATTTCTGATCTTTAATAAGCAGATATGACTGATCCTCATAGTTCTATAGAAATCGGTTAATTGTTCCAGATGGCGTGTACTGATTATGCAAAATTACTTTTCACACCATTTTTTTTGTGATGGAGTTTGGAGTAAAATTAAATTTTTTATAGCCTCCTTATCATGCTGTTTTACAGTGGTTTTTCCACAGAAGTTGAATTTAATCTACTATATTACATTGACCAGCACAGTTATTCTAATGTAGCATTTTGTGATTTGACAAAGAATAATAGAACACATTGCTCATTGTTCATTACTGTGTCCCTAATAAAAAGGAGCTCGTGTGCACAGAACAGAGCTGTTATTTATGAAGAATGCCCGATTCAGCCAGCTACAAATGCACAATCATATTCTGAAGGAGCTCCTTTTGGGGCGAGAATACCAGGAAAGAGCAAAGGGAAACGGGCTCAGAGCTGCCGGCTTGACGTGCCGTGGGAGTGGGCTCCTTCCAAAGCCCGGCGCGTTTAAATTGTGTGATTGCCTTCACTTCTGAAGGAGGAAGACGGACACCAGACCTCTCACTCTATTAAGAGTGGTGTCACGGCTGCGGTCCTGCCTCACACAATCCCAGAAAGTCCGTCATTGAGTAGCATTCATAAAAGGCGGCTACCCTTTGGCATGAAGCACCCAAAACCACGTCTGCCCAGTGTCCATGGTGACGCGTCTGCAGCGTTTTTCAGACTGTCAGCTTATTGCCAAAAGCCCTGTGCCGGTGTCAGCTGCACGTGCCCAGGTGACATTTCCGTCAGCTGCTCCTGCTCGGTTGCTCGGGTGGCTCCCTGTGTGGTTGCGCTGGTGGCGGGGTACGAGGTGCCCTGCAGAGTCCCCCGGCCCACGTGCTTCCCTCCTCTGCGAGGGCTCCCGCCCAGCAGCAGTGGCACGCCGGGAGCAGGGAGAGTGTCCGTGGCGTCAGAAGTCCCACTTGGGCACACAGTGTTTTAGATACGGCACGTGATGAGTCTGTCAGAATCCTTTTATGTGTCCAGACAGCCTGATGTTTGACCTGTTTTTGAGAGACCGCGTGTGTTGAGTCTTCTCAGAATTTTCGTAGCCTTAGGATATATGATTCTGTGATGAATGGACAGAGAGAGGCCGTGTGGCCTGACATCCGCTGCTCTGCCAGCCTGGAGAGCGCGCCCTTGTTTGAACAGATGTGAGGGGCTTTGGATTAGTTTAAAGGGTTCAAGTCCCTTGGCTCTGGGGACCAACTTTTTTTTTTTTAAATATCCTTCTTCCAGCAACACGGATTATTCTTTGTGCAGGGCTCTGGGGTGGAAACAGGACTTCATTGTCACTCTGCAGCAGGCTCTGGGGAACAGACACAAACAGGGCTCAGACCTCGTGGCTGTATGGGTGCAGGGTGGGGGTCACACGCTGAGAGTGTAGGGTCTCTGCTGGGACCTGGGTCCAGGTAGACGCCCGATGTTTCCACTGCCGGTGTCCTGTTGATGGTGCTGTGCACCTTGTACTGTGTTCTGGCCTTCCGAATATTTTGGCTTAAGTTCTATACTGTGTCTCGTCTGGTCTTGAAGTTTAATAGGCAAATGTACTCACAGTGACTAATCCATCCAAACACGAGGAGATGCAGTCAGGACCCCTGGACGCTTACGAAGTGCAGTGCCAGCAAAATTGTGTATTTGCATACCTCCAGAGTTTCAGAAACTTGAAACTCATCAGATACCCTCTTTTGTATACTCAAAATGTATTTTTGTGAAACTGAAAGTTACACAAAAAAGAGAATGCATAAATCAGAGATGATTAAAAATATTTGTTCTAATGCAGTGATAATTTGGTGGTAATGCTTTCATCAGTATAGCTTAAGGCTACATTAAGTGGACAGACTTTATATGGATTCTCTAATTTTAATCTTCAAAATGCTATCTAATGTCTCATTAAGACTTGCATATAATGTATCTTAAGTACAGTCATTAAATATAGTTTAGGGAGATTTATGTTCAGATATTGCTTAAAGATGTTTTAATAGGCCCATTTACTCTGATGATATTAATGAGCTCTTAATACAGATGAAGCTTCTCAAACTACTGGTAAAGACTCCCAGCCCGAGCACAACAACTTGGAGTTGGTGCCGGGGTTGGACAGATGCCCAAAGGTTAGTCCTGTGGACACGGCAGGGCCAGCGTGAGCCCCTTGGTGGAGCCGGGAGTTTCCGAAAGGGTCCCCCAGTGATGACTGGCTAGAAGCTGACCACAGAAGACTCCGTTCTGCCACCAGCCCGAGGAAAGTCCTCTCTGTCCCCTAAACCCAGCACTTGGGCAAACGGTGCCACTCCAAGGTCGTTGGAGCGGCACTGCCGCCGCTGGCAGTGTCACTGGGGCGTGCGAGGGTTAAGGAGGCTGTGGCCGCGCTCCTCCTGGAGGCAGCTGCCAGGTGAGGTGTGCGCAGCCTGCGTCCTCGTGTGAACAGCCCCGCTGTGCTGCGAGTGAGCGGCGCAAGCTCCCGTGGGTGTGCTCTGCTCTCCCCGGCACTCGGCGTGGCTGAGAGCCGCGTAATAAAGTGGCCCTGCTAATTCACAGTCAGGAAGGAGGAAGCCCGGCAGGAGCCGGAGAGCCCCGCGTGCGCCAGCACAGTCGCTCCCCAGGCCCCACTTTCCACGGGTAGCAAAGCATCTCTGGGCTGGAATTTCCCTTTCTTCCAGAGAAATATGGAAAAGCACATTTTGGGGTTTCAATTATTTTAAGGGAGGGGGGGAAAAAGGAACCTATGAGTTCAGAGACTTTCCTAATTACTAAATTGGTTTGTTATAAAAAGATAATAGCAAATTTCTTCTTTTCATAATTGGACATTTCTTCCCTGTAGGCTAATGCGTGCACAGCCCATGCATGCACAATAAGTTGTGCTTTTGAAAAGCCATAACTAGCTAATAACAGCTACAGTGTCATCAGAGAGTAATGGCGTGCTGATTAGCATAATTAATGACAAATGGTGGTGCAGAATTGGTGGATTGGTTTAGCGGATGATGAATGCGGTGAGGCCGGGCTGGGGCCTGCCAACTAGGCCTCGCTGGCTGTCAGCCTTCTGTTCGCACCGAGGCAGCCCTCATTAGTCACGATGGGAGGTGCCAGTTTGTGTTCTGTTTGGAGCACAGAAAACTTAATAATCCAAGCAAATGTGGCTTTCCCTGTTTCCCCCGTATTTACTCACAGAAGTCCCTGCTCACTCACACCCATTGTGGCCGGGCCATTAAGACACAGCCCCTGCAGGATCCCTCCGCGGGGCTTGGAGGGAAAACAAAGGGCAGCGTGGCAGAGAGACGCAGGCGCCTGGGAGCTTCTGCCGACCGGGCCAGCGGCTCCCGCCAGACTCGGGTCCTGTGAACTCCGGTGCTCTGCGTGTTTATGGGGAAGAGAGAGGAACTCAGTAAGCTATACGTTGTGTCCTGAAGTGAGACTAGCACATTTATCTCTGACTTGATTAATCAGACCTAATTTGCATTCACAAATGAGACTGATAAAAATGGATTTACCTTTTAACCTTTAGAGAAGGAAAAGTGTTTCTCTGCGAGATTTCTGGGGCTACCATTCCTTAACCGATAAGAAGCAAGTCCTTTATCAATAAAGATGAAAATCCTTCATTTGCATTAGTGAATGAGACTAATTATTATATAGTTAATTAGCATCTGGAAATGAGGATTATCTTAATTACAAAGCACAATTTCCCTAATAGCTACAAAACTGTAAGTTTGATCCGTGTGGAAATTGGTAACTATTATTATGTAATTAGTGATAACATTAATAGTACAGAATATTTAGGCATAATTTGCATATGCAAATATGATTTACCTGAGCCAAACAAGTGGACCATTCATGATGACAGCATGATACAGCCGACTGGAATCCCCCCGAATGGCACCTAGCATGCTGAACGCCTGTATCAGGGAGTGGTCAAGGAGGGCCTCTCACAGTCAGGTGGTCTGAGGGGTTTTGCTTCCTGGAGACCTGTGAGCTGGAAGGCTACCTAATGAAGCTGGTGACCGAGGGAGAGAGCCAGCCACAGTCTCCTCCTTCACCAGACCTCGCCACGCCCCCAGGCACCTTGGCTCTGGGACGTGCTTTCCTGGCGTTTCAGCAGTTGTGCGTTTTGGATCTTAGAATTGGTCATGGACAGTGTGAAGTGGTAATGGGGGGGGCTTCCAAGAGTTCATAGAAAAATGGAATTAAAAGATAAGTTTCTTTTGGTACGAATTTTTTTTTTTTAAGTTTGTGCCTTAGAGGGGTCTTCTAAAAGTTAATGAAAAAATACATATTTTGAAAAGACCGTATGGATTTCTATTTGTTTCGCACCAAAATAAACTTAGCTTTTAATGCCATTGCTACAGGAACTTCCTGAAGTACCCTAGAGCGTGCGTGCACACACACACATACACGCACACACACATACACGTGCACGCATACGCATATACATACACACATGCACACATGCACACACATACACGTGCACACACACATACACGTGCACGCACTCATACACATACACGCGCACATGCACACACACACGTGTGGCAAAGCATGAAGCTGATGTGCGGTGCCTGGTTCTTGAGCGGAGGTTCTGAGTTCTGCCCACAGGGCCCCAGAGGCTCCTCCCTGTAGAGCTGGTTCTCGGTCCGTCTTCCTGGTCCCAGGCTCCTTCCTCCTGTAGCAGGGTTTCTGAAAGTGTGTACTCATTTGGGGAGGGGGGAGAACATTAGAACAGACGTGGCTGGCCTTTAAAATGTTTTGTTTCACCGTAGTAGTGTATGAGTGGATACTGTGGCTCAGGGTGAGATTACAGTGGGTGTAGCAGTCAGCCACTGCTGGGTTGCACTGTAGTAACAAACAGCCCTCCAAATTGAGTGGTTCACAGCACCCCTATTGTGGCTGTCACCCCAAGTTCCGGGTTGGTGGACATGATATTACCTGGGACCAGGGTTTGTGGCACAGCCCTATCTGTAATGCCATCCTTACAGCCGGGGCCAGGGGTGCAGGCAGGGTACAGACCTAGAAGAGACACCCTGCTGACTCTTTAAAAAAAAAAATAAACATTTTATTTATTTGTGAAAGGCAGAGTTAGAAAGAGAGGTCTTCCATCTTCTGGGCCACTCCCCTAAATGGCCACAACAGCCAGGGCTGGGCCAGGCAGAAGCCAGGAGCCAGGAGCTTCCCTTGGCTCTCCAGGCACTTGGGCCATCTTCTGCTGCTTTCCCCGGTGCATTAGCAGGGAGCTGGATTGGAAGCAGAGTGGTCGGGACACAAACTGGTGCCCACATGGGATGCTGGTGTCACAGGTGGTGGCTTCACCATCCCCCACAGGGACTCCCAAGGCCTCTGGCCGGCCGTTGTGAGAGGCTGGGTCACCAAGCTGTGTGTCTGGTCCCCCAGGAGGCCCATCCTTCTGTGGCAGGCGTGGGCAGGGCTGGTCACACTCTTACAGGGACACGGGCATGCACGTCCTCAGGACAGGGGAAACTACCCATGGGAGGTAGGTATGTTGAATTTAAAAAGTGAATTTTTAAAGAAAAATGTGAAGTCAAAATTGTACTGGAAAAGCAAAGCAAGTGAACACGGGACACGGAGTGCTGTGTCCTGCAGCCAGCCACAGTGTTTGTAGCCCTTCCCGCCGTGGGGCGGCGTCGTCGGCCCTCAGGGGCGCCGTCCCCGGGGAGCAGGCAGAGCCAGGATGTTGATGGTGTTCCAGGGCCGAGAGATCAGCGCTGCTTTCCGTGCTCGCAGCCCGGTTTGACCCGATCAAGGTCTCCCCACTTTGGACCCTCTGAACCTGAGGAGTTCCCCTCCTTTCCTTTGGGCTCAGTGTGCCCAGTGTGAAGCGGAGTTGGTGGACAGGTGATCCCCCAGCCCCTGTGCCCCCTGGGATGTTTGCCACCGGGGCTGGCGGGACCGAAGTTCCAACTGATAACTGATCAGACCCGCCTGCCGTTTCCGCATGAACCTCGTAAAAAGTCTGTTGTGGAACACGGCGGTACATGGCGGTGCGTGGAAACGTGTTCCTTTTTGTTTTGTTTTGTTTTGTTTTTTAATTGAAACCAGAAAGCTTTTCATTTTTGAATCACAGAAGTGACGTGTTCATTATAGAAAAGCATAGGGCGGCAAGTGACTATCATTCATAATCGCGTTACCCAAAAAGTAGTCATGTCGTCTCCCGTCACCTTTTGTTCCATACCATAAACAGTGTATTTCTACCTGATTGTCTCTTCTGGATAGCTTTTAAAATCAGGTTTATTGGGGAGTAATTTAAGTACCATAAAATCCATCCTTAGGGCTGGCGCTGTGCAATAGTAGGCTAAGCTGCTCCTGCTGCGCTGGCATCCCATATGGGCGCTGGTTCTAGTCCTGACTACTCTCCTTTAAAAAAAAAAAAAAATCGGCCGGCGCCGCGGCTCACTAGGCTAATCCTCCGCCTTGCGGCGCCGGCACACCGGGTTCTAGTCCCGGTCGGGGCACCGGTCCTGTCCCGGTTGCCCCTCTTCCAGGCCGGCTCTCTGCTGTGGCCAGGGAGTGCAGTGGAGGATGGCCCAAGTCCTTGGGCCCTGCACCTCATGGGAGACCAGGAGAAGCACCTGGCTCCTGCCATTGGATCGGCGCGGTGCGCCGGCCGCAGCGCACCTACCGCGGCGGCCATTGGAGGGTGAACCAACAGCAAAGGAAGACCTTTCTCTCTGTCTCTCTCTCTCACTGTCCACTCTGCCTGTCAAAAAAATAAAAAAAAATATTATTTATTTGAAAGAGTTACAGAAAGAGGTAGAGCCAGAGAGAGAGAGACAGACAGACAGACAGAGACAGAGGTCTTCCATCCACTGGTTCACTCCCCAAATGACCACAATGGCCAGAGCTGAGCTGATCTGAAGCCAGGAGCCAGGAGCTTCTTCCTGGTCTCCCACGCAGGTGCAGTAGCCCAAGGTCTTGAGCCATCTTCTGCTGCTTTCCCAGACCAAGCAGAGAGCTGGATCAGAAGTGGAGCAGTCGGGTCTCAAACTGGCGCCCACATGGGATGCCAGCACTGCAGGCTGGGGCTTTAACCTGCTACGCCACAGCGCCAGTCCCGAATACTCCTCTTCCGATCCAGCTCTCTGCTGTGGCCTGGGAAAGCAGTAGAAGATGGCCCAAGTGCTTGGGCCCCTGCACTCACATGGGAGACCTGGAAGAAGCTCCAGGCTTCGGATGGGCCCGGCTCCAGCTGTTGCGGCCATTTGGGGAGTGAACCAGTGGATGGAAGACCTTTCTCTCTCTCTCCCTCCCTCTCTCTGTAGCTCCGCCTCTCAAATAATAAATCTTAAAAAAAAAAAAGTCACCGTTTTAATATGTAAGTTCAATGAATTTTGACAAACGTCAAATTGCTTGACACCCACTCCAGAAGCCAGTTGTGGAAAATTCCTGTCATCCCCCGTTCACTACGGCTCCCCCAGGGCCAGTCCCTGGCAGTCACTTACCTGTGTGTGTCATCTGTTGGGTACGTGGGTAAGCGTTCGAGCCTCCCGTGTTGTTGCAGTGTCGAGAGCGGAGACCCAGCCATGCCCCTTGTTCCTTGTCAGGGAGTCTCGTTGTGAGGGTGCACAGTCCTCCCTCAGCTGGTCACGGCGTACTTCAAACACGTGGAGAAATGTGTTCCTAAACACAAGGCCAGCTTGCCCACTGCGCCGGTTGAATTTGTTCACACTTCCGCAAGTTTGTGAGAGCTTATTTCCCAAGCAGCTTTACTAACTGCTTGTCATTTTCTCTTCATTTTTTAAAAGATTTATTTATTTACTTACTTACTTGAGAGGCAGAGTTAGAGACAGAGGGGGGGAGAGAGAGAGAGAGAGAGAGAGAGAGAGAGAGAGAGGTCTTCCATCCTCTGGCTCAGTCCCCAAATGATCACAGTGGCCGGAGCGGAGCCAATCCAAAGCCGGGAGCCTGGAGCTTCTTCCGGGTCTCCCACGTGGGTGCAGGGGCTGAAGGACTTGAGCCATCTTCACTGCTTTGCCAGGCCATCAGCAGGGAGCTGGATGGGAAGTGGAGCAGCCGGGACTCGAACTGACTGCCTGTTATTTTCTTTTTTTTTTTTTTTTTAATTTTTTGACAGGCAGAGTGGACAGTGAGAGAGGTAGAGACAGAGAGAAAGGTCTTCCTTTACTGTTGGTTCACCCTCCAATGGCCACTGCGGCTGGCGCGCTGCGCTGATCCAAAGGCAGGAGCCAGGTACTTCTCCTGGTCTCCCATGTGGGTGCAGGGCCCAAGCACTTGGGCCATCCTCCACTGCACTCCCGGGCCACAGCAGAGAGCTGGACTGGAAGAGGAGAAATCGGGACAGAATCCGGCACCCCGACCGGGACTAGAGCCCGGGGTGCCGGCACCGCAGGCGGAGGATTAGCCTAGTGAGCCGCAGCGCCGGCCCCGCCTGTTATTTTCTAAAATCCTTGTCCGTGTGCAAGGTGCAGGGTACTCTCCTGTCAGCTCGCGGTTCCTGGGTCACGGCGAGGGCGTGGGCTCTCCCCGCCTGGGCTGCAGCCCTTCCCTGCCGTTGCACCCTTGCCTTCGCTGACTGAGCTGCAGGAGCTCCTGTGTAACAAGGTTGTTTTTATGCTCTCGTCACTACTGCTTTTTTTCCAGTTTGAGGCTTGTCCCTTCATTTTGATTTTCTTTATGCTTTATGTCTTTGCTATCATATTTTAGAAAAACCCTTCTTTGTCTCATAGTATATCCTGGCTCCTTCATTTCATTTTACATGTAAATCTCAAATTTGTCTGCGAATTGACATATAACATGAGAAAAAGAAGCTGGCTGTGTGCTCCCAGACTGCCTGCCAGTGTCCTGGCGTCACTTCCTGCTCCCTAGTGCCTGCTGTGAGACGTTCCGTCCCATGGGCTGGAATGCAGTCTTCAGAAGGGTCATGTGGTTCATTCCTAAGAATGTGTGTGTTTAGATTCCTGTCCTGCAGTTCTTTCTAAATGTTCTGGTAGTTCTAGCTTAATTTTTTAATCCAGTTGAAACTTAGAGCCACTTTAAGTTCCAAGGAAAATACTTGCAAGATTTCACCTGAAAAAAATATTGAAGTTACTAATTAATTTGGAGAGAATAGTCATCTTTAAAATACAGTTCTTTCCTTCCAGAAATACCCATCATGCTCTAACTGGTGCTTGCGTGCCTGTACACACACATACATGCATGCATGCACACACAATACATATATGTGCACATACAGAATACACGCATACACACAAATATGCACACACCTGTGCACGCACACATACACACACACACACTACAGCTGGAGTTCTAATCCACACTGTAACCAGCCCCCTTCTACAGGCTTGTCACTTCCAGTAGCTTCAGACTTCACTTCCTTGGGTTTTCTTGGTGAACTGCAGCGTCATCTGCACGTACAGGCAATCTTGTCTCTGACATCGCTCGTAGCCCATTTGATTTTCTCGCTGTGTGTTGATGACAGTGGCGCGCTCTCACGTTCTCACCTGGTTCCTGACTCAAACGTCCACCACTTCACTGTCGCACAGGCAGCTCCGACGGGTTGGTCATTTGGGAGAGACTAGATCTGATCGTGTTAAAGAAAACAGTTAACAACTTTCTTGGGAAGTTCTGTTTTGACATTAAATTCATGTACTAGTTTGAATTTATTTTTTCTCATTTAACTTATTGATGTAAATAGTTTTGCCTGGATAATTTTGTATTTAGAAAAATATTGTCACATTTGTGAAATAAATGCATCTTTAAATGTAGCATTGTATCTGAGCTGCTCTTACTGGAGTCAGGATTTCAGCACTGACATACGTGAGGGTGAGCTTAATGCTGGTCAGAGTATTTTTGGCGATCGGCCGGATCTGATTTGTTCCTCGTTGGGGGCTAGGGAGCTGGAATTATGAAGAAGGATCCCCATGGAAGCATCGGGGGAAGCCAGGAGTGTCTGGGTTTCTTCACAGTTGCTGACGTTTCCTTGGCTGTCTACTTTTTCTTGAGTCAGTTTTGACATTTGTCTTTTTTCTGAAGTGATCTATGATTTCATCCAAATTCAAAGTTTATTATTACAAAATTGGGCCCAATAGTTTATTGTAATTTTAAAAATAATGTACCTGTGGTCATATGTCCCTAACATTTTCCCCTCTTTTTCTTAGTTACCCTTGAAATAATCCTAAGGATTTATTTATTTTATATATGTTTTTACATTTCTTTATAAAGACATTAGGCCTTTGCTTTGTATTCACAGTTTAATTTTAGCTGTATTGCTTCCTTCTTTATACTTTCTTTTGTCATAGTCTCTTTTCATAGCTTCTTGAACTGAATAGTTGCATCATAGTCTTCAGTCCTTTGTGGTTTTTAGTAAAGATCAACACTCTTCGGTGTTGCTCCTGTAGCTTTACTCTCTGGTACACTCAGAATACACAGTGATTTTTGTTTGATTACCTCGTTGACTCAAGTGTTAGAAGGTACTTTTTTGCTGGCGCCGCAGCTCACTAGGCTAATCCTCCACCTGCGATGCCGGCACCCTGGGTTCTAGTCCCGGTTGGGACCCCGGATTCTATCCCAGTTGCTCCTCTTCCAGTTCAGCTCTCTGCTGTGGCCCGGGAGGGCAGTGGAGGATGACCCAGGTCCTTGGGCCCTGCACCCGCATGGGAGACCAGGAGAAGCACCTGGCTCCTGGCTTCAGATCAGCGCAGTGCGCTGGCCGCAGCGCCCATTGAGGGGTGAATCAACGGAAAAGGAATACCTTTCTCTCTCTCTCTCTCACTGTCCACTCTGCCTGTCAAAAAACAAAAAGGTACTTTTTTTCCCAGTAATTGAGATTCTGCTTAACTTTTCTTATTTCTAATTTTATTGCATAAGTGGTAAGAGAATATAGACTCTATAATTCTTTTTTTTTTCCAAATTTATTGAGTCTGTGATCTAATATATGATCAGGTTTAATAATGTTCCCTTGACACTGGAAATATGTCTTCTTTGTCTAAGGCACAATGCTTGTCTGTCTCTTTCTCACCATTCTTTGGCCAAGTAGGGTAGAAGGACATACAAAGGTAACTCAACAAGTTAATGGAAAAACGAATTTAAAGATGAATTTATTTTTGTGTAAAAACTTTTTTGAAGCCCGTGTGTAGTTTTTTATAAAGCATCTTACATGAATTTTTGAAGACCCCTTCGTACACACGTCCACATAGGAGATACATGCACACATCCCACTGGAATTTTTGAAGACCCCTTCGTACACACGTCCACATAGGAGATACATGCACACATCCCACTGGAATTTTTGAAGACCCCTTCGTACACACGTCCACATAGGAGATACATGCACACATCCCACTGGACCAAGGAATGTTGGCAGATTTCTTCTCCTCGTTTTACTTTGTCCCACGTCCCGTCACGTAGGCCGCGCAGGTTTGCAGCGCTCGTAACGTTTCCTCTTTGCCCTGCATTTGGTGGGTTTGGCCGTGAGTCCCCTGAGGCTCCTGTTTCAGGTAGGCTCCAGGACTCTGCAGGCGCGGCCGCACTGGCCTGGTGAGCCGCTTCTGGGGCAGCCCCTGCCTACCGGACCTCTGCCTAGGTGTTCCTCCAGCCGGGGGCTTCCTGTGCCCCGTCAGCATCCCCACCAGACCCCCACACGCACTCCGTGCAGTCTCCCCAGAAGCCACCCTGGCAACTGCTGTTCTCTGGTTGCTTCCGTGAGCACCCCCAGCCCCTGCACCCCGAGCACAGCCTGCCGAGTGCTGCGCAGCTGCCCCACCCCTCCTCGCAGGCCGGAGCCCAGCATCCAGAGCTCCCAGCCCCGGCAGGACCCGAGCACTTGCTGTGCCGTCCGGCCCTGCCTCGCCTGTCTTGGCCAGGTAACCACCCTGTCGTTGAAGGAGCTGACCTCTGCAGCTGTCCCGTTCCATTCGCAGAGTTCATTGTGAAACACCAGCTCAATTCACTAGCTTTAAAACATCAAGATCCTTACCCCAGACCTTTGAGCGCTGGAAGGGCTTATTTGAAAATCGTCCCACATCGCCTGGCGATACTCCAGGGGCTTACCCAGGGACACCAGGCAGCATGGCAGAGAAGGAAGAACTGGGATTTGGGAGACAGGGCACCTTCTAGGCTGGCGTGAGCCCCGTCACCTGCCGGCGGTCCTGTCCACAGCACGGCTCCCTGCACCTGTCCCTCGAGGGGGCTGTGAGCGTGCAGTCAGGGCATTCACTGGCTCAGCAGCTCCTGAGGGAGTCCCGGTGCCCGGCGCAGGGCCCGTCTGGTCAGTAACACGCACAGGGCCTGGCAGAGAGCTGTGCAGTCAGGGGTGCTCGGAAGGCAGGGCCCCCGCCCGATGTGACCTGCCATCATGGAAATCCCAGCGCAGGCTGTGGGAGTCAGCTGTGCCCCGCGGCACGCTGAGGTGGTGGGTGGAGAAGGCTGCGGGCCGCAGGCTCGCCGCCCAGCCGTCCGCGCTGCTCCTGGCAGATGGGGACAGGCTGTCGCAGTCCCCAGGCCCTCTCGCCCGAGGCTGCCTGACAGGCGGGCGCGGCCTCCCTGGCTTCCTGTCATTAGTGTGGCTGCGGAGGCGCGTGGCTGTGCCCGCAGCGCCTCCTCACCGCGGCTGCTTCCCAGGGGAGAGCAGGGAGCCATTCTTCACGGGTAAAAGCGAGGAGAGCCGTAATCTGGCAAACGGAGCCACTTCCTGCCCCCGAGCCCCGAGGTCTGGGCGCGCTGCTAGCCCTGGCCCACGAGGCCCTGAGCGTCCTGGGAGCCGCTCGTGTCGTCACCTGCGAGGAAGGGGCTGCCCTTTGTCCTGTCTTGAGCGGCCTCACACGAGGGAGCCAGTGGCCCGTGTCTGGCATCTGGGGCAACGGTCAGTGCTTATGGAGCCACAGCACCCTGGTGTCCTGAGGCCACCCTGGGGAGCACCTGCCATCACTGTCTCCCCGTTTTACAAATGAGGAACTGAGGTGCAGGGAGGCCGCGCAGCCAGTGGAGACAGTGCCCCCAGCCCCCACTGTGCCTCTGAATTCCTTCAGAGCCCTCCTGCTCTGAGTTTCAGGTTCTTCCCCCTCATTTCCTTGACTGAACGCTCCCTGGGGGACTCGGGTAGCATTACCGGTCCCTGTGCCCCGGCCTCCTGCTGTATGTTCGTGTCGCCATCTGGGCCTCCCTGGCAGTGGCCTGGGCCGGGCAGCACAAGCGGAAGGCCCGTTAGGTGGTGAGCCCTGCTGTTCCAGGGACCCCGGCCCTCCCCGGAGAGGACAGCCTGGCTCCTGGGAGGCAGCAGGCAGCCTCCGTGCCCTCTCTCGGGGTCTGAGGAACTTGCAAACCTGTCCAGAGGCTGGCGGGCCCCCTGCATGCCCCAGAGCAGCCTGGGAGCCAGCCCCGCCAGGGTGGCACAGATGGCAAGCCCAAATGACGAAGCAAATGCCAATGTCTTGGAGACGCTGTCGGCCTGCGGCTTATTTGTCATGTCAGCCTGTGGGTCGGCGTTTTAGGGTTGAGGGGGACGCATAGCAATGACAGAGGGCGCTCATTTCTCTCCCCTCTGGGAAGTGAGGAGCCGCAAAGCAGCCTGCATTTGCAGTGTGCGCCCCTGCTCCCTGTGTGTCACTCCCAGCGCCGCCATGCTCACAGGAAGCCCCAGAGCTGGGGTGTCTTTAACCTCCCGAGGCACAGGAGCACAGGTCCCCAGCTCCTCTCCACCACACTCGACCATGCACAGTGTAGCAGTGGCTGAAAGGGCTCTCGCCCCTCGCTTCTAGCAGAGGGCCTGGGAGGCAGGCCCTTAGGAGCAGGTCAGCTGTGCCGCCCAGCCCAGCCCAGCAAGGAGATGTGAGGGCAGCTGTGGCCCCTGCACTGTTGGGCCTGCCTCCCAGGGTTGCAGCACCCGTGGTGGGCGCTGGTTCCCCTCCTGGCGTGAGATCTGTGCAGCATCAGAAGAGCAGAGTCTGAGGGGGAGGGAGAGGCCTCGTGGGCAGAACCCCCCCAGCCCTGCAAATGCACTCGGACACTGCGACTGGGGGCCGGGAACAAGCCCTTCACCCTTTGGGCCCTGGCTTCCTCTGCTGTGAAAACAAGAAGCATGAAAAGCTGTGAGAGTAAATGAGGCAAAGCTTGCCCGATGGCCTGCCCCCAGGGGTCAGTCAGGGAGCCAGTGAGCAGTCACGGTTTTACAGGTGCACTGACAGGTGGAGGAGGGCCGGGAACATGTGGGCATTCAGTGGACAGTGGCTGGGTGAGTAGTCCCAGCAGCAGCAGCTCCTCTGTGTTCCACGGGGGGACCTGGGGGTGAGATATAGCAAGGCCCCTAGAGAGGGTTCGGTAGCCCAGGGAACAGTCAGGGTCATGTCCAGAGGCAGGAGTTCAACCGACCAGGCGGGGGTCCCAGGGAGCTCACTCTAGGACACTTAAGGGGCAGGAAGGGAGAAGGCTGGTGGGCCGCGGGCCGTGTGTCCGTGACAGGGGTCCTCTGCAGGGGACTTTGTACCTTTCTGATCCAGCTCTGAGGATTCCTGGGGACCCACCACCCCCAGTCGCAGGGAAACAGAGGAAGTCCAGGTGGGATACGAGGGGCAGGCTAGGTCAGCTGGCTGAGTCTCAGAACTTCATGCAGCTCAGCGATTGGGGACAGCTGGAACGCCAAGGCTTGGTGCTCAGGGAAGCCACACTGTTCAGTCCCTCAGCCCTCTTACAGGTTCTGTGCAAGCTGTGCCGTCCACCAGGCCCCAGACCCTGTGGCCGCACGTAGACGAGGCCACGTCCAAGCTGCCGGTGTCCAGCAGCCGTCCCTTTTCCTCTGCCTGCATAGCAGGTGTGCACACGCATGCGCACAGCCAGGGCCTCCGGGCAGAATGTGCATTTAAAAGACGGACCTTGTGCAGTTCCTGGCGCTGCCAGCCAGTCGTTGATGAACCCCTGCGGCCCTGCTGCGGGCCGGTCACTCTGCCTGACGCTGGGACAGGAAAGGCCAGGCAGCCACGCCGTGGCCCTGGGGGGGCTTTCCTGAGGGGGCTCGGGCACCGCTGCCACGCCCAGCAGCGGGTGCTCCCCTGTGGACAACAGCCCAGGGGTGATTTGAGAGCAGCCGGTGCAGCACTTCCCACGGGCCCGCTTGGTTGCTGGCCGTCCTGGGAATGGATTCTTTCCCCAAAGGTGCTGGAAATAAGAAGGCAGCTGTTGGGCCTCTCTGGTCGCGGTTAATAAGTGAGAAGAGGTTTGCACCAGCAGCGGAGAGAGTTGTCAGACGCCGTCCCCCACAGGCCTTTGATGTTGCTGACACATGTGGGGGGTGATTTAGGCGTTCGGGTGCATTTTTTTGGCTGGCGTGATTGGGAATCTGGGAAGGTGAGGGGGGAAGTGCAAGGATAATTGCTAACTGATGCAGAAGTAAAAGGGGTAGGAGCACTCAGCAACTGCAGACCAACCGTGTTCACTCAGCGGGTCCTGTAGGGCAGCTGTGCTCGCCTGCGTCTGCTGCGCTGATGGCCACAGCCTGCACACACCTCTCACGTACACGCATGCGTCATGATCACTCACAGAACCACCTTTGCAGGGGCTCCCCAGGCTCCCACAGGGGGAGAGCGGTAAGAGAGAAAATGAATGTCTGGGGTCCCATCAGGGACCACCTACAAGAGACGTGGGCAGGTGCCGTAAGATGGGAAAGCCCGAGGGGCTGGGTGTGCAGGAGTGGGTGCAGCCCAGCCCACTGCCCTCGGCGCCCCTGTGCTCCCTTCAGCCGCTTAAAACCAGCGTTCCGTGCCGGGAAGTGGCTGTCCAGCTTTTATGTCTAACTTCAAAGGTCACTTTTGAAACAACGTTTTTCCAGTGAAATTCCAAAGGTTTTACACACGTGTGAAAGGAGGAGTGTGGCCGCTAGCGTGTTTGCTCTGCCCGCTCCCCTCAGCTGCAGGGGCTTCGCTTTGCCGTCTTCCGTGTGTCACGCACTCGCTCACCGCCACACTCGGCGCGTTGTCGCCACCTCTCTCACCCAGAGCCAAGCAGGGCGAAATCCCGTGTGGGCCCTGCTCACCGCCCCGCAGCTGCCTGAGCCAGCGGAGAGCGCGCCCGCCGTGCTGGTGAGGACAAGCGTGCCGAGGGCAGCGGGCCTCGGCGCTTCCCACCCACGAGGACCCAGCAAATGGCTGAGGTGCCGTGAGGTTTTGAGCCTCCAGTGTCGTTGCTGTGTTGCGGCTGGGGTGAAAACAGCAAGTATTGATAGATCATCTTGAACTTCTCCTCCCCACACCGTAATTAGACCGCGACTGTTTCTGGGGGAGCCTCCCCTGGCGTCTCCCCAAGTCTCCAACTGGGTCGATAGCTGTTGGGCACGTCACCGCTCCCCCCTAGTGCAGCCCTGCAGCCGTGAGACGTTCTGGCGAACCGTTAGAACTAACGATGCCATAAATAAAAAGTGACGTCGTTTATAAAGTTACTTAAATAAATTTTGTCACTTACATAAATTCCTCTCCATATTACATCACTGTTAGTAATAATTTTAATGGTGAGTTTGCTTTTATGAAAAAGAATTGGTCCAAGACCCAGGTTTTTAAAACGCCCTGTTGGTGCACTTGGCTGGCGTTCCCGTTTCGCCTTTCCTGCTTCCCACCTCGGGGTGTTCCCAGCTCGGGTGTAGCCTGGCTTGAATCTCACAGACTGCTCTGGAGCCAGAGAGGAAAAGGACTCCTCGCTCCCAAGTGCCTTCCTCTACCTCCTGAGAGACTGGGCTCAAAGGTGTCTTCTTGCGGCCGGGGCCAAGTTCACCTGCACCAAACACCTGTTCTGTGCAGCCTGCACTCGGGGTTCTCGGCAGGTTAGCAGCTGCAGGGTCGGCCGGGATTTGTCTTCAGTTTATGAAAGAATAACAGGAAGAAGCGGGCTTCCCGACCTCCTAAGGCCGCCTTCTCCCAGGGAAGTGGCCCCAGAGGCTCCCGGCTTCCTCCTGAAGCAGTGCAGACAATCCTGTATTTTCTGTGTGGCTCCGCAGGCCACGGTTTGACCAGCACCCATCTCTGCCCTGCCACCGGCAGTTTTCAGGGGTACACCCTTGCCGATCTCCTCCTCGTCCTTCTGCACCAGGTGGCCGCATTCCACTCCTTAATGGATCCCAGACTCCCTCCCACTCCCCCAGCCCCGCCCAGCGAGCCCCACAGCCCCAGGCTCCTGAGATTCCGTCTTTCTCTGCAGCACCAGCGGCTGGTTTTCCGATAGGATTGATGTTCTCTGAAGATGTATTTGATTTATTTGAAAGGCAGAATTAGAGGGGGAGACACAGAGAAAGATCTTCCATCCACTGGTTCACTCCCCAAATGGCCATAACAGCTGGGGCTGGACCAGGCTGAAGTCAGGAACCGAGAGTTTCATCTGGGTCTCCCACATGGGTGCAAGGGCCCAAGCACTTGGGCTATCCTCTGCTGCTTTCCCAGGTACATGAGCAGGGAGCTGGATCAGAAGTGGAAAAGCTGGGGCATCAACCAGAGCTCTAGGGTGCCCGTGTGGCAGGTGGCGTCTTAACCTGCTATGGTACAACGCTGGCCCCAGTGCCGAGTATCCTGGCAGGACACCACTGAGTCATCCCCATCCCACCGAGGCCCAGTTTTGTTTATCATTTTAAAATATTTATTTATTTATTTATTTATTTATTTGAAAGTCAAAAGTATATAAAGGGAAGGAGAGAGAAATCACTCCCTGAATGGCTGTAACAGCCAGGGCTGGGCAAGGCCAAAACCTGGAACCAGGAGTATCATCCGGGTCTCTTACATGGTTGTCAGGGGCCCAAGCACTAGGGTCATCTTCCACTGCTTTCCCAGGCACATTAGCAAGGAGCTCTATTGGAAGTGGAGCAGCCGGGCCATGAACCGGTGACTTAACCCACTATGCCACAACACTGGCCCAAATGCCGAGTTTTTGCTTTAGCAAAATGACAGTGTCACAGCCTTCAGGATTTCCACCAATGGAATGTTGCACCATGAATGTTTTGTTCTGAAACACCAAAGAGAGCCAGCCTTCAGCTGTGGGGGCCCGATCCCTGCCTCTGTGCCTCTGCACTTCGTCTCGTGCCTCACACAGCCCTCGGGCTGACACTCAGCGGGCACAGGCAAGCGTCGCAGTGTGTTCCAGGGCAAGGCTGTGTGCACAGAGCGGTGCCCGGCTCCCGGCTGCCGGGTTTTACAGGCAGAGCTTTTAAAAAAAAAAAAATACATATATATATATATATATATATATATATATATATATATATATTTGAAAGAGTTACACAGAGAGAGAAGGAGGGGTAGAGAGAGAAAGGTGTTCCATCTGCTGGGTCTCTCCCCAATTGGTGGTAACAGCCCAAGCTGCACCAATCTGAAGCCAGGAGCCAGGAGCTTCTCCTGGTCTCCCATGGGGTGCAGAGCCCAAGCACTTGGGCCATCCTCCACTGCACTCCCGGGCCACAGCAGAGAGCTGGACTGGAAGAGGGGCAACCGGGACTCAAACAGCTCCCATATGGTGCTAGTGGCAGCTTTACCCTCTACACCACAGCGCCGACCCCCAGGCAGAGGTTTGGGAGCTCCTGTGTCACCATTACCCTAGGCACAGATGGAATCGCGCTCTGGTCCTCGTCCAACACCTTGGACGGAACCCAGCTGGGAGCCCAGGTTAGCGGCTGGACAGCGAAGCAAGCAGCCCATGTGCTTTCAAACTGTCTCCAAAGCTGGCATGGGGGTCTTCCTGGTGACGACTGGACACAGCCGGCAGCCGCCTCTCCCAAGCCCTGAGCCCTGGCAGCCCCGCACATCCTCTCACCAATAGGCAGCCTTTGGTCCGGAGTCCCTGCCAGGCCTCTGCTCAGATGCCTTTCCCACTGACCCAGTAGACGTGTTGAGGCAGTCAGGAGCCCCGTCGTGCACGCCGGTTCTGTCGCTAGCCCCCTGGGTAGCCCTGAGCATGCCAGCAAACCTCCCTACGCCCCATGTCGGCACGGTGGGGCTGGACCGGTGGAGGGGCGGAGGCTTCATGTTGGGTGTGAGGGCCCTAGGAACGTTGGGGCACCGCAGAGGTCACTGTGTGTTCCTGTAGGTTCTGCCTGTCTGAGAAACCTGTCGTTTCTGAGTTGCTGCCCTCTGTCTCCTGCCCGCTCAGCCTTGCCCATTGCAGGCTTTGATTTTTGTGGATTCATGTGACCCCTACCTCCCGTGGCTTTAAAAAAGGTACCGAGAAGCACAGTGCCCTGGCTTCCTGGTGGCCCTGGGTCCTGCCTGCATTTCTCCCCAACCCGTGGCCGCAGCCCAGGACGCCCGGTGGTGAGGAAGGGCCTTGGGTGTCTCCTCCTGAGCTGCTGGGTTCTATTGGAAGGCGTCTTCCCACGCTATGTTCCCAGCAAAGCCTCCCTTAAAAGGGGGGGGGGGGGGGGGTTGTGGTTTCAGGTGCCTGGAAGTCCTCCCTCGGGAGCAGAAGACTTAAGAGGCCACTCCAGTGCAGTGCCCGTTACAGAGGCCTTGCACTTCGGCTTCGGAATCGTAAGAGCTTGATTTTGAGTTAGGGGTGGGCAGGAGGGGGCAAGATGTCTCTGTCTGGAGTCCAGAGGAGACAGGCCCAGCGTGTCTGGGTTTATTGTCTTTTTTCTACCATGGAATTTAAAAGCCACAGATGCTCAGAAGACACTGTGTGGTGAGAGACAGACCGGGGGCCTTGCTGGGCCCCTTTTATCCTCAGGTTGAGAGGACCAGTCCACTAATGGCCTGGACTAAAGGGAGACCCAGGCTGCGCCACGTGAGTAGTGACAAGTTGGCCAGCAGTGGGTGAGTGCCTGGCTTTCTCTGGGCACTGGGTGTTCTGGACATCTTGCCTTAAATTACACTGGAGTCGAGGGCCTGGCCTTCTGAGCGCGACTGCCCAGCTCCCTCATCTCCCCGGCTGCAAACTGGGCTGGTCCTGTTTGCCTTTCAGAGTGACACCGGGAAGGGCCCAGCACCATGCTGGCACGAAGCCCACAGCTCTGCCAGGCACCTGCTCTGACCCATGTCGGACGGCCTGCTCCTGTCACGGGCAAGCCTTACGGGCAATGCAAAGCCCTGTTTGTGCAGGGAAGGTTCTCGGACTGCGCCTGTGAGACCCTCACCGGAGCACCACCCCGGCAGAGCCATGTGTCTCCTGGTGCTGAGCACCTGCAGTCCAGAGCCAGAGTCTAGGGGTTTCCTCCGAGCCCTGGGGGATTCTCACACCGGGAAGTTTGAGGACCGGTGCTCTGGAAAGCGTGCCTCTTCCACAGTGCAGGGGCAGCTCTGAGGACGCGCTGTGCCCCTGCCACCTCTCCCGCTGTGCCCCTGCCACCTCTCCTGTGCCCCTGCCACCTGGCGCCTCTCCCGCAGGCGCCCCGCGCCCCCTCTTGCGGGATAGTGTGTGCAGAGGGCAAGGGCGCCTGCAGTTCCGGTTCGTTTTCCGAGTCTGGCTTCTCACATGGAGCTGCCCTGGTTGGGATGTAGCTTGTCCCATGGCTTGGGGTGGCTGGACTCTCAACCTGGGGCTCCTCTTGCAGCCCACTGTCTTGTCCCCAGCGTAGGACACGTGCAGTCTCATCAAATTCAGTCCAGGCTGCTCCAGGGGTGGCCTGCCTGTCTCTCAGAGGGGTCCGTAGGAGTCCCCCACGGCCTCTACACCTGGCAGAGTTCTGACGGAGTGCGCCAGGCGCGCTCTGCAGGTCCAGCAACCTTGCTGCCACCTCGCTGGAGACGCCCCCGGGAGAGGTACGGGCATTCAGGCCCCACGGTCTCCATGGGAAACAGGAAGGCATTCAGCACAGTGAGCCGCCAGGGTGAACTGGCTCAGGCCGTCCGCGTTCCCTGATGTGTGTATCCCTGGAATTCTCTCGTCCCTGCTTCTGCTCCCTCGTTCTCAGCTGTGCTCTCCCTGCACTTTGAGCTGTGGAAGGGGAGTCACTCGGACTCCAGGGAATGTGGGGACAGCTAATGTCAGGGCCAGGGGTTGGGCGTGTCCCCTCACCCTGGAGTCCAGTGCAGGGAGAGCCAGAGGGCTGGGTTTAAGCCATAGCATGTTGGGGAGACAGGCTCTGGGACAGTGGCGGACAGGGGAGCAGGTTCCAGAGAGACCTCTGGGAAGAACTAAGAACTACAGGAATCGGCCTCCCTGGATGCAGCCTTGGCTCTGGTGGCCAACGTGCTCAGGGCTGGTGACTTACGTGCACGTGGAATGTTGTCTGTAAAGTGGGAAGCAAGTGCACATCCACGTACATGCATGCACACCCTCACGTGTGCACACACGTGCAGGCCGCTTGAGCATTCAGCCCATCTACAGAAAGTGTCTGACGCGCCCTGCCCAGCAGAGTAAGGGTTTGAGAAATGGGAGCTGCCGCCGCTACCACCATTCTCTGGGATCGAAAGGACTGGTGACTGGTATGGGGGAGGGGCCGCATCCCTGCTGCTCCCAGGCTTGGGCATCCAACAGAGCAGGAAGTTGGTAAGGGAAGATCAGCCCACTGCTGCTTTCACTAGAGGCCAGGGACAGCGTCTGGCTCCCTGCTCCGTGGTCCCTGTGCGCCCCGCCTGCTCCTCACACCCTTCCTGGATCCCAAAGCCTGGAGCTGGGGCCCAGGGGGATTGCTGCGATTGTCTTTAGATCACAGTGCCAAGGAGTAGTTTGCATAGATTCCCAAGTTTGCAATCAAAACGATCGAGAAGCGATTTACACTCTAGAAAGGGGGGGACAAAGCTAAACAGAAGCCTCCTCCGAGCAGATGTTGTGCTGTGAGCCGTGTGGAAATAGCATTTGATCATCAGCCCAGCGTGGCTGTCTCAGGACTGAGGGATAGTCGGGGAACATCTTTTCCACTAACCCAGCGATTTCTAGCTCCTAATATCATTTCACATTTAAAGGTGACAGCAATATCTTTAACGTTTTTCTATTGGATTAATAACATTTAATGTTCAAAGCAATAAAGCGAAATGTTTTCGTGAGGGTGCTTTATATCACTAGTGGAAAATTCAAGTAAAAAAAAAAAAAGGAAAGACCACACATGCAAAGTGATGGATGCTAGAAGTCCGACAAAGCTGTAAACCCAAAAAGGCTGCCTGGGCATGGAGGTGGCCCCGAGGCGGGCTGGCGCTCCTGGTGGTGAGCGCGCGGAGCCCTCGCCCACTCCCCCGCCATTCATCTCCCCCCAGCCGCAGAATATGACAATGTTAGCATTTGTCATTTCCCTGACGTTACCATTAATAAAGCAATGATCCAAAAGGGGCTTTGCTGAGTGTGTTCTTTATGCTCCCATCACTCACGACCAGATAATTTCACACAGGATCGTTTTAAAATTAAATGACGATAAAAACGCTCTCTGTTCTGTGTTCACCAGTTCATGGGAGTCTATCAAGTCATTAATGTGTCATGACAAACTGCTCGATGGATACAAGAATAATTAATTATTTGAATAAATAACAAGTTGAACTTGGGGCTTTGAACCACAGTGACATACGCATCCCATCAGGGGCATCATGGAACCCCTTCAGGGCGCCGGGGGTGGGGGAAAGTTAAAACGCAGGCCGGGGTGCTCGCAATGATGACAAGCACTTTGGCAAACACGGGGTGATGCTCCCAGGGAGGGAGCCCATGTGTCACATTCCCATGCCCACCTGGGGCTCAGGGTCAGCAGTTCCCTGGCAGCCACAAGTCCGCACTGCACTTGATCAGTGATGACTTCAGCGAACAATTACCCAGGTTTTCATAATCACCATTAGTCTTTGCATATTTTTTCAGGATAATTACTGCAATTATTACTTGGATTTCTATTTCATATGCCCACTGTAGGAAGGAACAAGTGCTTATTATGCTGGATAGTTCAAAATACCCGAGATTAAAATGTCTTGTCATCTCCATGCTCCTTATTTCAATTCGTGTTGCCTGTAAAAGTTCATCAGCTCCAGAAATTCGAGTGATGCCAGCAGGCTGCTATTACCAAATCCTGAGGTTGAGCTCAGACCGCAGCTGGAGCGGCCCAGTGGTTCATGTTGGGCGCTGCGGAGTTCTGCAGGCGCGCGCCGGGTACAGGAGGTGGACGTGACAGGGCCAGGCAGAGATGGGCGGCAGCCGCCCACCTGTTCCCCTTGATGGACCGACAGAGCGAAGCAGCCTACACTGAGAGGATGCGTCTTGGTGGCATCTCTTTGTTTGTTTAAGGATTTATGTGCTTCTATTTGGAAGACAGAAGTAGAGAGAGAGAGGTCTTCCACCACTGGTTTACTCCCCAGGTGGCTGTGACCAGAAGCCTGGAACTCCGTCCAGGTCCCCCACGTGAGTGGCAGGGGCCCAGGCATTCTGCTTTCCCAGGCCAGAAGCAGAACAGCCGGAATGTGCGCCTACGGAACGCTGGCATCGGCTTAACCCTCTGCACCACGACGCTGGCCCCTGTGGTGGACCTTTTAAAGGTTAACATTGAATCTGAAATCTGGGCAGTGTGGCACTGTCCTCGGTGAGCCCAGAGATCAGGCAGGGGCCGACCTGCCCAGGTATCCCCAGATCAAAGGGAAAGGCAGGTGGGTCTCCAGTGCTGTCTTGGGCTGCTCCTTCATCCTCACAGCACCACGATCCACAGCCCATGTCCCCTGTACCGGAGCTCAGGGGCAGAGGAACTCTTTCCTAGGGAAAGGAGTCCCGATAGGCACAGCTGGTTGGAAACGCACCTCCATACAGGTCTGGCCTGGGAGTGCTGTGCCTGGCCCAGCCACAAGTGTAGCCTGGGGTCTCCCTCCCGGGTGCATCCAGAGAGGACCATCAGCAGTCCACCTCAGCTACATGTTGCCAGTCTAGCGACACCAGGGGGAAGACAGCCAGGTGTTTGGTTTTGATCCGGGCAGTCCAGTATTTGAGCTTTCTGTAGTGTTGAGAACTCCAGGAGAAGGGAGTTTTGTTTGTTAGGTGATGGCCTGCTTGGTCCTAATGCACTCGGGCGGTGCTGTCTTCATCCAGTGAGAGTTGTGGCTCTGCAGCAGATGGCTCCGTATTTGGCCCCTGCCTGTATCGCTGTGACTGGTCTTCGGGAATCCAGACCTGGTGGCTCTGGGGAGACGGGTCTGGGGCCCTCACAGCCTCTCCCTTCGGGGCTCACCTCTGAGGCGGTCAGCTTCAATTCTCGCATTCACCCGCGTGTTCACATCCCAGGGAACTTGGTCCCGCTAACCAGGGTCCAACTTCTCAGTGCCACGGAACTAAGGTGCCCCATTCTGTGCTATTTTTGTTAGCCTGTTGGCCAGTCTCAGGTAAAATTGCTCATGAAGTCAGACCTTTCCAGTTTGCCCGGCTGTCCTGCTGTCTCGTGGCTGTAAGCACTCGGCAGATAAATGAGTAATAGTCAAGGGATCAATGGAAGGAGTGGGAATGGCCCCTTTCCCAGAGCCACAGAGATTTCCCGTTGCAAAACAGCTTTTCCATCGAGAGGCCCCACCACCCGCGGGCCTTGGGCTAACATGGTTCCCCCACGGAGCTCATGGGGGGAGGGGTTGGGACAGAACAGTAGAGCTCCGGCTGCCAAATGGCAGCCCAGAGGTAATGTTCCCAGCTTCAGGGGTTCACAAGAAGACAGTAGCGGTGTGCTCCCCGGGCAGAGCCCACAGCAAGCCGGAGGTGCCGCGTGCACACACACACTTCGCAGCGGGAGATGGGCGGCAGGTTGGGGTGGTGGAGCTGGAGGTGCTGGGAGCAGGGTGCAGAGGGGAGGAGGGTGGCTGGGGTGCACGCAGCCAGCAAGCCTGTGAGGCCTGGACACCACCTGAGAGCTCTAGGAAGCTTTAGAAGGCTTTGGGTAAAGGAACGACACGGTGGAAACGAACTCCGGAGGTGGCTGGGTGGGGCCTTTGTGTGTGGCCCATCCCCCTGGGAGAGCATCACACCTCTTCACCCCGTGGAGCCTTCAGTCCCTTCCCAGCCTTCTTCCATGTTCTGCTCTGGAGCTCATGTGACTGTTCTCGGCACAAAGGGAGGTGCCACCACCTTGTCCTTTATCTAGTGGGAGGCAGTGTGCTCAGCTGTGGTCCCAGCTCGGTGGCCGCTTCCTGCTGAGTGTCCAGCTCCTTCCTGGTAGATGGTGTGACCCCTTGCCAGGCGGTCACAGGTGCCTGGGAGAGGCCAGCAGGTGCTCCCCTGCGTGGACCCTCCCTGCTCCCACATGCTGCAGAGTGGGATGGTCAGTCCTGGCGCCAGAGGCTCCGAGAGCCCTCGCTTCCTGCCCTGTGCCCTGGGGAGGAGAGGGAAGGTGCCTGGCTCGGGACCTACCCTTACCTTTGCATCCGACTTTCGCGGAGCTGTTTTGAGTAAGCTTGGGTGAGGCTGACAGAAGTCAGCTGGGAGCCGTGATGTCCCAGGCGACTTGCCGGGGTTTATAAGTTGCCCCCAGGCTGTCCAGTCACCCACATTTATTTAATGCTTGTGGTGACTCCTGCCAGGTGTGTGACTGACGGATGTCAGAGCTGGACTTCAGATACCACCTCGCTCAGGGCTGCTGAGGCGCTGAGTTGAGTCCTCTGGGAGCTGGACAAACACAGATGCCCAGAGCCCCCTGGGACATGGTTTTGAGCACGAGGGGGAGAAGGCGCTGGCACAGCCCAACCCTCTTGCCCACAAATGGGAACGGTGAGACCCGACTGAGCCGCGCATGGGTCCCCTGACTCCAAGGCCAGTCCTTGTCTCCTTGTTTATTCGATAGCTACATTTTGGCCTCCTGTTCTATGCTAAGCACTGTCCGGGGAGCTGAGGACATGGCCACCCTGGAGTCTGTCCTGGGTGATGGAGTCTGGGGCACTGGGAGCAGTGAGGATGCTCCCCCCCAGCCTTTGTGTCGGCATGGTGGTGACGGCAGCATAGCGAGCGCAGTGGCGTGCACTTGCCAAGCAATAGATTTCTGAACCCTCGCAGCTCCCCTGGAATAACCAGCCCCATTTACAGAGGCTCAGAAAGTGGGCTCTGCAGTGCTGAGCCCCTGCTGGGCAGGCCTGGGATCTGAACTCAAGGCTGTGTGACACCCATGCTCTTGCCATTAGCTCTCTTTGTTTAAGGCAGCCAATATAAAGGAGATGGCAGTGCCTGGAAAAATCTGTGTGAATTTCCTCTCAAAGATGCAACCCCTCCATTAGTTGATTCTTACTGTATAACAAACCACCCTAAAGCTGAGAGCTTAATACAGCCCGCGTTTGTCATGTCTCCCAGTGCTGTGGGTCAGCAGGTGTTATTCCTGTCTGGATCGGCCTGCCTGGGCTAGCTGGCCTGGGCTGGCCATCGGCAGGCTGGTTGTCGAGGGCGGCCGCAGCTGAGACCTCTCACCTCTGCTTCACGTGCTATCTCATGCCCCAGGAGGCCGTCTGGGCTTCCGCACGTGCTCATGCCTGGTGCACACGAACTTTTAAGTTTCTGCCAGTGTCACGTTTGCTCCTGTTCCTTAAGCTGAAGCAAGTAACACAGCCAGGCCCAGATCCAAAGGGTGGAGGAACAGAAGAAAGTGACAAAACCTGTCACAGAGGGACACACGTACAAGCGTTGGGGGGATCTGCGCCCATTTGCACGGGCCCCACCCGCATCCAGAGAAGCCACTGGTCCCCGCAGCAGTATTCGTGGTCCCCGAGTTGTCAGGAGGAAGAGGCTGACGTGCGGTTCACATTCTGGAACACTCCCCCTGGTGCCCTATACAGAGACCTCCTAACCGCGTAAATCTGCTGGTGGTGGGACTTCTGTGGAAGACTGGGTGCCGGCCCCAGGAGGGGCACAATAGCCTTGTACATCACCTCCCCTGGGGCCGTCAGAGTCGGAGGTGTGAGGACCCCCAGGCATCGGTCTCCGCTTCCACGTCAGCATCTTGTGCTTCGCCAGACGCCCTCAGTGAGGGCTTGCTCGCTGGCCCCTGACCATGAGATGACCGTTACTCCGGGCAGGATTGCCCCCGAAATGGCGTGTGACACCCTCAGCACATCATAGTGGGAGGCCCAAGCTGTTGGCCTGGCCCTGGGGTGCGCTGTGTGTGTGAAGTCAGCCTTGCAGGAGGTGTTGGTCAGCTTCTGTCGGTGTGGGGTTGCCGTTTCCCCCTTGATATTTTTTTTTTAATTTTTTTTTTTTTTGGACAGGCAGAGTTAGAGACAGAGAAAAAGGTCTTCCTTCCGTTGGTTCACCCCCCAAATGGCTGCTATGGCCAGCGCGCAGTGCTGATCTGAAGCCAGGAGCCAGGTGCTTCTTCCTGGTCTCCCATGCGGGTGCAGGGCCCAAGCACTTGGGCCATCCTCCACTGCCTTCCCAGGCCCCAGCAGAGAGCTGGACTGGAAGAGGAGCAGCCAGGACACAAACCAGGGTGCCGGCACCGCAGGTGGAGGATTAGCCTAGTGAGCCGCGGCGCCGGCCTCCCCCTTGATATTAATAAGTGATTTGTGGGAGATACCTGAAGACGATGTGAGTGGCCTGTTCCTCATCAGATTTTCACCTGCCAGTGTTCACGTCCACTGATAGCTTTAACTCCATCCTTCCTTCATGGCTCATTAATTGGCGGCTTACGGAAGCGCTTTGTCATCCCCAGTTCACCGGTCTAGTCTGATTGGTGCAGCCCCTTTACTCTGATGCTGACCCCCATCCCATGTTCAGGCTAGCTGCTGGGTCCCCTTGCTGTGCGCCTGCGACTCTTTGGGAGCGCCCTTATCCCTGCACAGCAAGGTGCCCCTGGCTTGTTTCCCTGACAGCCGTGAATTAGCGGCTTCTCCAGAGGCCCCTGTTGCCTTCATAGGAGGGTGTTAGAAACCCAAACCTGCGGGCTAGGTGCGCTCAACTGCTCCCGAGGGGTCTGCTTCTAGACGTTCGACGGAGAGAAAGCATACACACCTGTCTGTGTGCTCATCTGTGTAAATGTGTTGTATTCATACAGAAATCTGCGTGTTAAAACCAACTTTACACTAATACCTCTGGTTTTGGTCCAACATCACCGTGTATTCTGATCTTCCATTGTTTTTGCCAATTCTTCTTCCTCAACTTAAGCAATGAAAGTTAGCATTTGTCAGCTCTATCCTGGGCCTGCCTCTCTTAAATCTCACCAGGTTTTCTTCCAGAATATTTCATCCTCTCTCATGACCTCAATTACCACCAAACCGGTAGTTTCTGGGCTCTCCTACCCCACCTCCAGGTCCAGTTTCTGAGTTTCCATCTGAAACAGGCAGTCTGTGATCCTGGTCATGTTCCAGCCGGAACAGACCAGTGTTCCCTCCTGGGTGGGGACCCAGTGCAGAGCAATGGAGTCCACTCACAGCCTCAGCCCTGCTGCTCCCCCACATAGGTCCCCGCACCCCCATTCTCCCAGCTGCTTATGTCAGGTCCTGAAGTCACCCTGACTCCTCTCAGCCCCTCTGCAGCCAGCGGCCAGGTCTCCTCCATCTGCATCCCGCCTGTACCACCACCTGATTGCCGGCAGAACCCCCTCCCTCCAGCCCGCAGCCACTCACCTGCTAGGGACACAGCTGTAAGGTACAAGTCTGACCCGGTCACCCCAGGGACCTTATGATGGCCTCGGGCCACCACAGTGGCTCTTAGGGCTCCTTAGAGCCAGCCAGGTTTCTCTGCACCCTATTTCTTTCTTTCTTTTTTAATATGAATCAATACGTGACTTTAATAGAAAAAATCTAGAATTAATAATGGCCAGAGATAGCTTCGAATTAAGATATGTCAGAAATGTCTTATTTGCTGCAACGAGTTTGATACTAATGTTAAATGTGCATCATATAGGAGAAGAAAAAGTAATTTTGTCTCTACTCCTCTGACAGTTTAGTTGTGACAGACCCTATAACAAAAGAAAGATTAACAGAAAAATAATCCAGTGTTTATTAGCCTATACAATGGGTCTTCAAAAAGTCTATGACAAATGCATATTATGGAAAAAAACTATGCATGAATTTAAATTTTTCCCTCCCAGAGTCATTTAAAATTACTTTCATTTTTATTTTTGGTTTTTTTGGACAGTGGAGACACACACACACAACAGATGAGTGAGATCTTCCATCCACTGGCTGGCTTCCCAAATGCCCACAGCAGCCAGGGCTGGGCCCGCCGTGGCCAGGGGCAAGAATCGATCTGGGTCTCCTGTGGGTGTCGGGGACCTAAGTACCTGAGTCCTCATGTCCTGCCTCCTTGGTCTGCACTGTATTTCTGTACAGCTGTCAGGGAGACTGAGATGGAGCTGTAGGTGCCGACATGGAGGGCTCGCTCCCAGTTAAGTGAAAACTAAAATGCAAAATGGTTATGCTGCAATGCTGTTTTTATTGGAAACATAAACATGCAAAACAAAATTCTGTATTTCTTCTGTATGGCAGAAGAAATATGTATAGGCAGGTGCATAGGAAACAGGCTGGGCAGGGAGTCCTAGGACTGCACCAACCACGTGAGGGCAGCCCTGGTGCGGGGGCTCCGGAGTTGGGGGAGGGGCGCTTCCGGTTAACCTCAGCTGTCCTGGGGGAGTGGCTCCTGAGCAAATGCACCCATGTATTGAAGTATAACAAAAATACAGCTGAAAGTTCCAGGTGAGTTAGTCTTAGTCTCGAGGTGGTCCCTCTTCCTGCCCAGGTCCCCTGCCCTGCAGGTGAGTGGTTGTGTCCAGGGCTGGGCCAGCGGGGCAGTCTGCACCTGCCAGGCTGTACCAGGCCTTTGCCTTCAGTAACGTGACAGTGGCTGTGGACTGCATTGCCCTCCCAAGGGTGTCACTCCTGGGCCTCTTGTTCTGTATTTACAAAGCCAGCTTTGTTCTCTGAGGGCAGCCGCTATGGACGCTGACCCAGGGGGCGGGGTGCCCCTCCTTACCCACTGTGGTGAGCTACATCTTTTTCTTTTTTCTTATTTATTTGACAGGTAGAGTTAGTGAGACAGAGAGAAAGGTCTTCCTTCCATTGGTTCACCCCCCAAATGGCCGCTACGGCCAGAGCTACGCCAATCCGAAGCCAGGAGCCAGGTGTTTCCTCCTGGTCTCCCGTGCGGGTGCAGGGCCCAAGCACTTGGGCCATCCTCTGCTGCCTTCCCGGGCCACAGCAGAGAGCTGGACTGGAAGAGGAGCAACCGGGACTAGAACCCGGTGCCCATATGGGATGCTGACACCGCAGGCGGAGGATTAACCAAGTAAGCCAGGGCACCGGCCCCAGTGAGCTACATCTTGACCTGGAGCACGAAGCAGCTGGGCTCTGCCCCAGGTCACCCAGTGTTTATAAAGTTAACGGCCTCTCTTCAGAGGAGCAAGTGTCCCAGCAGCACATCCTGCAGCCTCCTGGGTGTGGCACGTGGGACATCCACACCCTGTGGCCCGAGACCTCCTGCCCTCCCTACTCCAGCCCCCACGTCCCACCGCAGTGTCTGCAGCAGACTCCATGAGGCCCTGGGAAAGGAGGCAGTGGGAGGGCCCGGCACCCTGGGTTTCTCCCAGGACACTGTGGGTGCAGAGTGAGGAAGCGGCAGGGACAGTCAGGAGGTCTTCCTAGAGACGGGGGCTGAGGGTGATCTGGTGTGTGATCCAGAACCCCGGAGACCCGCCTGTGTTGTGGAAGCTCCTGGATTCTGAGAGTGTGGCAAATAACCCGCTGCCCAGGAGCCTTCTCCTCCCCTTGTTCTAGGGACTCTCCCAGGGACATCAGGCAGCCTGGACGCAGCTTGTGCGCCGCTCCCAAGTTGTGCATGACTTGCGTGATGGGTGCCAGGGGAAGCCATGGCTGGGGCCAGGAGCCTCTGGGTTGGGACACTCAGCCCAGGGCCCCCTCGATCAGTGTGGCCGCACTCACATCTTCACGTGGAAGCAGGCTGAGGTGTGGGTGGAGGGCGTCCTGTGCAGAGCCGTGGTACCAGCAGTGGTAACTGCACGGCTAGCTCGCACCTGGAGCCTCCCGTTTCTGTCTCAGGTAAACTTCTGGGCAGCGCAGGTGTGCCTGTTTCCTCTCCTCTGCGGCCGAGAAGAAAGGCTGGGAGAGGTCAGTGCTCGCTGCTGTCCACACAGAGTCGGAGGTGGGGCCTGGGCTGAATGCCTTATGTGAACCAACAGCTGCTTGCTGTAAAAGTCATTCTCTGGGGCGGGGTGGACGTTGGCGCAGCTGCGAAGCCATCGCTTGCCCACATCCTGCATCACAGTCCTGGCGACTCTGCTTCCGCCCCAGCTTCCTGCTGCCGTGCATCCTGGAGCCCAAGTACTCGAGTGCCCCAGGGTGGACGTCGGGGCTCCTGGCCTCAGCCTAACCCAGCCCTGGGGAGTGCATCAGCAGATAGAAGGCCTCTGTCTCTCTCTGCCTCTGCCTTTCAAATAAAACTGAAAATTCGTTTTTTAAATCCTCTCCTGAGCGACCACAGGCTGTTTCGTTCTGCTCCATCCCGTGCTGCAGGGCCTGGTTACCCTCCTTGGGCAGATGGAAATCTGCCTGGGAGGCTAAGTGACTTGCCCAGAGCCACATGGCTGTGTCTGATGCTGGCCCCTGAGCGGAGCGAGTACCCTCCCCGCCACAGTGCCACATGCGTGGAGCTCGTGAGGCTCCGGCGGTGGCTGATAGATCACTGCTTTCGGCTTGTGAATCAGGTGGCAAAACACATTACTTCAGGGCTGTAGGAGGCAGCTGTGGGCCTTGTGTGAGCCCAGTTGGGGTGTCCCCGTGCAGGCAGCCCTGGCTGTGTCCACAAGGACCTTACCGGGACTGTCCCCAAGGTGCACTTGCCACAAGCAGAACCGGCTCTGTGCTGTGTTTTGCGGATGAGCCGAGAAATGGCCTTGAGATCTTTGGTTTGCCCATCACAGAGAGGGGCTTTCAGGGGGGTGGGGGGGGGGTTGCTGCTTACAGCTCCAAGTGCCATGCCAGGTGCACAGAGCGGGCAGCCTCCCACCACCCTGGTTGCATTGTTTTATTCAGAAAATGAGTGCCTGCCAGCAAGCCACATGGCTTGCTGTCGTGTCTGCGGGCACTTCTGGGGCACTGTTACTCGCCTTCACCTAACACCACTTGTCAGCCGTAAGCAGTGACGGTCCTGGTGCTGGCAACGGTGCTTTGTGAAAGCTGTGACGTCCTTTGCCACGCGAGTCTACGGCTCCCTGTATCAAGCCTGTTGAAATTAAATCCTGCATTGATTGGCACGTGTCCTTGCCCCGACTGCTCCTGAGCTGTTGGCAAGGGAAGGGGCTGGGCACCCTGAGCAGCTGTGGGTACCCCGGGGTTGATGGGTGCTCCCAGGTCCAGAGCTCTCAGGAGTTGCTCAGTGATGTCTTTGTGTTGAGCCCGACCAGGCCAAGGGTTGTGTTTGCTGGGGGTGGTCAAGAGGCGGCGCCGGGGACTGCCTCGGCAGTGAAACCACAGCTCCTATACAAGACGAGGAGCGGAGGCGGCAGGCCCCTCTTTTGCCAGACTTCCTTCCTGCCGAGCTGTCTATGCAAGCAGGAATCCAGTTTTATGTCCATGCAAATCGGGCTGCTTCCGGTCAGCTGGCCAAAAAAAAAAAAAATCACCCCTTTCCCTTCTTTAAAATAGGAGATGGGGTCAGTGCAGGAGATGAGAGCTTTGTTTCAACCTGGCAGAATCGGGAAGCATTCGCAGTCCCCCCGACTCGAGTGTCTGATTGTAAAAAGAGCAGCTGAGTGAGCTCATTGTTTCCCGGGTTTTTTCTTTAATGTATTTTACAAACACTCTGGCGACAGGCCTGACACGCTGATTTCTATGTACTCGCATTTGAGGTGGGGACTACAGCATTAATAACAGAGTTCCATGCATCATGCCATCTCTAAGCATGATCGTTATGATAAAGGGCATATACTTAATTACAGGCCTGCTTAATTACAGCTCTGTTGAAGCTCGTTTGTTTAGGAGAATGCTAATTGCGCCACGGAGCCCGTGGCACATCCTTGCTTGTATCCACTGGCTGCTGTTGGATGCGCAGATCAGCGTTTCGTTGAAACTCCCACCAGAAATTGAAAATTAGGAAAGAAACTAAAAGGAAGACAAAAGACCTGGCCCGGTCCTGAAGGGAGCCCATGCGTCACCAGGCCTCCCCCCAGAGCAGAAACCCGGGCTGCCCCTCAGCCCTCCCCGGGCCAGGGCCCCATCTCTCTTGTCCTAGTTCGCATCTTCTGCTCTCACAGCAGTATTCTGAGTGGGCTCAGATTCTCCCCATTTTACAGTCAGGGCAGCTGAGGCTCGCAGAGGAGAGGTGGCCTGCACCTGCACACACATTGCCAGCTGTTGAGCTGGAGTTAACAGCCCAGACCTGCAGAAGTCCCCAGCCCACCTCCCGTGCCACAGCCCCAGCAGCAGCTGGACTCTGGATTTGTGTCCTGGCTCCTCCTGAGCTCCCTGCTTCCTCCGAGCCTCAGTTTCCTCGGGTGTCAGTTGCAGGGAGGGCCGTCTGACACACTCATACCCCGTGTGGGCAGGAGACGGGGCTTGCTTCCATGTTGTTCCTCTGTAGAACTGGGCTGGGCAGGAATTTACCTCCCAGAGGCCTGGCGGAGCCTCTTCCTGGAGAGAGGACTTCAGGGCCCAGCAAGGCCACCTTCAGCTCCCGTGAGCAAAGGGCAGGGGACGCCCCTGCTCCTGGGTTGTGACGGTGGCTGGCAGACCTGGGAGCGCAGGGCAGCGGCAGCCACCCCAAGGAGGGCCAGCAGCAGTCAGATGCCGGTGAACGGCGAAGCCTCTGAGCTCCAGGAGTGAAGACGAGGCGCTGAGTCCTGCCGGGAAGGCAGGGAGCGAGGCGCGGACTCGCCTGCCCCGCGAGAAGCCAGCACGGACATGATTTACGGGCACTCTTTGGGAAATGTGAGGAATGAGTCACTGATCTTGAGAATTATGTCTGGCAATCCTCTAGATATTAAATATGGAAAGGCTGCCCAGATAAAGAGAGAAGTGGATGCCGTGGGGTTAGGAAGGGGAAGTCAGTGGCCCACAGACCAGCTTTCTGCCCCACCCACGAGAGTCCTCCCTAGGTGTGTGCCTGTGCCCCGGTCAGCAGGCCCTGCCCTGGGAGGCGGGGCTCTCACTGAGCCCCGCGTCACCTGTCCCACCCGGTTCCATCGCAGCCCTGAAAACGGCGGAACATTGGGTCGTCTTCTCCCACCTCGACCAGAGTCGCAGTCTCGCTGCACGTCCCGTCAAGCCGGGCGGAGCGCTGGGCTCTGAGCAGGCCGGGCGGCTCCTTCACCTTCCCAGTCTCCCTGAAGGCTGCCAAGGAGACGCTCGCACTCAGGGCACACGGAGAGCGGCTGCTCTGTGAGCCTGGACCAGGCCATAGCTCTGTAGCCTCAATAGTGGTGCCTCCGCCCTCGCTCGTTCCACTGTTGCCTGTCGTTCCAAGTCTCTTCCGTTCCCTCTGACACGGCTGGGTTTGGAGACAAACTGTGGGAATTTAGTAAATTCTGCCCATTAATGTGGCCCATGATCCCGACTTCTTGAGCTCTTACTGGAGTTCATTCCGCTATCCCGGTCAGAGGCCCTCCTGCCAGGTCTCTGGTAGCACCCCGCACCCGGGCCTGGGCAGCCGGGCGCAGACTCCCCTCGTCTTGACGTTTTCCAGCCGTATTTATCCCTCACGTCCACACGGATAGCAGGAGAAATCCTGCCAGCATCTTAGTCCATAGTCCGTGGGACACTGGGTTTTCTCCATTCGTGCGGTTTGGCCGACAGACGATCCCTGGCCCTGGGTGACCGCTTCTCGGCTCAGGAACCCCAGCTTCAGCCTTTGGGCCCTGCAGCCCGGCTCCCTCCCCTCTGTGAAAATCGTGGCTGTCCTGACCACGTGCCTCTTCTGTCCTGAGCTCCGAGACGGGCGTTCCCGGACATCTCCGTCTTGTGCTCAGGCGTGGCCCGAGTCGTCCTCTTGTCCCCTCCATGCTGGCCCAGGCAGGGGTGCACCGCCCCCCACTCTGCCTCTGCTCCCACATCTTAGGGACTGCTCCTCCCTCCCTCCCTCCCTCCCAAGAGGCCGCCTGTGGTGTGTTCCCCTCCAGATTCCCACTCTCTTCCCGAGCTTGGCCTTGGCAGGAAGGTTTTCCCTAAAGCCCACCTGGGCACGAGGAGGTGTGCAGTGCCAGTCCCTCGGTGCTCTCTACCTCCCCAGGGGGCCTGGGAGGGAGGGCGTGGGCAGCAGCCGAGAGAAGTAGTGTGGCCATGACCTCCTGTTACCTGTAACATCCAAGGTCATGGCCAGGATCCAGGCACAGCCAGCCCAACTGCCCAACTCTCTCCTCCAACATGGACTTCCCATGACCCCGACAGCCTAGGAGAGAACGTCTCGGCTCGGCTCCCGGGGGTTCTAGACCAGCCCTTCTGAGCTCTGGGAGCTCTCGTCTACATGTCCGCCTCCCCTCCCTGGAAGCAGGGTGTACCAGTTCTCACGCCGTAGCTGCCACTGCCCTGCGCTGGGCACCGGCCGACTCCAGCGGGTGACTCGCTCGAGCACTCGTGCTGGTGGCTGAGGTCACCGAGTGTCCACGGTGTCTTCACTGTCCCTCTTTTCTTTTGCAGCGATGGACGGCGTGCCTTTCATGATATCAGAAAAGTTTTCTTGCGTTCCAGAAAGTGTAAGTTTCAAGCGTGATTGCGCTTCCGTTTTGCTGCCCCCAGCCTGAAGCCCCCACCTTACTAGCTGTGCACACGGGGCTGTTCCGGGGGCCTCGCTCTGGGCACGTGCCTGCCTCTGCTCCCACTGGAAGCTGGACCCACTCGCCCCTCCCCCTCCGGCCGACAGCAGCGACTCCCGAGAGCTGGGGTGGGTGGTGCTCATCTGGGCCCCACTCGGAGCTGTACCCGCAGAGCCCCGGGAAGCGAGACGGGCGAGCCCTCCCATCGTGGCCCGGCTGTAAATTGAGCTGAACTTCACCTCATCAGCTCTGTGTATTCTCTGTTTTCCAAGCTCAGCTTTGTCATTTCTGCTCCACTTGGCGTGATGATGGCAGTTTCCTGCAGAGAGGAGGCTGTGCACCCTGCTCACTGCACAGTCCACTCCGGCTCGGGGGCCTCTGGCTGTGGGTCCCCGGCCCACGCCAGGCCAGCGCCAGCCCCGCAGCACATGTGAGCACAGAACGGAGGGCAGTGAGAGGAGCCCACCCTACATGTGGCACTGGGGTCTGTGTCCTGGGCTGCAGGCCGTGCCTGGCATTCCTGGGGCGCCCTGGACAGCAGGGGCCTCTCCCAGCAGTGCAGTCCAGGTTCTCGCCGGCTCCGTAGCCGCATTGCTGGCTTTTACCCTGGGGACGGTGCTTCGCGTAGCCAGTAAACACGAAGGCCCCAGTTTGGGCAAAACTGAAGAATCCCTCAGCGATTTTCCTGGAGCCAGCTTAACCAGCCGGCTCGTGATCCGACCCGCTCTGCGCGTCCCCTCGCGTGAAACATAATAGGCCCGTCTGGTAAGCAGCTTAATCTTGAAAATGCTCGTGACGTGGCACGTGGGGCTCGCGCAACTTCAGCAACTGCTCAGCCACGTTGCCATGGAGACACTGGCGCCTCTCCCACAGGCTCCCTGGGAGAGGCAGCTCTGTCCTGCTTACCGCTCCGGTTGGGAAAGTTGAGTGGAGTAGTTAGGAGATGGGCAGTACAGCAGCTGGACCCCTGCTGGGGCGCGGGCAGCACGGGCAGGCAGCCCTGTCCTCACCCCACTCAGACTGGCCGCACCACGAGAGCCACACTGTTTTGTGGCTACTGGCAGAGCAGCCCCAGGAGCCGAGTTTCTAATTCGGTGACCCTGTCCCAGGGTCGCCCTTGTGAGCGAGTGCTCCAGGGCCCTGCCGACCCAGCAAGTGCCCACGGCCATGCACTGGAGCCAAGCCCTGTGCCAAGCCCTTGCAAGCCCTTCTCCCATTTAAGCCCCCCACCCAGCCATGCCAGGAGCGCCTGCCCGCGCCCCTTTCTAGCAGGTGAGGACATGAGGAGGGCACTTGACCTGCGGCTAAGCCCCGTTTTGAACCCGGCTCCCTGGAGTCCAGAACCGAGCCCTTGGTACTGGCCGCACTGGAAGCTCCTGCCGATCGGGGCTGCTGCAGCGCGGGCCCAGGAGTGTCCCCGGAAGGCTCCTGGTCTCCACCTGCTCATCCCAGGCTGCTGGCCCCTCACTGGGCCCCTCTGGAAACAGAACACCAGGGTGCCTATAGACACACAGGGCCTACAGACGGGGCCCTATCCTCTGTGGACCTCAGCCTAGCCCCTGGGACCTGCAGCAAATTCTCACTGCCGTGTGCATTCGCTTTTTCACGCTGTTAAAAACCAGCGTTTCCAAACAGAGCACCTCCTCCCCATGAAACGGCAGTGCTTCCCACCCCCACCCCACCCCACCCCGCGCTAAGACACAGCGTGATCATTTCCCACCCCTACCGCTGTCCGCGCCTCAGTGATGGGCAGGAGCTTCCCTCAAAGACCCGGAGTTCCCCAGCTCCTTCCTTGGCTACCGCAGTCCCCCGTGAGAGACGCGGCAGTCAGGGCAGCCTCCCAGGAGAGCCAGGGCCACCACTGGCCCCGACTGCAGGAGGCAAGAGCAGACTTTGCCCGCACTGTCCCTTGCAGGGGGAAGAGAGGCCAAGCTGGTCGGCCCCGGGCTTAGCCACGGCCCTTCTGGGTGCCATAGCCACACGGCCGCCCCGTGGGCCAGCTTCCGGAAGCATGCTCCTCACCACGCCTTCCTCCCCTCACCATCACACCAAGAGTCTGGCCGCTGGTGCACTGGGGGGGGAGGTGCCGGCTGCAGGTGGTCCGAGGGCATCCTGCAGCCCTCTCAGAGGCGCCCCGGTCTGTTTCAGATGCAGCCCTTTGACCTCTTGGGAATCACTATCAAGTCTTTGGCAGAAATCGAAAAAGAGGTAAGAACCTGCCAGCGTCCAGGGGGCTGGCACCGCGGGGACACTTCCATCTCACTCTCGCCTCCTCCATACCAGGGAGCTCCTCACCTCCATCGTCTTTACGACCTTCAGGTGCATACAGCACCTGCCTCCTCTAAGCACGAAGGTTTCAGGTGGCAGATGGAGCAGGCGACTCCGCCCCGTGGTTTCGGATGCGTTGGCGGGGGCCGGGGGAGGGTGCTGGCGTGCTCTCCTTCCCCCCTCGTTCACTCATACTGTTCACCACCAGGAGAGGCTTGGGGATACAGAGGGAGGGCCGGCGTGCATCCCCCGCACCTGACTAGTTGGACCCCTATGGCAGCCTGGTTCGAGAGAGCTCAGCAGCTTAAAGCGGTCCCAGGCCACAGTGCAGGCGACAGGACGGTGAGGGGAGACCCAGGGTGGCGCCTGCAAGACCCCCGCCCCCACCAGGCGCTGCAGAGCGTGGGGTCACTGCTGGGCAGTTGGCTCCCTTCAGAAAGCACGTTTGTCTCCGAGGTGGAAGTGGTGCATCCATTTCGGTATTCCCAGCTCTTTGGGGTTTCCTCCTGCGTGCCAGCTAGCAGAAGCAGGTTGCATTCCTGAAAGATGGCTGAAATCAAGGAACATTGAATCAGTGTAGTACAACAGATCCTAAAGCTGTCACCGCCAAGACAAGGCAAAGAAGTCCCCCCTTGTCTTTGACTTCCGGTAAGTTGGAGAAGCCAGCCTGATCGCCAGCTATTGGTTTTCGCTCGTTTTGGGCTGTTTTTTGTTGTGTTGTTTCGTTTGCATAACTTGTGGTGGGGAATGGAGGCCACATGAGGCACACAGCTGGGCGCCGTGGTGTGAGGCGGCCCTGGCTGTGGACTCCGCCCCATGTGGGGTCCAGGGCCAGCAAGTCCCAGCTGCAGGCAGGGAAATGGCCACATAGGGACCCACTAGGGAGAGATGGGCACCTGGAAGCCGTCTCAGCGATGTCCTGTGACATCTGTGTAGATGGAGCCGCGCTGGCGGCGGCAGGTGCGCATCTGTGGGGTCAGGAGGAGTGTGGGGCCCCCTCCCCTGCTGTCCTGCGTGGACCTGCCTGGCCGCAGGCACCACAGTCGCCTCTGCTGCCTGCTCAGCTCTGGGCTCAGGGTTTCTGTACCGTGTGAGGTTCTTGCCCCAGCTCACCCAGCAGGCCTCGTTCCGCCCTCTGCCATGGTGCAAGAAAAAGAGACACCAAGAGGTGAAGTAACTGGGCCATGACAAGACGGAGGCCCAGCCGCTGTGCTGCACGCCCTCTCCTTGTCAGAAGAGCTCTGTGTCCCTCTGGGCTGGGAGGACGATATGTTCTGACCCCAGCTGGGCCTGCAAGTGACCAGGCTGGGGCAGCAAGTGAGCGCCCCACTGTGGCCCAGAGCACGTGGCAGGAGTGCTGGGGGCCTTTATTCTCCCCACCCTGTAACACCTGCTCCTGGTACCCGGCCACATGTCTCCTTTGACCATGGCGCTCGGAGGCCAGGTGTCGCTGTCCCCCGAAGGGCCACTCATTAAGCTGAGGCCAGGTCAGCCGCTGACCAGCCTGAGCCTCAGTTTCCCCTTCTGTATGACTGCAGTGGTGACGCAGTGCCTACCTGCGGCATTTACTGGGTTTCACTGGGGCAGTCACGTAAGTGGTGCGGGCAGCTGTCTGCAGTGGTCCCGTGCGTGCTGTCACTGTGGTCACCATCAGCATCCCTGTGACCGTCCTGGCCACCGCCGGAGGGCGTGGCCAGCAGGGTCCCTCCCTGCCCTGTTGCTGGAGGCTGCGGGCCAGCGCCTTTTGACCAAACTTGGATTTCTCACGTTAGTTGGGTTTGAGAGACCGGGTTTGCCGTGACGGCAGAGGACTCTGCTCCACGCTAAGCCTCAGAGTGGCCCGAGCCCCGGGGAGGAGCTGTGCTCACAGCCCGTGGCTCTGCTCTCTGGGCCTGGAGCAGGCTGGGTGTCCCCTGGAGGGGCACGGTTTTCCTCTTGTTCCTTTCCATCTCCTACAAGCCTGGCTGCCCTTGGCAAGGGGCTGGGGGGGAGAGATCTTGGCTTCGTTCACCGTCAGCCTTTGTACTGGACACCGGTAAACCGAAGCAGAATCAGTGAGCCGAGGCAAGAGACGGCCTTCGGTGCAGGACGCAGCCGCGTGGCCACGGGCCTCTGCAGATCCGTGCGGGATTCCCGGTGGGGAGCCGGCATCCCTGGGGAGGCTGCTGTGGGCTGGGCTTCCGCTCCCTGTCCCTCGGCCACCGTGCGAGGAAGCAGCGACCCCAGTCTTAGCGGACAGACCCTGACTGGGGAGGTTGCGTGTCCTGCCAGGGTCCTTCAGCAGCGGTGTGCCACCCCCAGAGCTGGAGGGAGAGCTGAGGGTCCCCTGCGGAGCTGCCACCACCTCCGCCTGCTTGGCGTTAAAGAGAGAACGAGGGCAACGCGTCCTCCTGTCTGGCCAGAATCGGGGTGGTTCGCTTTCCTGCCAGCCAGCACCGCCTTCACACCCCCTGCCGAATTCCAACCTGAGCCCTGTGACCGTATTGCCCGCGGGGGCTGTCCCCCATGAAGGAACCCCAACCCCACCACCTCGCCCCTAGCAGGGCTGGGGGACAGGCAGGCAGCCAAGCGGAGCTGCCCGTGGTGGGCCTGAGCCGCCGTGCCCAGGAGCTGCCTGGCTCCGAGTGACAGGAGAGGGACCAGGCGTCAGCCCCCTCGTGGGTAGGAGGACACCTCCAGCCCCAGCTCCTTGTGAGGAAAGTGTGACTCTTGGCCTTGGTGGCCAAGGACACCTGAGTGCGGAGAGAGGGGACAGGCACCGGTGGCCGTGAGCCCAGAGCCGTCAACCTTGGCAGCCCAGACACCGGGTCTCAGGAGGGCGTTGGCAGACAGCAGGGCGCTGTGTGGGTTGTGGACCAGACTCGGCTCCAATCTGGACGCCTGCGGCCAAGGTTGGCCCCTGAGCAGGGCCCTGGCCCACCTCCAGCCAGAGCGCAGGCCTCTGCCCCTCCCAGAGAGCCCGCTGCTGGCCACCTTGCAGCCCACAAATGGCCACGTGGTAGGGACCCCCTGGAGCTGCGGCGTGCGTGGACTTGAGTGACACGTCGTGAAGGACTCCTCGGGAAGGTCACGTTTTCAGGTTAAAGCCAGCAGGCTGTTGTGGAGCAGTGTCACGGAGAGAGAGGAGGGGACGGGAAGGGCGGCAGCCCTCGGCACCCAGACCCGGGACGGACTGAAGCCCCCCGGAGCGCGGTCACTGCCCGGGCCGGGGGTCCTGCCCGCAGTCACCCCATGGGATGTGAGGACAGAGGTCTTCCCTAAGCTACTGAGGCACACAGGGAGCGGCCAGGGCAGCCTTTCTGTGCCCCACCCCACCCCCGCAGGAACCAGTGGGGGCGACGGAGCCTGAAGGGCAGTAGACCGGGGAGAGCCGGGGTGGGGGGGTGGTCTCTGGAAGCCAGACAGCGTCTACATCCCTTCCCTGCCGGGCAGTGAGTGAGCAAAGCCCCATTTCTCTGTCTGGTGGATTCCCCATCACAGCCAGGGTGGGGCTCCCGGCCCTGCGGTGCCACCACAGCTGTGAGACAGGCCCCGTGCAGCCCCAGTGCCCCCACGCCAGCCTCACCTCCCTCAGGGTCCTCACCAGCCCGGGGCCACAGCCGTTCACAGTGGGATGCCTTCCAGCTCCTGCAGAGCTGCTGCGTGTGGCCGGCTGCCCGGGGGCCACCCTTCACTGCAGGAGGTCCACTGTGGGTTCACCGTGGGGACCGTGGCCATGGCCGGGGAAGCACCCCTGCGCCCACCTCGCTTCCTGGTGGCGCACACAGCCTTCATTTTCCAGCAACGCGGAAGCTGGGAGACAGTGAGAGTCTAATCAGTAAAGGATGCTCTAATATTAATCACGCCCTTAAAATTGACAAGGGAGGCAGTTCATTTAACCACTTAATTGCTACAGGTTTTTATGGGCTGCTGTTTGCAGACATATTTAATGAAGAAGTTATAAATCTAAGGGAGCTTAAAATTTTAATTTTATACCTAGATATCTTCCTTGTTCTCCTGTTTGTAGTCGATCCTCAGGCGTGCAGTCACGTGGAATGTTCCTTAAATGAACATATTTGCTGACGCCTCCATTCCAGTTTTTAAAGCATTGGTTCCAGCCATTAGGCATTTTTTTCAGTTCCCAAATGACTGGAGAAATTCGTCTTGATTATAATTGCTCTTAGCCACGCATATCTAATTTGTGTCTTTTTAAGTGTTAATTAGTAAACAGTTTGAGCTGACGTCTTTATGTGTTTGTGTGTTGAAAAATGGGGCTCGTGGCTTCTGTAGCTTGGGGCCGCTTCCGCCGGCATGTACGTCACGACACGGAGGTGCACGTTTGGCAATGCAAGGTGAAGAGCATCTTCAAGTTCAGTTGTCGGGCGTGGGCTCTGCGGGCTCTCCCCAGGCCCCTCCGGGGACAGGAGGCCAGCGTGGCTTGGGGACCCACATCCTGAGGAAGAAAGGCGGGCAGGAGGGCCGTGGCTCGGTAAGGAAGTGGCAGGGTCCCAGCGCTGTTAAGCAGAGCGCGCCCAGCCCAGCACAATCGCCCATTCTTCCCTCCGTGGGCCGGCTCCATTGTGCTGGTTAGCTTCGCAGATGGGCGGAGGGAGGCTGCCGCAGCCCCGAACCTGCGGTCTCTCTGCGCCACCTGGCGGTCACGTCCTCAACTGCAGCACCTTCACCGCCCGATGCCCTCGGCTTCCCTGGTTCTTCAGGCAGGATGCTGAAAGGCTGGGGGGAGCCTGCCCACCTGCTGTCACATCAACGTTAGGCGAGTGGAAGTGGCCCCCTCCCCTCTGACCTGTCGCCCAAACACAGACCTGCTGCCACCCAGGTTCTGGAGAGCGGTCACAGCGAGTGCAGTGCAGCCTAAACGAAGACCTGTCAGCCCCCCCCCGGGGTGGGGGGAAGCGAGCGGTGAAGTGGGGGCGTGCGCGCGGCTCCCCTGCACCTTTCCAGAGCGCATGCGTAGACTAAAGGGCACTCGGGAGGACTTCTCATTTAAGTTACTTTTGTTTAAGAAACGCAGCCGGGTGGGAAACAGCTGCGGCCCTCCCTTTGCGGGCGTCGGCCCCCGGCCTGGGAACCGGTTTCGAGCGGCAGACTCGTGCCCTCACCTCTCCCACCCCCCACCCCCCACCCCCACCCCCGGCCCACGGAGCGCCTCCCCACTGTCGCCCCCAGCAGCCACCCTGCGGATCGGAGTCCATGGTTCCGGTACTCACATTTTCCCTGGAGTCTACTTGCTTCCAAAAAACAAACCTGCAGGCGTCAGAGGGGCAGGTACCAGAGGAAGCCTGTCCACGCCCCACGCCCCACACCCGGGGCCCCCAGCGCTCTGCACCCCGCACCCTGCCGGGCCTCACGTGGCAGCTCCGCGGCGGGAATCCTCCACAAATCCTCTGCACCTTGGAGTGAGTGGAGCATGTTCTCACTGGCCACGCGGCGCTGCTTCAGTGGCTCTGCTCTCTGTTGACCGACGTGTTTGGAGCCTCGTGCTCGTCTCACATCCCAAAGATACGGGACCAGTGCGTCCGTCCGTCCGTCTGGATGGCGGTGGTGAGCGAAAGTTCACACGTTCGCAGCGCCTTTGTGGGACGTGTTGGCTCCGGCTGCGTGCCACTTCTAGTATTGTAGAAGCATCCGCCCGTTTGCTCCCACGCGTAGTATGTTGAAATATTGGATGCTTTTCGGCTCCTTGACCCAACTGCAAATCATTAGAAGAACCAGAACTGGCTCAATTTTATCCTAAAGCGTTAGCCAGTTTTCTTAAAAGGAAGAGCTCTTAATACCTTCCTATGCCATCTTCGTCATGAATTCCCACATATAGGGGGTCTCCAGAGTTCCTGAGAGGGCAGCCGCCGTGGGGTCCTGATCAGGCTGCTCCCAGGGATACCACATCCCGTACAGGAGCGCCTGGCTCACGGCCGGCAACCACACTCCAGCCCAGCTTCCCGAGCACCTGTGGCCTGGGAGGCAGCAGACAAGTGCTGGGGCCCTGCCGCCCACACGGGAGCCCTGAATGGGCTCAGCCTCCCAATTGCAGCTGTTGCAGCGTCTGGGGAGCCAGGCCATAGATGCTCGCTCACACCCGCCCCCTCCACTGCTCTGTTGCAGCATCTGGGGAGTGAGCCAGGCCATAGATGCTCGCTCACACTCGCCCCCTCCACTGCTCTGTTGCTCCATCTTTCAAGTGTGTGAATTTAGGAAGAGTTCATGGAAAAATGTCAATCATGGAAAACTATGCATGGATTTCAGAGGTTTTTTTCTCCCCACTGAGATCCACTGATCTTTTTGACTCCCACTTTTCCATGAGCTTGGAGACCACAGAGGAAAGGGGTCCCGGGTGCTGCCTCCGCCGTTTGGGCTCTGTGCGTCCATTGTCCCTTTATTACCACACTGCTGGGGACCTCACAGCTTCGCGAGGAGCGGTCCCTGGCATGTCCCGATCTCACTCACGGGAGGGTTCGTCCCCGGCCTGTCCCGGTCACGCCCACGGGAGGGTTTGTCCAGCTGAACGAGGACACCGAGTTGGAGGAGGATCGCAAGCCGCCCTTCCGCGTTCGCGTGGGAACCGTGTACTGAGGCCCCAGGCCAGAGTGCGGCTGGGTGTGCGTGTCCTCATGGGTGGACATCTGCACACTGCGGCTTCGTGTGCTCGGGACCTCTCTCCCTGGGCTGTCACTCAGACGTGCAGAAGCGACTGGCGCTGGCGTGTGACCTGGGCGTCAGCTCTGCACTGGCTCTATTTCTCACGGGTTCTCGGCTGCTTGTCCTGGGCTCCCCGGCAGGCAGCTGTGTGCTCTGCAGACTGGCGCTCCTGCCTCCTCTCGTGCCCACATCCTGGCCTCCCCAGGCGCTTCTGGGTGCCTGGGCCTCCTGGTCTTAGCCGTGCTTTTAGCGGGCGTTCCTAGTTGTCCCTGGTTTGCCATCCATAGATGTCCTAGCCCCCCTTTTTCTTTGTATCACGTTAGAGTCAGCTGCCCGTCTCCATTTTCCTGCATTTATTTTTAAAGTCAAGAATGAGTTACGGCATTCCCTGGCTCGTAGGCCTCTGCCGGCGCCACCTGTGTCTCGGCGGCACCCAAAGGCCATGGGCTGTACCCACGGGTGCCTCTGGGGTTTTGTCCGCCATGTTTCTCCTGAGCCGCAGCTGCCACCCGGGGCATTCCCACAAGGCCAGGGCGTCACTGTGTGAATGAGAACCGCCGAGCGCCGCGCACTTACTGCCTGACCTGGGCCAGCAAGTCGCGCACCTGCTGGAGCTCGGGGGAAGTCAAGGTGACCGTTGGATCTTCAGCAGATCCTTCGTAGGGGGGGTTCTTCTTACAGTTCTTGGAACGTCTACTGCTCAGGCCTTAAGCAGAATAAAGTCGCACAGCCACAAATGGCCCCCGGGAGCTGGCCTGGCCGTGGGCAGGGCCTTCCCAGCTGTCCCTGTGTGCGCTCCACATCCTGGGATCGGCGTGGGAACCAGCTGGGCTTCCCGTGTTCCCTGCCGGGGAGCCCGACGAGGGGGTCCAGATGACCACGCTGCAGGGGAGCTCTGTGAGCACGGCCCTGCCGAGCTGCTGGGGATGCCTGCCGGGAGGGCGCGGCTGCAGGGAGACACACGCACTCCATTTGCCCTGTCTGTGTATCTTTCATCCTCCCGGGTCACTCACACGTGACATGCAAGCGCAGTGATGAATGGCAGGCGGCCCCCGCCCGGCTGGGCCGTGCACAGGGACTGGTGGGGACACGGGGGAGCGCAGGCCTCTCAGGGGACACAGCTGCGCCGGACCCCATGCAGCTGAGCTCAGTGCAGGCCCGCGCCCAGCTGTCAGCGTCTGTGACTTTCCAAGCCCACCGGCCAGCTCCTTGGACGTGCAGCTTCTACACGGAGAGGCGCGCACACACAGTCATAGCTAGACTCGGATGGCGTGCTGCCGTGGACAAGCACTGGGCGTGGCACCTGCCACCACGAGTTCCTGTGCTGAGGGACACGGCCATCACCCAGAGGGCCCGGGGCTCGCCCCACACGGGACTGAAAGCCAGAAGGGCCTTGCACCTGTTCAACAACTGAGCCCCTAAAATAGCTTCTCTTTCCTTTGCATCAAACCGTGCACCCAGCCAGTCACCGCCCCCTGCCCCTCCCTCTGCATCCCCCCAGCCCTCACCCGTCATCCACCACTCATCCACCTGCCCACCTGAGCGTCACGGAGGCATCGTCTCCTCCGGGCTTTGCGTAGGCAGGTCCAGGAAGGTGATGTGGATCCACGGGTGGGGAGCTTCCCAGCACAGCGCCGCCGCGTCCGGGCCCTAATGGACAAGGAGCGCTGCACCACTCCAGGGAGGAAGCGCACCGCAGGCAGAGGGACACGGCCGCAGGCAGACGGGCACGGCCCGGTGGTGCGCCCGGTGCTGGGGGGGAGAGGCAGGCACAAGCCGACACCGAGGCTCTGCAGAAGCCGCTCAGCCTCACTCCATGGCGGGGAGGGGCCCTGGGTGGTGGGCGCAAGGTGCTGTGGCCGCGGACGGACCCTCCTAACCCTGAGCCCAGGGAGGCAGGGGACACAGTCCCCGACATGGGCGGGGTGTTGACAGGAGTGACAGGCAAGGCAGTGGAAGCCGAGCCTGCTCAGCCTGCCCCTCTGCAGGGTCCCTCTGGGCCCCAGCGGCTCTTGGCCATGAGTGGGGAGAGGGCTACGGCGGGGAGAAGACTCTAGAACAGGGAGGCGCAGGTTTGGCCCGCAGTCTCTACAGGACCATGATACCTACCGTTTGGCCCGGCTCTGCCAAGGCAGCCGCAGGCGGGACTCGACGTCCAGTGAATCCATAGCAGGCCAGTGTTTAAGCAGATAGTGCGGTGCAGCCCGCCAGCGTTGAAGCGAACGCCCGCGTGGCCCTCGGCAGAGCAAGCATTCCCGGCCCGCTGCAGCGCCACGCGGAGGCTGCTGCCGCCGGGCGATTGGGCTGCAGCTCGGCTCTGGGCCTAGGGCCTGCTGGCCCGGCAGTGGGAGGGGACCAGCAGCTCCTGGCACTCCTGTCACCCGAATGACCACGGGGTCGAGAGCTGGAGCTCCTGAGCCTGAGGAGGGCATGGGAGGTTTTCTGCCCGGCGCCAGCGTGGGGCTTGGAGAGGGCAGTCCTCCCCACGGACCCCAGCACCTGCGGCCTGGTGTGGCCAGGCAGGCGGCCGCGCTCGGGGGATGCGGCCTCTCTGCCCCCGTGGACCGCAGCACCCGCGGCAGCACCACTCCTCAGGAACGCGGCCCCACAGGAAGGCGCACCCTGCACGTCCCTGCATCCGTCTCGGGGTCCCTAGACCACCCTGCGGTCAGGTGCCCACACTGCTGGGCCAGGGAGCCCAGCGAAGGCCCAGGAATCAGACCCGCACACGGTGGGGACGAGGGGCCTAGTCCCAGAGACGGGTGGGAAAGAGCCCCATAGCGGGAGAGCCCAGAGGGCTTGAGAGGGAGCCGAGGCCTTCAGACTGTAAGCAGCCGAGAGCCAGGGTGTGGGCCAAGGGTGGAGAATCGGGCAGGCCCAGGGGCAGCTGGGCGGGGGGGAGTGGGGGGGGCAGCACTGCACAGAGCCCCAGCCGCCTCCCTGTGCACTGGGACCTCTGGGACTGCCCAAGCCTACCCCTTGCTGTCCACCCACCCCTAAACCAGTCTTCTTAATCAGCCTGAGCCTCAGCCCTCCAGCCCCCTCCACCTGTGCTCACCTGCCAGGCCAGCTCCCGGCCTCGCTGTGGTCAGCAGCAGTGCCCCCTGCCTTTGCCCGTTGGCTTGCGTCTGTCGGTGCGGCCCCCGTGTCCAGGTCACAGCCCTGTGGGAGAGAGAAGTGGGTGCAGACGCCTGCTGGGCATGGATTTCCCAGGCAGCCCTGGGGCTGGGCGGGCACTGCCTCAACTCAGGCCGTAGCCTTGGGGGGCAGGTCCCCACCAGGGCCTCAGGCGTGTCTGCAAGCACGGGTGCGGGATAGCCTTTCCCACCTGGAGCCTTACGGATCGTTACTCAAACTAGACTGGGTGTGTGTGTGTGTGTATGGGAGGGCTGGGGGACATGTGACATACACGATACACACACGTATGTATGCATACATTTTAGAACACATGTTTTCAGACTGGTTCCCTACCTAAGCAGTAGCCACCTGGGTGCCTCATAAAACTGTTGACGCCTTCCCCCAGGTGAGCCAGAGCCATCCCCACCCGACCTAGGCGGGCGAGGCATCCCCTGGTTGAAACCCTGGGTTCTGACCCTTGGACTCCTTCCTGGGGCAGGTCCCAGCCCTGGGCAGCCACACAGCTGCCATGCGGCCTTTGACCACCAGATGGCGCCCGGCCCAGCACCGCCCAGCTGGCTCTGTGCACCAAATGCTTTTTAATTGAAAATTTTTTTAATTCAAAAAGGATTTGCTGTTTGTCCTCGAGTGCAGGTTTTCCTTATGCAGGAGACTAATGTCTTGAGTAAACAGATCCGGGCCCAAATCCACCTTCAAAGGTATTGCTGTTTGCCCGAGGGAAGGAGAGGGCTCCAGAAGCTGCCCATCTCCTGGGCAAACACTGCGGGGACCCGGCCCGGGGCAGGCCGGCGGCTGGGGGCAGGCGGGCCGCAGCCTACGGGGATTAGGTCGAAGGACATGTGTGGAAATTGCATTTGGGGAATTGGTGAAAACAAGGCGGGGCAGCACTCCACTACAGCCAGCAAGGGGGTGTGTGCTCCCCCACCCCACCACGCACCCCTGCCTGGCTAGCCTGGGCCCTGCCCCAGGCCTCCTGCCCGCACCAGGTCTGCACAGCCAGCCTGGGCCCAGGCCTGAGCGCCTGCGCGCTGCACCCACGCCAGGGGCAGACTGCTGGAGCCCGGACCAGCTTTCCCCCTCCCTCGCCGCCTTGGAGGGCCTGTTCAGGGGCACGGCCAGCCCCTCACTCTGACCTTGCTTGCCGTCCATATCCACTCCCAGGGCCAGTGATCCGGACATGGAATCTGGGCTGACGCAGCCTCGGGTCACCTCGGAGTAGCTGCAGATGCACTCAGAGGTGACACGCTGCTGCACCTGTCGCCCGGGTACCCCAGGAAAGGTCCACCCACACCTCTGCCCCTCTGGAAGCTGGGCCTCCCTCGTCCCCCTCTTCCAGGGCACAGCCCTGTTTTCTGGTCTTCAGACCTCGTATGCATTTCCCAAAACACCCCCCACCGTGCCCCATGCCCCTCCATGGTCCTGCCCCAGCCAGTGGCTCCCCAGACACCGGCCCCTTGGACACCTCAGCCTCTTGGTCTCTCCTCACCTCTTCCTCCTGCAGTGACCCTCTGGGCTGATGACTTCATTGTCCTCGCCACTGTCCCAGTGGAAAGGGCTGCCCCAGGCTTCCACTCTAAGCCCCACTGACCCCTCGGCTCCTCTGCCCCCACCCCTCGAAGTGGCATCTTGCTGGACCGGTACCAGGTGTGGCCCTGCAACTCCCTTGCTGCGCTGGGAACCGGCCTTGAAGCCAGGGGGCGGTGCCGGCCCACTGCCTGCTGTGCATGTACCCGAGTGGCCACCAGGTGGCAGTATTGTCCCAGCCTTTGCCTGAAGCCTCCCGTTCTGGGACCTGTCTGTGGGCCCCTGGTCATTTGAGTGCGGGAACACGGGGGAACCGGGCTGCTCTGAGGGGCTGTGTAGGCCCCAGATGTCCCGAGAGTGGTTGTTCCAGGCCTGGCCCTGAATGACTGCCTTGTTCCACCCTCCCAGACCCTGGCCGTGTCCCATCAACAGTGCTCCTCCTGGCCCCTGCTCCGGGAGCCGCAAGCTCAGGGCCTTGCGTGGGACAGGGCCCGCCCTCTCCCCACTTTCAGAGGAAAACACTGAAAAGGCGACCTGCCTTCACCCTCGGAGGCCTCCTCGGTCCCACTCCGCCCCGCGAGCCCCGAGGGTCTAACCTGCTCTCTAACCACCACAGCCACTTCTGGCCGGGTGGCGTGCCTCCCCTGGTGTCCCCTGTACCAGGTCTGGGTCTCAGTCAGAACCAGCACCTGCCGACCCTCACTCACGCCTGCGACAGGGCTCCCAGCTCCAGGCACCTGCGCAGGGTCTTCAGCAGGGTTCTGGACACCGAGGTAGGCGGGGGGCTGTGCAGAGTGGCTGGGGAGACACCGTCCCTGGGTCCTGGTGTCATCACGGTCCGGTGGCTGGAGGCCAGGACCTGCCCGACCAGCCATGCACAGCCCCTCTCGTGGTAGGAGGCCGAGGAATGCCCTGTGAGGCTGCGGGGGGCTGGCGTGCAGAGGCTCAGCCATGCGGGTTTGCCCTCAACATCCAGGCTTCAGGGGCCATCGGTGCTGGGGTCTCCCTGTCGGGGCAGGCAGGGACCGTGCACAGTGCCCATGGTGAGCCTGGCTCATTGCCATGTGCCCATACTCACGCCAGCGGGCAGCCTCCAGCCTGGCTGCTCGGGGGGGGGGGGGGGGGGTCCGAGCGGGCGGTGTCTCGTGTCCCACGGGCTGACTGTCCCCTCTCTTCCCGCAGTACGAGTACAGCTTCCGCACGGAGCAGAGCGCCGCGGCCCGGCTGCCGCCCAGCCCTACCAGGTGTCAGCAGGTGCCGCAGTCCTGAGCCCGGGCCGCCCACGGAGAGCAGACACCTCCTGCCACACTACTGACCCTGTCCCTCCCACCCTGCCCGAGCCGGGAGACTGGGCGGCCTGCCTGACGGGACACCCCAGCCTCCTGGGACCTCACTCACAATCGCGACTAACCCGTGTGTACTGTAGCGACTGGCGCGGCCGACAGGCCTCGGCGACCCTCAGCTGTTCGCCAAGAAGCCTTTCCTGCGTGGGCACCTGACGGCCCCGGGCTCCCCCTCTCCTGACGGTCACCCGCCACAGGGGTCCCACAAGGCCGCTCCCCTCCTGGAGGACCTGGGGTCTGGCTTGGTGGGGCTGCTGTGGCACAAGCCCCTCTTGTCTGGGTCAGGTGCCTGGACATTTCCCATAGCCTGGGGCCTCGTTTGACCTCCCCCGGGCTTGTCACGCACGGCACCCCCTGGATGCCTGGAGCCCCGACATTTCCCACAGCCTGGGGCCTCATTTGACCTCCCCCGGGCTCATCATGCACGGCACCCCCTGGATGCCTGGCTCCAGGGAGAAGGCCGAGGGATGGGGCCTGCTCGCCAGAGGGCTTGGCTGTGTGTCACCTGTGTGCCAACGACAGTTCCACTGGGCTCAGTGCCGACAGGTGGGTCCCCCAGACGGCCACGCCCGAGATGGTGCCAGCCCTGGAGGACACAAGCAACCCGACTTCCGGGCTCCTGCTTACCCAGATCACTGGCGGGTCCAGGACCACAGCTCCTCGTCTGTCCGCTGGAGGTGCCAAATTCACTCACGCCTGTCTGCTACAAGGGCCTCACCTGTGGACTGCCGGTGCCGCCGCGCCTGCCCTAGTGCCATCTGTGGGGGTGGCCCACGAGTGGCTGGGTGGCCGAGGCGTTAAAGGGACAGGAGTAAGAGCTGGCCCAGAGTCGCCCGTGAGGTGGGCAGGGCCGAGAAATACCTCACCCACCTGCACCAGCCCCTCAGGCTGCCCGGGGCCCCTGTGTGTAGCGCAGCAGCTGCCTGGCCCGCCCACCCGACCCCGCAGTCAGGCCATCGGGCGGGCCTGGTCCCCGGCACAGAGCCTTCCGGGAGGGTGGGCTCCGCGGAAGCCGGGGTGCTCCAGACCCGCAGAGGGGCTGCCCGCAGCCTCCCGCTGTGCGCCTCTGGCCGGTAACACCTGATGGCGTCTCCTGCCGCGACCCAGGCGGCGGCACTTGGGAAGCCCTGAGGGGCCCTAGAAGGTTAGGAGGCAACCGCGTAGAACCCCTTGCCCCAGAGCCAGAAGGGTGGAGGGAGGACGCGGCCCCCGGCATGGCCACCAGCGAGGCAGGCGCCCCCATAGCATCTCATGTAACATTGACTGTGAACGTCCCGGCACGCGTGCTACAGCTTACGTCACTCCCGCCCCTCCGTGTCCTGAGTGTGGGAGAGGAGGAGCAGGCATGTGGGTGACCGCGGAGGTGCGTGTGCGGCTTGGGCCGCAGTGCAGGTGTGGCTCCTGCGTGGGAGCCGAGCGACCCTTGTGTCTGGGGGAGGGGGTGCGTCCTGTGGCCGCTGTGGGAAGGGAAGGCCTAGGATCCTGTTAGAAACAGGAAGGGCCATGGCCTCGTCCCGGGGCGCAGCGGGTCCCACGGCCACCCGGGACACAGGGCCAGGCGACACCCAAGGTGCTGAGAGCAGGGTGCTGGCCCAAGTGTGTGCTGAGGCCTCTGGCCCCTCCCCACGCCCGAGAACTGACGCCAGCCACAGGGCCCCGGTCCCAGGGCAGCAGTGGACCGGGTCTGCTCACTTGGCGGCCGTGGTGCCAGGCCCGCAAAGCACACGTCCCCTGCCCGGCCCCTGACACCGAGAAGCCCAGAGCGGGCGTTCCTCACTCCGTGACAACGGAGGAAGCCGAGCCCCGGCTGGTAGGCGGCGGGCACTGGACCTGGCCCCGCGCCCATGGCGCCAGCCGCCCAGCACAAGCACACATCCGGGCTGACCTCTTGGTCTTGGTCCTGTCACGGAACTTCCCGGCCCCGCCCCAGCCCACGGCCAAGGCCAAGGGCGAGGGGGCCCCCACGCCGGCACCTCAGGTCAGCCCGCCGCCCTCGCCTCCTGCTGTGGCCCAGGGCAGCTGCGGCCAACACCACCACACCAGCCGTGCGGGCCGCTGGGTGCGGGCGAGGTGGCGGGAGCTCACTGTGAGACCGTCTGCGTCCTTCCTAGAATTTGTTAAATAAACGTTTGTTCTAACCTCCCCCTTCTCTTCTCTGTTGCATCTGAGGTCACAGAGGCCAGTGTCCCTCAGGAGGCCCCAGGGCCGCCGTCCGGCCTTCTAGAAGGAGCTGCGACCTCACTAGCATCCGGAGGCGTGGGCCACCCCCCAGGGATGCGCCTAGGAGAGGGTCCCGGCGGCCATGAGGAATGCGCCGGGCCCTTTCATGTCCGCCCGCCAAGTCCTGTCTGGCCGCTGGGGCAACCGGGACGCGGCCGCGGCTCCCGGGCTCCGAGGCCTGTCCCGGCAGCTCACCTGTGGAGCCGCGGGGCCCGGGCAGGGCTGGGCCCCGGCGGGAGCCAGCAGGTCGGGTTTCACTATCAAAGCTGCTGTCTGCTCGTCCCTGACCCTTGCATCTCGGGGCAGACACGGCCGTCTGGCTGTCACTGCCCGCAGCTCCCTTCACGCCAGATGGGCGGGACAGCCAGGCTCAGCACTCGGGTCCCCCAGCAGCGCCCCCCACCCAGCCCTGCCTCCTCCACACCCGAGGCCCCACTCTCAGAACTGTCAGGTCTCTTCCCGGACAGGAAACAGCCCAGAGTTCCTAAGAAACCTGCAAAGCCACGCATGCCCGGCAAAGAGCTGGGTTCAAATGCTGACCGCCGCTCCAGGCACCAGCTCTCAGCCAGGACGAGAGCTTCCTCGTGGGGCGGAGCTTGGCGCGTGGTGCGGACCGAGGGACATGCCGGGCTCCCCGTGGCTGTCCACACAGGGCAACAAGTGCCCCCCGCGTGCGGCTCCAGACGCCAGGGAAGAACTGTGACAGCCTTGGACGTGGAGAGCCAGCGCCATGACCCGAGAGGCCAGACGCAGGACACTGGCCTGCTTGGGAAGGGGACAGACGGCGCCCGGGGCCCAGAGGTGGCACCTTCCACATGGGCCTTGGGGCTACAAGGCACTGAAACCCACGGGCCAAGGGAGGAATCCCCCCTGCGTCGCTCCGTCACCCAGGACAGGCCCTGAGCCCAGCACCGGGACCAGCAGTGACGTCCTGACATCATGACCCTCATGGAGCCCATGCTCTCATCCGTCCGACCCCACCCACACGCACCAACTGCGTCCCCTGCTTCTCCAGCTGCTAACTCCCAGCCAAATGTGGGTTCACCCCTAAAACGTTGGGGCTCCCTCGGCTGCCAGGCCCCAACATGCCGCCCAGCCCGGGTCTCCAGCCATGCTCAGCCCTGTGGGCCCGGTGCCCTGAGCCCTGGCCGCCTCGGTCCAGCAGCCGCCTGGGGGGTCTCCTCTCGGACAGCCTGTGAGCGCCTGGACCTGAGTGCGCCCAGAGCTGCTTCCCACTCCCCCCCACGGTGAGTGGTGCCATCTCTTCCCGGAGTCACCTGTGCCCCCACCCCCACCCCGCTCAGAGCCATCAGTGACCTGGCCAGCAGCCGCCCGGTTCTCCTATCTGTGCTGTGGCCACTGCCCCTACTTCTTCTCTGAGCCCTTCACCCCCTGCCTCCCCTGTCTGCCTCTCATCCATCATCCACGCGGCCAGACCCAGCTAACAGGACCCCCACCCACCGAGGCCCCTGCTGCATGGCCCCGGTCTCCCCGGGCCCTCCATTGTCAGATGCCTCCTGACCTTGGCCTAGCTATTCCCCTCGCCGGGATGCGTTTGCCCCTGCTGCTGTCTGACCAAGTCCTGTTCCCTCGAGACCCTGCTCCTGCGTCTGCTCCATGCTGACCACCACGCCGGGCACAGGGCACCACGCATCACTGCCCCACAGTCACCTGACCCCGCCCGCAAGAGGGGGCCTGGCTCGCCTCCTGTGCTCCGCCCCTCCCTGGGAAAGTAGCAGCACCAGCAGTGCCCACTGAATGGGCTCCCTGGGTGGGTGGATGAACTGGACTCAACCGTGAGGAGCCCAGAAGGGAGGACAGCGCAGGTGGTGCAAGACCGTGGTGCCCAGCGGCACACCTCCCCGTACCTGTCCTTGGGGCGGGGGCCACAGGGCTCAGAGACCAGGGGCGGATTCCCCCCCCCCAAGGACGTGGTGCCCACTGCAGGGCCCAGCTCTGGCTGGCACCTGTCCGTGGTGGTGCTGGAAGGCATGGGGTTGCCAGTCTCTCCCTGGAACCCAGCCCTGGGGGAGGCCAGAGAAAGAGGTGGTGGCTGGGGCAGGAGCTGGGGTACAGTGGGCTAAGCATCTGTCTGCGATGCCAGCATCCTGTGTGGGCAGGGGTTCGAGTCCCAGCTGCTCTTCTTCTGATCCAGCTCTCTGCTGTGGCCTGGGAAAGCAGTGGAAGATGGCCCAAGTGCTCGGGCTTCTGCATCCACATAGGAGACCTGGTAGAAACTCCTGGTACCTGGCTTCGGATCAGCACAGCTCTGGCCATTGTGGTCATGTGGGGAGTGAACTAGCAGATGGAAGACCTTTGTCTCTCCCTCTGTCTGTAACTCTGCCTCTCAAACAAATAAGATCTTAGAGAGATACAGAAAGAAGAGATGGCTGATGGGTCACAGGACCCAACACAAAAACTGCAGGGCCTTGGGCAGAGCGAGACAGACCAAGGCCTCAGGTGAGATGGACGGGGCTAGGGGCGCTTTGGTGGCTGTGCCCAGGCCTTCCTCCCACGCGGCGCCCCGAGGTCATGTCCATCCCATTACGGGGTGGGAGAACTCTGCCCCGGGGCAGGGGGAGTCAGCCAGAGCCTACCAGGCAGCTGGGCAGTCTTGGGGGGCTTGGGGGTGGGTCTTGATGGGGAAGGGCACGGCAGGGGTGGACCTGGGCTGGCACCCCCACGGTTCAGCCCCCACCACCCTGCTCTTCTTGGGCACCCAGGGCGCTCATGAGAACCACCTGGGAGGCATTTTTTGGGTTTTATGTTTTGTTTTTTTTTTTTTAAAGAGTTTTCTGCCCAGACCTGACTTGAATAAGCAGCTCGGCAGGGGGCCCAGGCCGGTTCCACTGCAGCCAGCGAGAGGACTTCATTCCGGGCTTCCCCGACTCCCCAGCTCCGTGTCACCGCCAGCGGGGCTCACAGGGAGGCCTGGCTGCAGCCCAGCCGCCAGACAGCGGCCCCAGGGTGCAGGCCGTGCAGAGCATGTGGGGCACGAGCAGTGTCCTCCGAGAGATGCGGGGCCCGGGGGACGTCACGCCGTGGGGTGCTCCGAGTCAGAGCAAGCGGTGTGGGAGCACGGGCAGAGCTGAAGAGAGCCACAGCCCCGTTGGCCACCAGCTACCGGCGCTCAAGACTCCAACACACCTCTTAGAAACCAGCCAGACGTGAGCAGACAGAAGAGGTGTGAGTACGCTGGTTAATAAGTGCAGAACTTTCAAGCCAGCACTGACCCCACATCCTTTCCAACGTGCCAAGGTGCTTAGAGAAGTCTCCATAATGGATGAACATATCTGGATCATCTCTGATCCTACGGCGATACGATTAGACACTCATAGCAAAGGATCAGATTAGACGCTCATGGCAAAGGATCGGAAAACACAAAGCTCACGGCTGGGCAGGCATTTGGTGCGTAGTTGGGACACCGCTTGGGTTGCCACGCTGGAGCACTGGGCTCAAGCCCCGCCCCCTCTTCCAATGCCAGCTTCCTGGTTCAGGACTTGGGTCCCTGCCACCCATGTGGGAGACCTGGATTGAGCTCCTGGCTTCCAGAGCTGGCTGTTACAGACACTTGGGGGCAGGAACCAACAGATGGAAATCTTTCTCTCTCCCTTTCAAATGAGATGGGAAAAAAAAAAAAAAAAAAAAAAAAAAAAAAAAAAAAAACGATTGAAAATGACTAGCAAGGCCACAGGGTGAGGCCTGGAAGCCAAGGTGCCCCAGGGTTTTAGGGGTGAGCCCATGATTAGCTGGAAATTAGCAGTTGGAGGGGTAGGGGCTAACTAACAGGAATATCAGTAGTAACCATAGATCATAGAATAAAACTCAAATTTGGTGTAATTAAGCCACACAGGTGGCAGGGGCCCAAGCACTTGGGCCGTGCTCCACTGCTTTCCCAGGTGCATTAGCAGGGAGCTGGTTGGGAAGAGGAGCAGCTGAGGCTCAAAGTGGCACCCAAATGGGATGCCAGCAACATAGACAGCTTAACTCACTGTGCCACAGCCCAGCCTCTCCCCTTTCCCACAAAATATCCTAGGACTAAATTGTCACGTGACGAGTCTGCCCAGACTCCAGAGACGGCCCTTTCTTTTCTGACACAACTCACTGGAGGGGACAGGGCAGAGGGGGGCAGCTGCCATGGTCCGTCCCCTCCGGCAGGAGTGCTGACTACAGAAGGATGGCGGGCTTGGGAGGTGCCCCGCCCCTCATCAGGCTCCTGCCTCCTCTCCCCCCACTTCTCTCTGCCCAGGCCCCCGCCACAAGCACACACACCCCTTGAGAAGACGGGACTGGCGTTGTGGCGTAGTGGATGAAGTCACAGCCTGCGCCGCCAGCGTCCCATGTGGGCGCCAGTTCAAGTCCCAGCTGCTCCGCTACTGATCCAGCTCCTTGTTAGTGCACCTGGGAAGGCAGCAGAGGATGGCCCTAGTGCTTGGGCCCCTGCACCCGTGGGGGAGACCCAGATAAAGCACCTGGCTCCTGGGTTCAGCCTGGCCCAGCCCTGACCGTTGTGGTCATTTGGGGAGCGAACCAGCAGATGGAAGATTTTCTCTTTCTGCCTCTCCTTCTCTGTAACTCTGACTTTCAAATAAATAATTAAATCGTTTTTTTAAAAAAGAGGCTCATTTTGCTTGGGAACATTCTGGATAAAACATCCCATCCAGCAACCTAGCAGCATAGTGAGTGCTCAGCAGGACTGCAGACAGAGTTGCCCCAGGCGTTCAGCCAGGAAATTCACCCCCTGATTGGCTCGGAAGCCGCCCCTGTCATCCCAACAGCGGCGGAAGGTGCAGGCGGCAGGGCCCTTACCAAGGGTCTCCGTGCACTGTCTTCAAGATGGGAACACATCGAGAGCGCCCAGGGCCATTGCGTCCTCAGCATCTGTGGCCAATGGCCCGAGACATGAGAAGTGATGGAGTTCAGGGTTGAAAAGGACGAGACCACGCCATCGTCCTTGGCTGGTTGCAAAACCACCCCACATGGTAGGGACAGGTGACAGTGCCGGGCAGGGTCCCAAGCTACAAAACCTCACCGAGGTGACTAAGTCTCCTGTCTGGGGCCAGCAACCAACCAGGAAACAAAAAAATGAGAACCTTTTGGATAGCCAGAAAGTATCTAGGAACTGACCCCACAGAGAAGGGCAGGGCTTCTTCGGGAGGAGGAAGACTCCTGGGCTCTCACAAGACAAAGGACGCGCATGCGCACAACAGGGTGGCCAGCATCAGGTGCGGCTACAGGTGCGGTCACATCCGGAACCTCCACTCCTAGTGCCTAACAAACACTGTGAAGAGGGCACTCTTCGGCACAATACGCCCTTGTAAAAGATCTCTTGGTTGGGCTGATACAAAGATGCTTTATATCCTCTGTTTTGCACACATGCAAACATCTCTCACTCTGCCCCACCATTCCACTCCTGGGAGGGAGAGAGGGAGGGAGGGAGAGAGAATCTGTCCACTGGTTCACTCCCCAAATGGCTGCAACAGCCAAGGCTGGGCTAAGCTGAAGCCAGGAGCCTGCAGCTCCATCCAGATCTCCCACGTGGGTGCAGGAGCCCAAGCACTTGGGCCATCTTCAGCTGCTTTCCCGGGCCGTTAGCAGGGAGCTGGATGGGAAGTGGAGCAGCCGGGACTCCAACCAGCGCCCTTCTGGGATGCGGACGTCGCAGGCGGTGGCCCGACCCACTGTGCCCTAGTGCTCTCTTCACAGGTGAATGGAGGACAGACGCTATGATGCCACGTTTCAGGCGTCAGTTTTTTCCTTCAGGTTAGTGCTTTGTTCTAAGGATCTTCGCCATCCTCCCAAACCCTTTAAAAACGGCTGTTTCCTTCCTGCACGTCTGGAGGAGGAGCGGCCGTGCAGGGCTAGACAGGCCCAGGTCCGCCACTTCCCCAGCCGCGCCCCCGTGCCTGTGGGGTGAGGGGCACCGGCAAAGGCAGGCTCATTAGGCAGGGGGTGCAGTGCGGCCGCGCTTGGGACAACCTGCAGGTTTTGGGGTGTGGGGCACTCACGTGCCAGGGGAGTCAGGGGCTCCCCCAGGGGATGTGCATCCCCCACCCCAGAAATTCCTGCTGGGTCGCGGGTTTGGCCAGAGCTTGAGACCCCCGCCCCAGCACCCCGGGAGGTCCCTCGCGTTTTTCTCATGCCTGTTTCTCTCCCCGCTCCCTGTAAAGCCAGGGCCGTCCCAGGACCTCCCTCCCGGGCTGGGGAGCCCAGCGGACAGAAAGCGCCACCCCTCCGCGCCCCGCAGCGGGACCCCGCCCCGGCCGCCGCGTCCCCGAGTCTGGCCGCACGGGGGCGCTCGCCTGCCCCGGCCTGGACCTGGACCGCGGCAGAGCGCACGCGAGCCGAGCCCGGCGCTGCTCCGACAGGGGCCAGCGGCCAGGGGCCAGGGGCCAGGGACCCTCGCGGGGGCGGGCAGGCCGGGCTCTCAACGCTCCCGCTGCGCCTTCCCTGGCGGGGTGGCTCGGCCAGACAGCTCCGGGAGCCTCAGCTGCCGCACGGCGACATGAGCAGTCCCTACCCAAGCCCGGGGGGACGTGCCCTGTGCCCCCGGTCCTTGCGCGGGGGTCCTCAGGCCTGCGGGCAGGGGGCTGGGCGGAGTCACCGGGCAGAATCGCTCGGCTTTTGACACCACGCGGAAAATGAAAACGTCCCAGGCGGCTAATCCTTCCCTGGCTTTTGGCAACTTAAACCGCCCTGAAACGCGGCCAAGACGCGCAAGGCGGCGCGAGCGCCCACGCCGGGGCCGGGGCCTCCCGCAAAGCCACGGCGGCGACGCCAGACCCCGCCCCGGGGGCCACTCGGGGACCCTGACTTCCTTCCCCGCCGGGGCCTGGGGCCGCCGCCCCCCAGAAAAATATTTGGAATGGTCTTTGCCCGAAACGAGATTAATCCTCACTCCCTGACAGTGTTTCTGGGCACGTGTTTTCATAACCTCGCTCTCAAATGAGAACCATTCGCGGCCGGGGGGCCAGGGGGGCCAGGGGGGCCAGGGGGGCCGGGGGGGCCCTGCCCCAGCCGCACCTGATTGAGTGTCAGGGCCCGCGCGAGGGGGCAGGGCGGGGACCCACCAAGCCCAGCGCCCCGCGCCGCCCTCCACCCCTGCCACGCAAGTCACGGGATGCGGGACCGACGCCGAGGCTCCCCCGTGCCCTCGACCCGGGGACTTCATCCCCGCGAGCCTCGCTTTCCACATCCGTGAAATGGGGCGGCGACGGCCCTCGGGGGCGCACGGGGCGTCAGGGCACACTCCGGGCTGCCGCGGGACGTCGGGCGGGCTGCGGGGGTCCCTCCGCGGATAGGCGCGGCCGCAGTCAACGCTGGTTAACTCCGAGTCCCCGCCCGGCGGCCGCCTCTCCCTCGGCAGGACCCCCACCCCCACCCCCTGTTTGAAGTCTGCAGCCCCCTCCCTTTCCTGCTCTCCCTGCCCGAACAACCGCAGCCCCTCAGGGCTCAGCTGGGAGGGATTTATTGGGGAATTTCCATCACGGGGTCTTGGCTCAAACTTGTTGCTTCCCCCAAACCCTCCCCGGCAGTTGGATCCGCGCGGCAAGGGCCGGGCTGGGAGCTCCGAGCTGGGCGCTCCACCTGGGCCCGAGCGGGGATGCGCAGCCCCGCCCCGGGACGGAGGACGCGGAGGGACCCCAGGGGATGGAGGCGCGAGGGGCCGCGGACCCTGTGCCAAGCCGCTCGCCGGGGCGGCTCGGCAGCCCACGCCCTCCGCGGGCGGGCGCCGAGCCAGGGCGCTCCCGAGAGCGCAGCCCCCCGCGCTCCCCCGGCCCGGCCCGGCCCGGGCAGCCCCGCTGGCTCCTCCGGGGGGAGGGGGGGGGGATCGGCCGCCGCTCCCGCAGCCTCTCGAGCGTCCCCGCGCGGGCCGGAGCGGCGGCGGCCGCGAGCGCGCGTGGGAACCGCCTAAGGTAAAGGCGCCGCGGCTGCTCCCGCCTGGCGCGCTGGGCCAGGCTTTCCGAAAGCCCCTTCAGGTGGTTTCACTTCTCGGCTCCGCGGTCAGCGTCTCCGAGCCCGCTCTGGCCAGAGCCCGGCCCGCGCCCCGCGCCCGGCCGCTTCTCGTGCCCCCGCGAGCGAGCGGCGCAGGTGCCCGCCCGTGCGCGCGGGACGCGGGTCAGCCCAGCCGCTGTCTTGTCCGCACCGAGCGGGCGCTCCCGACGGGGGCGCGGCCGTAATGAACTCATCTGCTTCTAATATTTATAAAGAGAGGAGAGCCCATTAATTCAGCCGCCCTGAATAAAACCATCTGTGATTCCTTTCCATGCGCCGGGTTTTTGGTTTTAATATACATTTTTCACAAATAAGCGCAGAGATTTTTCGGCGAAAATGTCACATTCAGCATGTCATAAAGAAGGAATGCGCAGGGAGTGACGCCGAGCGCCCCGCCAGCCAAGCGGGCGGTTTCGCACCTTGCGGGGCCCCGGGCGGGCCCGCGCGCGCGCGCCCCGCAGCCGGCGCTCCTCCGGGAATCGCGCGGCTCTAATCTGTCCTGACACTTGAATTATAATATTATGAGCTTCTTCGGGGAAGTAAACCAGTAGTTGCCTGCTGAAAAGCCAAGCAGAAGTTAATAAAGCGGGCAAAATGTCACGGAGAGGGGCTAATCGAATCACCGTGTCACTCTCCGGAGAGAACGCAGTCAAGTTGTATTTTTGTTTCCAGTGGAAATCTTGGACGCCTGATGACATATTCCCGGCCAGGAAGAAACTGGAACTCTGAAGCCACACTTGATTAAACCCCAAACTGCGAGCCCCCGCCCGGTGGGAGCAGCCGGGGACTCGGACTTCTGGGTGTCGCAGCTTAATTAAAATATTCATCCAGCTGCTCTCTCCTCGCCAGGGGACCCAGAGGAGTTAAACCAATAAGCCTAATTCTATTAGCTCACCTGCCCGCCCGCCCGTGCTCGCAGGGATGCAGAAGGCGGGTTCCTGGCTCGGAGCAAGGCGTCAGTGCGGCCGCAGGGGCAGCGAGTGCCGGCTGGGACAGCCCGATGGCCGCCCGAGCACAGGAAACCCGGGAATCCCAACCCCGGCTCCGAGAACACCGAAATGCCGAGTGCGTGCGTACAGGGACTTACACGTGTGTGCAGGGGACGGGTCATTTGTAGCCTGGAACCGGGCTGCCCTCTGTGCCACCATGCTGCCCTCTCTCCCAAGGACGCCTCCGATCCTGCTCCAGGGAGTTACCCCCACTTGATGGATGAGCAAACCGAGGCTGTGGGCAGCAAAGCGTCAAGCCCAGACTCTTCAGAAGTCTTTGTCTGCTGAGCTCCAGCGGGAAGGGCTCCTCTGCCTTTTTTTTTTTTTAATTAAAATAATTTTATTTTAGAGGCCAAGAGGCAGACCAGACAAACAGAACTCCTAGCCGCTGGCTCACTCCCCAGATGGCCACAACGGCCCTGAGCCGAGCTGGGGCCAGAGCCAGGAGCCAGGACTACTAACCCAGGTGTCCCCTGCTCCGCTGACATTTTGATGTCCATTTTAAATTTTAACCGGTTTGCTCTCTGCCATACACACACAAGCAGCCTCACACTGGGGGGAACCCAGGTCAGCCTTGCCGTCCCCTACCCTCTGTCCCCTGGTCCCCACCCGAGGCGGCCACCATGGACAGGGTCTGGGCCTCCTTCCCGAGGGGACTTAAGATTAGAAGAAACTGGTTCGGGCACAGAACATTTTGAAATCTGCAGGAACTCAAGGACTTCAAGAAGTGCCACAGGAAATGCATTCCTCTTTGCAAATGTCCCTCTTAGGTCTCGGAGAGTTTGTCCTTGCATGAAGCCGACGCACCAGGCTGGGCCGTGAGCTCACCAGTACTCACCCGTCACGGACCACCACGGCGTCCTGCCCGATACCGTAATCCACGCCCCAGCATCTGTACGGCCATATGGATGTTTCCCTCCTTTGGCTGGGGAGGTGCCCTTCGCACGCCCTGGCAAGTAGCGTCAAGGACAAATTCCTGTGAGTGCCACTGCTGCCGTGACCTTGGGCACATCAAGTCCCTGGCCTTGGCCCCCAGTCCGTGAAACCGGGCGGCTGCACTGGGTCGTTGCTGAGGTCACTTCTGCCAGGCTGTGATCCCACGTGTGCAGTTTATGTCTCGGCTGAAGATGACCACCGTGACCACGGGGACCACAACCACAGCTCCACTCGCCGAGCTCCCTGCTGGCTGGATGTGTGCCCGCCATCAATACAAATGCAATAGCATCCACCCCGGGCAGCCGCGGGGGCCCAGCAGAGGCTGCATTCCGGCGACAATGGCCGGCAGACCTGGCTTTTTAGTGTCAATCTGTTTAACGCAGAGGTCTGGGGCCGGGCCAAGCTGATCCTCCAGGGCCGTCGCGGAAGCCTGCCTGCTGCCCGGCCGCTGCTGTCCCCAGTCCCCTCTGGGCCACCTGTTTGTGAAGGCAGCCGCATCTGCTAGCTGGGGTGCAGTGGAGCCCACACATCTGGCCAGCCAGGAGTGACCCACAGTGGCAACACCACTGGCTCCAAGCTTGCCCGTGGGCTCCAGCGACCGGGCAGGGCCTGGGACGACAGCAGTGTGCCAGAAGCGGGACCAGGGCTTGGGGCGACCATCAGCTTGTCAGAAATCCATCTTGTGACAGAGTGACTTGGAGACCCCCGAGGTAGCTCCCGTTTGCAGAGACTGGAGAAGGGCCAGCTACAAGCCTCTGAGACAAATGGGTGCTCTGAAAACACGCCTGTCGCCCACTCGGCCAAGACGCCTCGGGGTCCCACCCTGGCTTCTCCCGGCTCCATCAGAACTCCCTGTTTAGACCAGGCAGGGAGAGACAACAGGCGCAGGGGAGCGGCCGGGGCCGCAGGCACACGTGCGCCGAGTGTGCCATGAGTCATATTTCAAAGTATCTGTTAATGGAGTTTTAGTCTAAAAAATTTAAAAACTTCTTTCAAGTGGATCGGTCCATTTCTTGAAATCAAATGCTCAGGTTTCGTTGAGAGAGGTGACAATAGGGACATGGCAGAAAACTTTGCCCGTGGGAAACCTCACCACCCCATCTTGCTACCTTAAAAAAAAAAAAGAGAGAGAGAGAGAGATTGAGAGAGAAGGGAGCCTGGATGTTATTACTGAAAACACCTTTTGAATCCAGGTACCCGTGCTCGGCCCTGTAGCTTTTAACCACTAGATCCGGGCACAGGGATTTCAAATGCTGCAGGGGGCTTCCTCACGGAGTTTCTAGAGATACCGCTCAGAAGTGCATCTGGCGCAGCCCGGGGAATCAGGCACAGATCCCCAGGGGAGGCCTCCTGTGATGGCAGCTCCACAGCCACCCCACACCCCTGCAGACGCCCCGGGAAAGGAATCCTGCGCCCGCCCTGGCCAGGGGTCAGCGGTGCCCCCGCAGCAGGTCTGCAGAGGGGTCAGCAGTGCCCCGGGAATATAACAAGTGGGAAAGGGCAGGCGAGAGAGGAGAGACCAAAGGAAGAAGAATAAAAGCAAAATTAAATTTTCACAATTAAGTTTATTCCTTTTTTCATTTAGTTAATTTCCAGCCGCTCACGTTTATTGCGCGTTAATTATGCATGCGCTGCTGTGAGACTTCATCCAGAGCCTCCTGGGGGGAGGGTGGCCGCAGCCTGGAGGGGCTCTGGCCCAGGAGGGGCAGGAGCCGAGTCCCAGGGCCCCCCTCTGCAGCGGGACCAGCCTGCGGACAGGTCTCCTCCCACCCAGTGACCCTGGGTCTCCCGCCCCAACTCGCCTCACCATGCTCTCTCGAGCAGGGTGGTGGGAGGGGGCGAAGGGGCCTGAAGGGTCGGCTCGATTGTTTTCGGGGCCAGATTTGGAGGTGGGACCCCAGAGGAACCCCCGACCAGCATCCTGCACTTTCTCATGCTCAAGCCACTGGGCTCAGGCCGGGCAGAGAAGCAGAAAAGTGACAAAAAATGAGCCCCAAGGGTGGGGGTCCCTCTGCCCCCCCCAGGAATGGCCATCCCAGGGGGTGTTAACTACACGGGGAGAGGCTTCCCAGAGCGCCCCTGCCCCCCAGTCAGCCCGGCTTCAGCCTCGGATTCCTGTGGTCACTGCTCATGGCCTCAGCAAAACAGGTGGCCCCTTGGCCCACGAGTTGTGCACCCCAGGCCAGCACTGCGGTCCCTCTTACAGCTGACACTGGAACTCCCTGTGTGCCTGCAGGCCCCAGCCTCTCTTCCTGGGGGCCCCAGAACCCGCTGCTCCTCCATACCCAACCCACCAACCAGGACCCCATCAACAAGCGCACATCGGGGTCATCAATTGGCAAATCCCGGGCGTGGGGCCCAGGCTGCCCCTTAACCAGCTGCCCAAACTGCAGCCAAGAGCACAGATCCAGAAACCCGAGACCCCATCCCCGCTCCATCCAGGGAGAGACCCTCGAGGGCTGGGCTTAAGCAAAGTTGGCTACATTTGACCAAGACCCAGCTCAGAGCTGGGCTCCCTCCTCAACCCTGAGCCCAGAGGCCAGGCGGCCCCCTTGGGTAAGGAGCGTGCTCCCTGCCCCTTAGCTGGTCCAGCAGGGCAGCCACCCTATTTCCTGCGTGGGTTCTGGACAGACAGACCGGGGACCCCAGCCCAGCCTGCTGCCCCACATGCTGGGCAATCATATAACTTAGCGCCCTCACTCTGACTTGGAAGTGGACTTGGGGCTGCCCTGGGGTATGGGTAGGGTGTTGCCTCAAAGCAGCCAGCCCTGGAGTGAATACCAGGACACGAAATCTCACAGCAGCCCAAGGGGTAGGATGGAAACCCATTTTACAGTTGAGAAACTGAGGAGTTTGGAGAGAAGGTGCCCTAGGCCAGTTTGTAAATAGCAAGGTGGCTGGTGATGGCTCACGGAGCCCCACCACCCTCAGCCACCAGGGCCTGGCACCCGAGCCCTTGTGTGTCCACGGGTGGTGGACAGGAGGGATTAGAAAACTCACGGCGTGCGTCCCCTCTCTGCCTCGGATGGGCCCGTCCGTGGCACCAGGAGGGAGATCTGCCCGGCCACAGCCCCTCTGCCGCTCCCGGAGCACACAGCGGCCCAGGACAGGACTGCAGTGGGCAGACGGAGCCCCCGGCCCAGGGCTCAGCAGGGCGGCTCCCGCAGCAAGTCCTGGGGCCACCGAGCGGAGCTTCAGCCACGGGAGTGCCCCAACCCCGCCATGATCGGGCTGCCCCCTTCTCTTTTCATTTTTTCTTTAACTAAAAGCAGCTCCCCCACTAGTCCCGCTGGGATAAGCTAAACCATCTCTCCCGCGCTTCCGTCCTCAATCGCCAGCGACTCAATGACGAACTTTAAAATAAAATTGTCATCGTAAAGAGATCAGCCGTGGGTAATCACAAACAGCATGTTGAACATTCATTGCTCTGTGTTCTGACAAACGAGAACGTGAAAACATGCCAAAATTCGGGTTTCATAAAACAATTTTTCATCAAGTTCTTTTCTTTGACAAAATGCCTCCACCTCGCTCCTGGCTGCCGGGAGTCCCCGAGACACAGGAGCGCTGCCCGACACCCGGCCGTCCCCTCTCACCGACAATGCCCCAGCTTTCCCCGGGAGCAGCGCTGACCTCTGCGTCCCTAGGGGCCAAGACCAGGCACCACTGCCTGGAGACTGGAGCCTTCCAAGGCCCCCAGTCGCCGGCACCTAAATCCCCATTCTTTCCCAAGTGTGGTGGAGCACCCGCAACGCCAGTGTCGCCAGCACAGCTGCCCGCACACCTCCCTCCTCCCGGCCCCTGTTTATTCTCTGTCTCCGGGTCGCCGGCTTCCCGCACACTTCGCAGGAGCGGGATCTGCCGCGTTTGTCCTCCTAGGCTGGGCGTACTACACATCCTCAGGGCTCGCCACGCTCCAGCCCAGGTGGGAATTTGTTTCTCAGGCTGCACGCGACGCCCTGCACCCAAACCTCACTTCTGCCATCACTCAGGGCACAGTCCCACGTTCCTGCACAGGAGCACACACAGCCTGCCCTGGAGATCCCGGCTCAGGGCCACACGCGTGGCTACACGCCTCCACGCACCCGCTCGCTACCCCCCCCACCCCCAATTCTCACACACAGGGACAGATGAGCACGTGTGCAGGGCCCACTGCAAGACCTGTAAGATGTCCCCGTGGGGCCTCACACGCTCCCCCACACAGCAGGTGACAGCCCCCGCCCACGCAGAGCCAGAGGGGGCCAGGCAGATTCTGCAGCCTTTGGGACCTCAGAGCTGGGACCAGGGGCGGGAGCAAAGGAATGGGCTGCCCAGCACCTAGGGAGGCCCCCACCTCCTCCTCAGAGCTCAGCTTAGATGGCCCCAGTGGGAGCCCATGACGCGGGGCCACAAAGTTAGAACCCAGCACCAGTCTGCCTGCCAGGAGCCCAGGATACGAGATAGGGGTGCAGCTGGGAGAGTGCACCCCGACGCCTCCACCCAGCACAGAGAAGGCCCTGGGTCGGGGGGCGGAGTGGCCGGCTGCATTCCTTTGCACTCATCTACCTGGTCAACACACAGTCTGGGCACCCCTGTGGACCTTTGCTCTTAGGGAGCCAAGACTCGGTGAGCAGAGGCTCATTGGCCCCGCCGGGGCACCGGAACCAGAGGCAGCCCTCCAGCAGTAACAGCCCACACACCCCGCAGTTTTCCACCCAAGGTGCCAGGGCTGGTGTCTGGGGCGATCCACACAGCCCCTCCCCTTCTAACCACTGCTATTTTCGTCGAAGGCAGTGGCTTGTGGTGCAGAGAGCATCTTTGCCTGCAGACAGATGCATGTGGTCTAAAGAACCTAGGCGCAGGTGCGTGTAGACACACAGGTGGGGCTGGGGAGTCCGCTGTGTGGGGCCGGGGGGTGGGGGGGTGGATACTTACGGCACAGCTTCCCCCGACACCCCCAGCGGGTGCCCCAAACTCCCATACATACATTCCTAGGATCTAGCGTAATTGATAAGTCAGACGTCGTAACTAGCAAACAAGACACTACAGCCAGAGTGATGGGAACATGGTCTCTCCCTCGAGAGTCAAGGCAAATGTTCATGTTTGCAGTGCAGAGAGCAAAGCTGCGGATTCGGGAGCCTGTGTGCCTCTTCCGTGTTGGACATTTTCAAGATGAAAACACAATGGGGGTGGCTCCCTCGCCCTCGGATGGCCCTGCTTCGACCACTGCCTCTCCCGCCACACCCGGACCATGACGGGGGCCCCCAGCCCTAGGGGACAGGCATGTCGGCCACAGGATGTGGGTACGAGGTTCTGCAGGGCACACACACAAAACACACGGCCTCCCACCCAGCGCAGCGGCGTCCTGGGGCTCGGCCCGCGGGCCAGAGAGCCTGTGAAGACGGGGCAGAGAGCCACCCAGAGACCCACGGACCTGCAAGGACCACGGGCAGGGCTGTCCCCGGCTCTCTCCCCATGGTGCAGCCACACTTTGGCGTGTCCCAAACAGCTGCAAAGCACATGGCATAGAATCCACAGTTAGTCAGACCCAGGACACCCACACGAGCAACCTCCGGCTGTGCCGCCAGGGCCAGCGCGGGGCTCTGCACGGGGTGGACACTCGGTGGACCCAACCACAGTTTACAACCAGCGTCCTCTCCTCGCAGTGGAGGGGCGATGGGCTGCCCGTCTCTGGGCAGCCGCAGCCAAGGAGAGGCCAGGGGGAAAGACCGAGGAGCCCGTGGCTGGGACCCAAAAATAGGGCTGTGTCCCTTGTCCCAGGCAGACCTGTCCCTGGCTAGAGCCTAGGGTTCTGGACCTGCTCCTGAAACCTGGACCCCCCCACCCCGCCATGAGGGCCCTGCACGGGACAGCCCCTCTTTCTCTGGCCACTCAACGTGGGCCGGCCAGCGAGGGCCTCTCCAACCAAGAGAGCCGTCAGAGAACAAAGACGCGAGCCGGAGCTGCGCCTCCCTGCCCGGGGCAGCCAGGCTCAGGGACTCTGAGATGTTCAGGGCTACGAGAGCGACAAGGACAGGTGTCCAGGGACCAAGGGCTGGAGTCCAGGGACCCCACAGCTGTGGCCTTGCCAAGAGCCCATGCCCGTGAGAAGAAAGAAGGCAGGGCTATACAGCCAAGGCCGTGTGCAGGCCCCGGGAGCCAGCCGGGGGCCCCTGGCCCTCACACGGAGAGCTGCCGGACCACACCACAATCCCCTCCTGCCTCTGACCAGTAAGCACCCAACGTTCAGAGTCTCAGTCTGTCCTTCTGTGAAGGGGGCACAAGAGGACTGTGGACCATGTGACCAGGGCGAGCACTCGCTGAGCGAGCGGCCTCGCTGTGGCTACCCCAGGTCCTTGCGGCTCACAATGCCTACGTAGATGGCGGGGAGGCCCAACAAGCCTTCTCCCGCTGCCAGGAGGCGGGCTGGCTCCAGGGACACAGGCCAGAGACTCTACCCGCTCCGTCTGCCATGAAAGAACTAACCCACGGCAGGGTTCAAAAGGGAAAGAGGAAAACCCGGTAACTCGTCCCAGACGGCCTGTCCGGTCCAGGGAGCAGGGTTCCCGCCAGGAGAGGCCGCAGCCTCATTAGGGAGCGCGGGGAAGCACGAAACAGCCAGGCCACCGTGCACATCCCTGGGACAATTAGGCCCCGTCCCCGGCCATCAAAGGCGACCCCGCGGGCTGTGCGTGCCGCCGCCACTCCATGGATCTTTCCTCCTCCATTCACCCTCCTGTCAACTCTTAGCACCCAGCCCCTCCCTGGTGCCTCCATAAGGACCCGTCCCCAGCCCACGGGCTACCCACAGCTGCCCCGGCCCGGACACCATTCCCCATCGTGTCCTGGGAGAGGCCGGGACGCCGCACTCCTCCTCCCAAGCGCAGGTCCTCCCGACCCGTGTAGAATGCAGACTGAGGCCACAGCACGCTCCGGGCTCCGGTTTCCGGATGCCTCCCTTTGGAGAGCAGGGTCTGAGATGAGATCTTTCTCCAAATCCTGCCTGGAGGCCTCTCCCCAACCCCTCCCCACCCCTACGGAATTTCTTAGCCATGTCAGGAGTTCTCAGCAAAGACAGTAACATTCCTCCCTACCCCCCACCTTCCACGCCGGCCGGGGTCCACGCTCCGGAGGCGGCCCACCATCCGGAGACACATCCCCAGATGGGCACAGCCCGGGCCTGCCCAAGCCGTCACCACGCCCCAGCGCCCGGCACCGGCACATGGGACACGCAGGCCGACACCAGGCGATGTTGCTCCAAGCGAGAGGCAAGTGCCACGGAGTTGTTTTTTGCCATCACACCAGAGGAAGCGGGCGCAATATTTGTGAAATTGGAAACAGCCTTTGGTCTCTGCCCGTGCTGATGGTACTCAGGTATTAATCCATTAAGGCAATCAAAAGAGCTTAAATAAAAGTCTGAAGTCCGCAATATACATGTCAATGAACAAGCGGTAAAACTTCCTGAGGAGGTGATTTCAAAGCCATATTGCCCACGCTTGGCAAATTGCATATTTAATTATTTTGTCAGTCGCTCTTTCTCCTCTAATCTTGGGGGAACATGCCTCGGGCCATATGAAACCAGTTAGGATAATTAAGGGACGGTGGAATTAGGTGCCGGCTGATTTCCCCGAAGGATGCCATCTTCCAGGCTGGTATGAGTTGTGTGCAGCCCCAGAGGCCGACAGCATTGCAATGTCTGCCTTCCCCCAGAAAGATCAAAGGTCTTTTGCCCCTTTCAAGATGTTTGTAGAATTTGTTTCCCAATTATCCCACATTTGCGCACTGGGACATCCGAGTTAACTCTTTGCTGGCACCCCTGGAACCCAGCAGTAATTGCCACCGAGCCAGGATCCCCATCAGGGCGCACGCATAGGAAAGGCAGGCAAAGGATGGCACAGGAAGGGGTGCAGGCGTAGGTTGGAGGCCCCGCTCTGCACCCCAACGCCACCTCGCCCCAGCGGACATGGCCAGCAGGGTCCCCTCCTCGGCTGGGACCCAGTGTGACTTGGGGCCGAGACTCGGTCTTTGAGAAGTTTGGCGTCTTAAGAGCAGACCCCGATTGAACGGAAATACATCGAATACAGGATTTTCTCACTCTGGATTTTTTTTTTTTAATGTCAAACATGTTGGGGGCAAAGCGAGAAAAAGCAGTCAGGATTTGAAGTTCCGCTTCTGGCATTTTGAAATGAAATGTGACGAGAGCAGCAGGCCAAGGCAGAAAATCAAATGCTAGAATGTTCAAGAAAACCTGATCTGAAGACTTTTTCTAGCGAGCACTTTAGTTCCTTTTCGTGCTCCCGTTTGTGGTCTGTGGATCTTTCTGGACTCGGCAAATACTTTTTCCCAATTCTTTAGCTCAAACTATCAGCCTTGCCTACCTTGGTCTTAGCTTCAGACAGACACAGAGAACAAGAAAAGCTTTGTGTGTCTCTTCGTGTGCAAATACAGTGTCCCTTTTGGAAATCCTTTTAGGAAAAACCCTCAACAATTTGAAAAACGAAATATCCATTGATCCGAAGAACCGTATTTCTAGGGCGGCCCGGCACCGTCTTCTCTTTCCATCTCGGCCCTCGGACACCCACCTGTGTCCTGGCAAGCTCCGAGCTGGAGAGGCCGCCCCAGGAAAAGGTCCTCCAAGTCGGCTCCTTCCAAAGGAGCAGCTCAGAGAGGCGCCAGCCGGCCTCACCTCTCCCCACCCACGGCAAACACAAAAACGCCACCCCCCCCCCCCCGAAAAGCAGCTCCCCACCTCTCCCCCAGATGCACATCCAGAGAGCGGGACACAGGGCTGCGTATTCCACCCGCCGGAGCAGCAGTGTGGCCGCCAGCTCAGGGCGATGGCTCGCACGGGGTCTGCACAGCCACGGAAGCGGCGGCGGGGAGGGTCTCCCGGTGACAGGCCGGGGGAACAGGCCACGGGCAGGGTGGCCGGAGTTAGCGAAGAAGTGCACAAAAACATCCCGCCCCTTTCGAATTTCAGATAAACAAGGAATAAATTTCTTTTTTAGTATAAATATGTCCCAAAGGTTGCATGGGACACATTTACACCAAAAACTTACTTCTTGTTGACCCGAAATTCGGGTTGACTGGGGCTCTTAGATTTTCCCTCGCAGCCCTAGCCTGGAGTTCCCAGGGAGGCCGAGCGGGGACACCTCCGTGTTCCCACCAAAGCAGCAAAACCGAGTGGAGCCGGACAACAGTGCTTCATGCTGGGCTGGGCGCGGAGCCCGGCCACTCTTGGAGGACCCATCCCCTCCTCTCTGCACCCCAGCCAGTCCCGAGCCTCTGGGCTCAGGGGTCCCGTCCTGGCTCAAGAAGGGGCAAACCCAGGCTCTGAGCGCAAGGAAGCAGCAGGCGGGGACACGCGATGGCAGAGACACAGATGCCCCAAAACTACCCGGGTTTGTTTCAAACTCTGAGCTAGGCCTCGCGGGAAGGACCGGGCCTTCTGAACCGGCCACCGCTTGGATGCCCCGGAGGGCGGGGGCACCGTGACTCTCCAGGAGCTCTGGCTACAGGCCCTGACTGGCCTGGCTGTCCCCGGCCAGCTATGGGGCCAGACCTCTCGGTGGCCGCACTGAGCTTGGCGAACCGGCTTCGGAGGCTCCCTGGCGAGGCCCTGTGGGGCGGGCGAGGGTGAGCAGGGGCTCAGACCTTGTTCCCCGTACTGGGCTCCCTTCAGCCCCTGGACCCAGGTAGAGCTGCCCTCCTGCTTCTTACAGCTCCTCGGAGGCAGCTCCCCAGCTCTCCCAGCCAGTCCCTCCTCGATCCCCCCTGACTCCTTCCTGCTGTGGAGCAGCCTTTGGTCCTGCTGGGCCTCCAGGGAGACAGAACAGCTGGCCAGCATCTGGCACTGTGCATTAGCCAAGGCCCCTGCCCTTGGGCCTTCCGCTCCCCGGGCAGAATAATCCTGCTTCCTCTAACCTCTGGGCTGGGCCCCGGCTCCAGGCTTTCATCATCGTCCACCTCGCCTCTGAAGCCGCTCCAGGCTCCCTGGCCCTCCGCTGGCTTCTGCTGGGCCGGGCCAGGCCAGGCTGACCAGCAAGGGCAGGGGGCGCAGAAGGTGAATGACCCCGGCTCCCCCCCACCCCCAGCCCCTAGCCCCCATCCCGGGCCTGGAGGAGTGGGGGTGGGGCAGCCGAGTCTGTAAGCAGGCAGCTGTCAAGGCTGTGCCAGGTCTCCCCACCGCCACAGGGAAGCGGGAACCCCATGCCCCCCGCCCCTCGGAGGCTTGCTTGGGAAGACACTGGGGGTGACACAGCCAGAGCCCTCGGTGTCAGTCCCAGGCCGTCCTCAGCTCTTCCTCTCCTGCCGGGCCACCTCCAGCCAACCACCCTGCAGCTAAGACCACAGTTTCCTCGCCTTCAAGGGCTAGTTAGGAAGGTTCCAGAGACAAGGCCCTAACCAGCTGGGCCCTCACGGCTACTGGCGCTGTGCTCAGCCACCCAATTGCTGCACTGTAGCTTAGCCTCCCAGCTCAGCCAGTACACGGCCCGGCCCAGCGGCTGTGCTGCCAGGGCTCGGCTCTACCCGGGGGTTCGGGGTTCTGGGCCTGGGGAAGGGGGGGAGGATTCTGCTGCAGCCCCTCTGGCTGGGGAGGAGGGGCCCAGTTTGCTTTTCCTCCTTGGTGCTTCCAAAATCCATTCAGGGATCTTTCTGGAAGCTTCCGTGGCCTCAGTGTGGTCTGAACGCAGTGGCCTCCTCCCTAGCATGGTCTCTGCCAGGGCAGGCAGTTCATGCCCCAGAGCTGGCCCAGGCCCCTGGCTGAGAAAGCCGGGGCCTGAACCCTCCTGGCTCGGCATTCCCAGATCTGAGCAAAACCACACTCCCAGAGACTGCAGGCACCATGCCGACCGCACGGCGGAGACGACCCAGAAACGCCCGTGGGCTGTGTCCAGCGACAGCACAAGCCCAGAGGCGAGGCCACCAGTTCAGAGGCACCTGGTCCTGGCCCCGGGGACGCCGCCATGTTGGCCCCCACTACTGACCTGAGCCCAGGCCACACACCCCTCCCACGCCTGCTGGGCCACACATTTGGCGATCAAAGCCTGGAAGGCTCCCAGACAACAGAGACCAAATTCAGTAGACTTCCAGCTCCTCCCGTAGGGATCCATCCTCTAGCAACCAAGTCACTAACGGATTTTTCTCACAGTTGCCTGCAACATCCCCAAACCCGCCTGGAAGACGCGCAAAAGGCAAGAAACGCTTCTACCCGCTCCGCCTCCCTCAGGAGGAAAATGCAAAGCCAGATTCATCAATGTTCACATCACCATGGCGGATGGAGGCCGAGAAGGGGGGGGGGGGGGGGGGGGAGAACGCGGCCCGCCACTGCTGCCCAGGGGCGCAGCTTCCGGGGAGGGCTGTCCCGCTCGCCCAGGCGCCCAGCGTGGGTCGCGGAAGATGGAGCCGTGGGCACTTACCTGCCGGCATCCCGAGGGGCAGGCCAGGCAGCCAGCCGCGCCAGGGCCGGGCCGGGGAAGCTGGAGGCCCTGTGTGGACAGGTGCACGGCCCATCTCTGCGAGGCGCTACCTGCGGTTTACTGGCCGGTTTATTAGAAGCCCACGTAATATTGCAAAGCACCTGCAGGCAATAAAAGCCCTTACATGTGTGAGGCCTTGAGGAAATTAGCGGCTCCTCCCCGGGGGCTGCATATTTTGTGAAGATGTTTATTACAGATGAAGCGCTCCTGGGGTAGGACATTAACAGGTTGTAGAGTGATAAAAGGATTTGTATCCTTTCTCGGGGATGCGAGAAGGAAGAAGGCTTTCACAGAATCTATAAAGGACCCACTTCCTAATGAATTTTCTTAAGTCTTTATTAATAGGCCTGGGCGGAGGGGAGTGGAGTCGGAGTCGCGCCGGACCCTCGGGACGAGGAGGGGGGTGGATGGAGCGGAATGTGGGACGCACAGGGGGCCTGGAAACGGGATGAGAACCCAGGAGAGGGGCTGAGCGTGAGGGACGCAGGCCCCTGGGGGCGGCAGGGGCGGGGGGAGCCAGGCTGAAAGGCAGCTCCCAAGCCCCTCGTTTTAACCCCCTGCCCCCCGCTCCGGCCTGCAGGCCATTACCGAGATGAAAGCCCAGGGGAGCCTGTGGCGCGCGGCCTTGGACTCTGATTGAATTATATGAACGCAGTTAACCGTCTGCTTCGGCACGGCCGCGCCGCGCGGAGACTGCGTGTGCCGGCGCTTAATGGGCTGCTCCGACAATAGAGGCCGCGCCGAGCACAGGTGGGCTGTGTTAATAACTTTATTTAGGCCCGCGTTTTTCCCTCCCTTTGAGGTGCACAAGCCTTCCATTAATGCATTCATTAGGGTTTACGGCCGGGCTCTGCTTTTCTCCTAATGACACTGTCCAGACCCGGCTCCCCGGCTAATTGAGGCCAGCTGCCCGGCCGCCCCACCCCGGCTTCAGGTCCCCGTGTCACCAGGCTTAGCGGCTGGGGCCGCTGGGGGAGGGAGTAGCTGCGGGAGAGGAGGGCTCACAGAGGCTGGGGCTTTGGACACCCCGAGCCCCACCCAGGGCCGAGCGAAGGAGCCCCCTGCTGATGGCCACTGCCACCACCAGGGCCGCCCACGTCCCTCCTGGCCCTAGGGGTCTCCGCAGCCACGTGGAGGTTCCACGGGGAACTGCGGGATCTCGCCACGCCCTGCTGAGCAGCCTGCTGTGGCTCCCACTGCCCCCAGGGAGAACGTGCGCTCGGTGCTGCCTGCCTGCCTGCCTGCCTGCCTGCCTGCCTGCCAGCCACCTCTGCCCTCAGCCCTCAGCCTCGGCCCCAGGCTCCCAGTACTCCAGGTGCACCTAGGCCTCTCTCTGCTTGTTGGGGAGCACCTGTGGGAATGCCTCGGCCTCGCCCCTGCGGATCCACCTTCTCCCCACCTGCCAGGCCCTCCTCAGGAAGCCTTGGGTTTCTGCCTGGCCTGGAATCCCGTGAATGTCCAATATGTTTGTCACCCGCCCCCCTCCCACCAGACCCGAGTACCTTAGGGTGAGGATGCGTGAGAGCAGGGGTGGGCTTGGGCACAGCCGTGAGGCTGCCCTTTGGGGCACCCACACAGCCCATATCATAGCACCTGCTTCCACTCCAGCGTCTTGCTGAAGTGCACCCTGGGAAGCCACAGGTGATGGCCAGGTGCCTGGGTCTCTGCCACCCAGGAAGGAGACCCGGATGGAGTTCCTGACTCCTGGCTTCAGTTTGGCCCAGCCCTGGCTGTCATGGGCAGGTGGGGACTGAATCAGCCCATGGAAGATCTGTCTGTCTCTGTCTCTGTCTGCCTTTTAAATAAAATGAAAAAAAAAAAAAACACTTTAAGATAACAAGAACACACTGGTGGTTTGGTCCGTGCTCATCAAACATTCACTATTTGCCAGTTGCTTGACAAGAGTTAACTCCTTAAGTCTCCACAGCACTGAAGTGCTGTGCCCACTTCACAGACGGGGAAGTTGAGGTTCATGCGCAGGAAGTGACGTGCCCCATCCCTGACCATAGCAGCTGTATCTGGGGATCAGGCAGGGCTATGCCGGGCTTGGTTCACACCAGCCTGCGGGAGCTGCGTGTTACATTTTCAGGAGTGAATTCTGTGCACTGGTTGTGAAAAAATTGACATGATGGGGCAGGCGTTTGGCTTAGCAGTTCGGATGCCGACATCCCACATCCGAGTCCCTGCGCGCTGGGCCTGGCTCTGCTCCGGACTTGTTTCCTGGGTATGTGGGCCCTGGGAAGCAGCAAGGATCCATCAAGTGACCGGGGGGGGGGGGGGTCCCCTGCCACCCAGGTGGGAGACCTGGAGTAAGTTCCCAGCACCTGGCTGCAGCCCCAGCTGGGGACTGTTGGGGAGTGAACCAGTGGATGGAAGACTTTCTCTCTGTCTTTCCCTCTCTGTCTCTGTAACTCTGCCTCTCAAGTAAATAAAACACTTTTTAAAAAATAAATGATACAGGGCTGGTGCCACAGCTCACTTGGCTAATCCCCCGCCTGTGGCGCCGGCACCCCAGGTTCTAGTCCCGGTCGGGGCGGCAGATTCTGTCCTGGTTGCTCCTTTTCCAGTCCAGCTCTCTGCTGTGGCCCGGGAAGGCAGTGGAGGATGGCACAGGTCCTTGGGCCCTGTGCCCCCATGGGAGACCAGGAGGAAGCACCTGGCTCCTGGCTTCGGATCCACGCAGCACGCCGGCCGTAGCGGCCACTTGCGGGGTGAACCAACGGAAAAAGGAAGACCTTTCTCTCTGTCTCTCTCTCTCTCTCACTGTCTAACTCTGCCTGTCAAAAAAAAATTTAAAAATGATATAAGCTTACAGTGAGTCATTGATATTCACATCAAAGGTAACAAGCCCTCCACACTCATACGTTCCTGCCGGCCTTGGCCTTTTGCTACCAGCGATGCCACTGGGACGAGGTCTACCGCGTCTTTGCACTGGGGAACCCGAGGACGGCGGCCACGCCACAGCTCCTCCTACCCCACAGTCAGGGACGTCGTGGAGTGTTTACACCACAGCCCAGGGCTTCTGCTCCCACGGGCCGGCACTCGGAGCCAGGACGTCTGCCTTGAGCCCCAAGCACGTGCCCCAGGCAGACCAAGCGCACGAGGGAAGGTGGCTTGAGTGAAACCTGAGCAGTGAGGGCGACAGCAATGCCCGAGATGCCCCGCTGCCCAAGCCCCAAAACCTCCCTCCCGGCCGGCCTCTGTCCCCAGCCCCAGCCCCAGCGCCACCTGGCCGAGCTTGCTAGCACCTGCACAAGGATTCCAGGGCCCCTGAGACATGTCCCATATGCATCTCCTCCCCGAGGCCCTGCTGGGTCAGCTGGGCCAGCACTGTGGCCCCTCCCTGCCTCCCGCCCCACCCCCAGGCCTCCTCCACTGCTTCCTGTCTGGCTGTCAGTCTCCCTCACTCCAGCCCATCTTCTTCCCGACAGGCGGCGCGACTGTCCCCACAAGAAACTGGACCTTGTTACCCCTTGTAGGAGAAAGTCCAAGGTCATCCGCCACCATTCAGTGACCTGTCCAGCTGCTGCTGCTGGCCGCGGTGCCCAGCATCATGGCCTGCCCCTTCGGCAGGTGCGCTCTGCCCCAGCCACACCAAGCCGCTTCTATTTATTGCACATCTGTTTCCAGATGTGTCTGGGGCTGAAAGAGCGCACAAGGCAAAATCTTTGTTCTTCTGAAGCTTCCATTCTAGTAGGGAAAAAAAAAAGTAAAAAGTTTAAAACTCACAGTAGGAGCGAGTGTCATAGCACGTGGCGTTACCAGCATGGAGCAAAATCAAACAGAACGAGGACAGAAGGAATGGCCAGGGCTGTGGCTGCGTCACTGTGACGTAGTAGGTTAAGCCTCCGCCTGCAGTGCCAGCATCCCATATGGGTGTGGGTTCATATCCTGGCTGCTCCACTTCCAATCCAGCTCCCTGCTATGGCCTGGGAAAACAGTGGAAGATGGCCCAAGTGCTTGGGCCCCTGTACCCTCATGGGAGACCTGGAAGAAACTCCTGGCTCCTGGCTTCCAATTGGCTCAGCTGTGGCCATTGCGGCCATTTGGGGAGTGAACCAGTGGATAGGAGACCTATCTCTCTGTCTCTCCCTCTCTCTCTCTCTCTCTCTCTCTCTCTCTCTCTCTCGCTGTAGCTACCTCTCAGATAAATAAATATTTTTTTAAAAGATTTATTTACTTGAAAGGCAGAGTTACAGAGAGAGGTAGAGACAGAGACAGAGACAGAGAGGTCTTCCATCCTCTGGTTCACTCCCCAGATGGCCACGATGACTGGGATTGGGCCAGGTTGAAGCCAGGAGCCTGGAGCTTATTCCAGGTCTCCCACGCCGGTGCAGGGGCCCAAGCACTGGGCCATCCTCTGCTGCCTTCCCAGGCCATAGCAGAGAGCAAGATCGGAAGTGGAGCTGCTGAGACTCGAACTGGTGCCCATGTGGGATGCCGGCACTGCAGGCGGCGGCTTCACCCGCTATGCCACAGCACCGGCCCCTCCTCCAGCATCTTTCTGCATCTCCACCCAGTGTGTGCAGCTCAGCGCCGAGTCCAGGGAGCTGGATCGGAAGAGGAGCAGCCAGGACATGATCTCACACCCATATGGGATGCCGGCACTGCAGGCTGGGGCTTTAACCCATTGAGCCACAGCACTGGCCCCAAATAAATAAATCTTTTAAGAGAGAGAGAGAGAGAACTGGGGACACAGACTTCAATCCTACTGTACCTTAACTATGTTGAAGAGTTTGCACTTTATCCTATGGCCCATGAGAACCTACTGAAAGCATATGACACGGCCAAACTGCAGTTTAAGAAGATGACCCTAAAACGGCACCAGGCCCAGACAGCTTTATGAGTGCTCTTAAAAAATGGATGCTCATTGGCCGGCGCCGCGGCTCACTGGGCTAATCCTCTGCCTGTGGTGCCGGCACACCGGGTTCTAGTCCCGGTCGGGGCGCCGGTTCTGTCCCGGCTGCTCCTCTTTCCGTCCAGCTCTCTGCTGTGGCCCGGGAAGGCAGTGAAGGATGGCCCAGGTCCTTGGGCCCTGCCAGCCATGTGGGAGACCTGGCAGAGTTCTAGGCTCCTGGCTTCAACCTGGCCTGGCCGTGGCTGTTGCAGCCATTTGAAGATGGAATGTCTCTGTCTTGCCCTCTCCCGCTGTAACCGCCCTTCAAATAAACTAAATAATTCTTAATTATTGAAAGTAAAAAGAGAACTTGGGGGGCTGGCACTGTGGGGTAGCGGGTAAAGCCTCCGCCTGCAGTATCAGCATCCCATATGGGCACCGGTTCCAGTCCCAGCTGCTCCTCTTCCGATCCAGCTCTCTGCTATGGCCTGGGAAAGCAGTGGAGGATGGCCCAAGTCCTTGGTCCCCTGCACCTGCGTGGGAGACCCCGAGGAAGCTCCTGGCTCCTGGCTTCGGATTGGCCCAGCTATGCCCGTTGCAGTCATTTGGGGATTGAACCAACAGATAGAAGACCTCTTCACACTGTGCCTATCAAATAAATAAGTAAATCCTTCTTTTTTAAAAAGTGACTTTTAAAAAAAGAGAGAACTTGGTAAAGTGGAAAGTGGCTTCATAAGCAATGAAATCAATTTTCTGTATTTCAGTAGCAAGCACTTTGAAAATTTGATGCGAAAAATCCTACTTACAAAAGTCATAAAAGAGTACTAGGAGCCTAGAAGCAAACACAACCAGAAATGTGCAGAAGCTATAAGAATAAAGCTAAAATATCTTATTGAAGGACATAAACTTTTAAATAACCAGGGAGAATTTTTAAAACTTAGGGCATTTTCTTGCATGGGAAAAAATGCCCATCTCCTCCCAAGTAATCACAAATTTCTTACACGAGCAAACAAAATGTCAGTGGGAATTTATTTTTGAACTGAATTAAATCATTCTAAAACTCATCCTGAGACACAAATGCACGAGAATCACCGGGGCATTTTGGGAACGGTCGGAGAGAAGAGCCTGCTGCAAGGGAGAAAGCACAGGTGAGCACGGCGCGGTAGGGAAGCCACTAGGCCGGACAACGCAGCCACCAGGCCGGACAACTCAGCCACCAGGCCGGACAATGCAGCCACATGGGGACAACGCAGCCACCAGGCCAGACAACTCAGCCACCAGGCCAGACAATGCAGCCACCAGGCTGGACAACACAGCCACCAGGCCAAACAACGCAGCCACCAGGCCGGACAACGCAGCCACATGGGGACAACGCAGCCACCAGGCCGGACAACACAGCCACATGGGGACAATGCAGCCACCAGGCCGGACAACGCAGCCACCAGGCCGGACAACGCAGCCACATGGGGACAACGCAGCCACCAGGCCAGACAACGCAGCCACATGGGGACAACACAGCCACCAGGCAGGACAATGTAGCCACATGGGGACAATGCAGCCACCAGGCCGGACAACGCAGCCACATGGGGACAATGCAGCCACCAGGCCGGACAACGCAGCCACATGGGGACAACGCAGCCACCAGGCAGGACAATGTAGCCACATGGGGACAACGCAGCCACCAGGCCGGACAACGCAGCCACATGGGGACAATGCAGCCACCAGGCCGGACAACACAGCCACATGGGGACAACGCAGCCACCAGGCCGGACAACGCAGCCACATGGGGACAATGCAGCCACCAGGCCGGACAACGCAGCCACCAGGCCGGACAACGCAGCCACATGGGGACAATGCAGCCACCAGGCCGGACAATGCAGCCACATGGGGACAACGCAGCCACATGGGGACAACGCAGCCACCAGGCCGGACAACGCAGCCACATGGGGACAACGCAGCCACCAGGCCGGACAACGCAGCCACATGGGGACAACGCAGCCACCAGGCCGGACAACGCAGCCACATGGGGACAACGCAGCCACCAGGCCGGACAACGCAGCCACATGGGGACAACGCAGCCACCAGGCCGGACAACGCAGCCACATGGGGACAACGCAGCCACCAGGCCGGACAACGCAGCCACATGGGGACAACGCAGCCACCAGGCCGGACAACGCAGCCACATGGGGACAACGCAGCCACCAGGCCGGACAATGCAGCCACATGGGGACAACGCAGCCACCAGGCCGGACAACGCAGCCACATGGGGACAACGCAGCCACCAGGCCGGACAACGCAGCCACATGGGGACAATGTAGCCACATGGGGACAATGTAGCCACAGGGGGACAACGCAGCCACGTCGGATCAACGCAGCCACGTCGGCATGGCGGGGCTCCCGTGCTGCTCCGCTCCCGACTCTCGCTGCCGGCTGGTGCACAGCCCCAGAGGCCTCCAGTGATACCCCAGATCGTTTGGTTGCTGCCACCCACGGGGGAGACCTGGTGAGTTTCCTGGATCAGCCCCAGCCACTGTGGATAAGCTGGAGGGAACTTCCTGTCTGTGTGTCTGCCTCTCAAAGAAAAAAGAAATAACAAAACATATTGTAACACTGTAGCAACTAGGATGTTTTACTTGAAACAGTGACAGGAAGAGAGAAAGATACAAAAAGAGAGAGATCTTCCATCTGCTGGTTCCCGCCCCCAAGTGGCTACAACAGCCAGGGCTGGGCCAGGACAAAGTCAGGAGGTGGGAACTGTCCAGACCTCCCATGAGGGTGCAGGGGGGACCAAGCAGGTGGGTCATCTTCTGCTGCTTTCCCAGCAGGTTAGCAGGAAGCCAGATAAGAAATGGAGCAACTGGGAGCTGAACCGGCCTGTGTGGGACGCTGACGTCACAAGCAGCAGCTTACCCACTGCACAACAGCGCTGGAGCCGTAAGACCACAGTATCTCAATCAGGGAGGTACTAGGGGAGAGAGAGACAGAGAGAGAGATAGAGAGACAAATGGTGCATATTTCCTGGGGAAAAGATCACAAATCCATAGGGAAATAATGGAATTGTTAATGACTAATATGGAAGCATCAAGAGAAACTTCAGGAAAAAAAAATCAAGTTAGACCCCTATGTTTTATGAAAGTAAATTCCAGACAGATCAAAGACTTAAGCCTTTGGAGGAATTTTTGTAATTGCCAGAAGAAAACATGCATGCCCCTTTACATAATCTCGAATGTGCAAAAGATCTTTCGGGAACGACTGAAAGACAAATAATAATAAAAAGTTTTAGTTGCTCTATTTAAATCACTAAATAAAATTTAAAACATCTAATAATAGTTAAATTACTTTTAAATAAAATTGTTAAATATTTGGCACATCAACACATTCCAAAGGAGCAAACCTTAAAAAACAAAGTCTAAACTGGGGAGAGGGGGATTTTACCAGCCTTACAACAGAAAGGAGTGAATGTATTTACGTATAAGTAGCTCTTGCAAATCTGAAAGTATAAATATTACATTAAGCCTCTGCCTGCAGTGCCCACATCCCATATGGGCACCGGTTCAAGTTCTGGCTTCTCCACTTCCAATCCAGCTCCCTGCTAATGCCCCTGGGAAAGCAGTAGAAGCTGGCCCAAGTGCTTGGGGCCCCTGCATCCACAAGGGAGACCAGGAAGAAGCTCCTGGCTCCTGGCTTTGGGCTGGCCCAGCCCCAGCCAATGCGGCCATTTGAGGAGTGAACCAGCCATCAGAAGCACTCTCTCTCTCTCTCTCTCTCTCTCTCTCTGTCTATCCCTCCCAAATGGCCAGCCTCACAAATACTCTAAGAAAGCCAAATTAACATGACATCAAGATAGTATGTTTTGCTTATCAATCAAAAAGATTCAAAAGAGCACTAACAGCGCAGGGAAACGGGCACTGTGGCACTGCTGCAGGGGAGCACATCGCCCATGCACTGCCTTAGCACACGCAGCCCCCCCCCCCCCCAGCACTTATCTTAAAGGAACACAGGCGATCCAAGCAGGAGCGGACTCGGCGCAGCACTGTTCACCAGTAAGTGGAGGATCGGATACAAGCTAGAAGGCTAAGGAAGTGGCTAGATGGTTGCACACCCATCCTAAACAGCCTTCAGCAGAATGAGGGGATCTGTGGGTGTTCCAGGTTGAGTGAAGCAAATGCCAAGCAGCGCGTGCAGTCTGTGTAGCTGGTACTTCTCTATCCACAGGTGTTCTGAAGTCACACCCCAAACAGTGAGCAGCAGCTGGTGGGAGGACACAGCCTTCCATTCTTTTGTTTTTTTTTTTTTTAATTTATTTATTTTATTTATTTTAAAGGCAGAGTTACAGAGAGAGAGAGAGAGAGAGATCTTCCTTCCACCAGTTCACTCTCCAAATGGCCACAACAGCCAGGGCTGGGCCAGGCTGAAGCCAGGAGCTTCCTCCAAGTCTCGCACGTGGGTTGCAGAGGCCCAAGCCAAACTTGGGCCATCTTCCACTGCTTTTCCAAGCGCATCAGCAGGGAGCTGGATGGGAAGTAGAGCAGCAGGAACTTGAACCCCTAGGACATCAATGGTTCCTGCTGCCTAGGAAGGCTGGTGCTGCCCTGACGACCCCTCACATGTAATGACTGCTGGGTCCCCAAGGACTCTGACATGCAAACGAGAAGTCACCAAGCACCATGGGAGAAATGCCAGTGCACCACCCCCAGCCAGGCTGCAGCCGGAGGCCTCTGCACCTGCCCAGAGCCCTGGCCTCTCAGGAACCCCGCCCTGGAATCTGGGTGCAGGGCCCCAGCTCTGGCCCAGTCATCCACCTGCCCACACACCACTTCCAGCCCCTCCAGCTCAGCTCACACCTGCCACCCTTCACATGGGGTCCCATGGCCTTCCCAGTCCTCACTCCAAGCCCTGGGGGTTCTGGGGGGAGAAGGAGCCACAGGAAAGGGTGACAGTTACAGGGGAAGGTGGCAGGTGGACGCTGGGGACAGCCTGGGGCACGGACCTTCCATCTGCTGTCTGTCCCCAACTTCACCAGCATGGCCCTTGCCCTTTGCTGCCCACAGAGGCCGGGGTGAGGTCACCGGGGGCTCTCGGGCCTCAGCTCTCCTGTCTGGGTCTCAGCAGATCCCAGACCCAGCACCCATGGGTGGAGGTGGGAGGGTGCTGTGGGCCCCCACAGGGGACAGGGCCAGAGACTGGGCTAAAGGAGCCTGTCTCAGATGCTACTGGGGGCAGGAGATCCAGGCTCTCACCAGAAGGGAATGCTCTGGGTTCTGTCCCGGAGGAAGTGAGCCTGGCCCAGGACGGACTCCCCGCTGTGTGGCCTCGGGCAAGCTGCCACCCTCTCTGAGCCTATTTCCTCCTGTTATGTGGGCACAGTGAAAGGATCTGTGTGGCAGGGTTGTTGGGGAATCCACCCCTCCCCATGCACCCCTTCCCCTCTCTCCATCTCTCCCCTGCACCCCATAGCAGCAGCAGCCACAGTTTGAAGTCCCCAAAGCTACCCAGGCCCTGGTACGACTCCTGCCCTGAGGAGGCCACCCCAGCATGGGTTAGGAGCAGAGGAGCAACACGGGGTGGGGGTGGGGAGCAGAACAGAAAAGGGGTGGGGCCGCTCGCTGATGCCAGTGAGCCTCTGCCCCTGTGCCCGGTCCTGAGCTGAAATCTTGCTCCTGACCCTGAGCCCCTTACACGGCAACCAGAACTACAGGTGACAACCTCTTCCCCGTCACCGTCAGCTCAAGACCTCAAACAGAAGTGCGCCCCCTGCGGGTCACATAGTCCACCTGCAGCCTCCTTCAGAGGCTCCACCGCTCTCCCCCTTCTCCCTGCCGCAGCCATTCCCTGTGGCCCACACCCCGCTCAGCTCCCTCCTCTCCCACCCCTCCCTGCAAGGCAAACTCCCCTGAGGGTCACCAGCAGGGCCACACCCGCCTCCCCTGCCTCTCCGGGCTCTCCTCTCTCCTTTCCCACCCCAGCCCCCTCCCTGCTTTCCTGGTGGCCCCTCCCCTCTGTGTGTGGGTCCTCCCAGGCTCCACTCATCGGGGGTAACCTCCATCTTGCTCTCTGCACCTGGGATGCCTGGCCCCATGAATGTATGAATGAATGAATGGAGGCCAGAGCCCAGCCGGAGGGGAAGGGGCTGAGAGAGGGACCCAGAGGGCAGGAATCGCAGCTGTGAGCAGAGTGGGCACCACTAGCAGACAGGAGCCCGCAGGAGCCCGCAAGGCTTGGTGGTGGTGGAGGAGGGCCACGCGCCAAGTGGCACTGGCTTCATACCCCACCCACCCACCCCCAGGCCTCAGTTTCCCCCTCTGTAAACTGGGGCCAAGGTCTGTCCTGGTGGGGGAGGGGCAGCGAGCCCTGATGTCAGGAGCGTCCACCCGAGGCTGCTCTTGTGCACTCGCTTGTCGCCGGTTCACCCTGAGCTGGAGGCAGCAGGCACCACCCCCACGTCGCAGACATGGGAGCCCAGGCCACTGCAGTCAGCTGGCTTAGCCCAGACCAGCCGGCTCCAAGGCAGTGGGGCTGGGAACTGAACCCAAGCCGACTGGCCCCAGAGCCAGTGCTCCCTGCACAGCGCAGCACGGCTAACCCAGGCCAGGCATAGACCTAGCAGGTGCTCTAACGGTGCCGGCGCCCACCCAGCACTGGGCTGACTATCTGGAGTCACCAGAGGCGGAGCCTCCAGGAGTCGGAAAAGAAGCCCACAATGATGAAGACTTTGGGTGGGGAAGTAAGAACACACCAGGCAGGAGGAGTCAGCACAGGCTCTGAATCTGACCCAGGGACAACTAGGAGCCAAAGCAGATTCTTGAGTGAGCGAGGGGCTCTGGCAGCGAGAGTGGAAGGTACATATGCATGGACCAGACAGACACTTGCACTGTGACAGGGCAAGGATGACATCTGGCTCATCCATCACTCAGCCCCCTGAGCTCGCTTACAGCCTGGCACCGAGTAAGCAAACACTCGATGAATGAATGAATGAATGAGGTTGCTGCATTAAAAATGGATTCCCCCTGGAGCAGGTGTCGTGTGCAGTGGGTTGGACTGCTGCTTGGAACCCCCACGTCCCATATCAGTGTGGCTGGAGTCTCAGATGCTCTGCTTCCAACCCAGCTTTCCACTAACGCACCTGGGAAGCAGACCATGGCCTCAGTACTTGAGTCTCTGCCACCCACGTGGGAGACCCGGATGGAGTTCCTGGTTCCTGGTCCAGCCTCGGGTGTTGTGACCATTCAGGAGTGAACCTGTGGATGGAAGGTCTCTCGCTCTCTCTCTCTCACTCTCTCGCTCTCTTGCTCTCTCACTTGTCATTCTGCCTTTCAAACAAACAAATCTTTTTTTTTCTTTTTCTTTTTCTTTTTCTTTTTTTTCTTTTTTTTGACAGGCAGAGTGGACAGCCAGAGAGAGAGAGAGAAAAGTCTTCCTTTTGCCATTGGTTCACCCTCCAATGGCCGCCACGGCCAGCGCATCGCGCTGATCCGATGACAGGAGCCAGGTGCTTCTCCTGGTCTCCCATGGGGTGCAGGGCCCAAGCACTTGGGCCATCCTCCACTGCACTCCCGGGCCACAGCAGAGAGCTGGCCTGGAAGAGGGGCAACCGGGACAGAATCCGGCACCCTGACCGGGACTAGAACCCAGTGTGCCCGCGCCGCAGGCGGAGGGTTAGCCTATTGAGCCATGGCACTGGCCTACAAACAAATCTTTTTAAAAACTGGATTCCACCTCAACCCAGACCGTTCTATCTAGGAATGCCCCGTGGACAAAACACGTGTGCAGAAGGGTCTTCAATGCCGCCAGGGCACCAAACACAGAGCTCTGTGCATCGGGAGGAACGGGGTGCGCGGTGAGCACCTGCAGGAGGGAAACCCAGGGAGGTGGGGGCGGGGGCGGGGCTGGGGAAGAGGGACCGCTGGGAGGACACTTCCACTGGCTCCACACACACTTCTGAGCCATGCGAATGGTCACATTGCAAATAATTCAATGTAAGCCCTTTCCAAGCGGCTCCAGGGTGAGGTGGAGTGCCGCGAGAAGGGGGCCTGGGGGGCCGAGGCCTGAGCCATGCCGTGCAGGGTGCACAGGCTCAGCCCGGGACCGAGGGTGACGGGGGATAAAGCAGCGCGTGCGCACGGCTTCCCTGAGCAGGTGCCAGCTGCCTAGTCTACCGTGAGAAAACCAAGGCACGCACAGGGCGAGCCACTTGCCTGCCAGGCTCCTAGCCCGGTCGGAAGGAAAACTGGTACGGGAGCGCCTGCACCGAGGTGGGGGCTTGCTCCTCTGCATTGGTTCGTCCAGTGAGTCCATCACAGGGCATCTCTCTGCTGGGCTCTGACTGGGGGCTCAGTGGGAAGCAGACTGGATAGGGCTGGCATTTGGGACCAGCCAGAACCGTGGCGGAGGGGACAGCAGGTTCAGAGGCCCGGGGAGTGGTGGGCGGGGCAGTGAAGGTGCCCGGGCTCACCTGCCCCTGCAGACTGCGAATCCGAGCTGCGCTGGCGCCCCCCACGCACAGACCGCAAGTTGTGCGCGCCCCTGGCTGCCCTGAGCTAGCTGCCGGGAGGCCAGGAGCTGGGAGGGCCGGCTCAGCCCCGCGAACAAAGAACCCAGCCGGGCGCTGCGCGCAGTAGGAGCAGGGGGGCCCCCAGTGTGGCGAGGCTCCCCGGGGAGGGAGCTGTGAGCGATGCGCAGGGCGATAGCGCGGGCCGGGCCGGGGGCTCCCGGCCACCACCACCGCCCGCCACTGCCTTTATCAGCCGGACGCGCGGTTGCCAGGGAGCTCGCCTTGGCCCGGCTCAGGCCGTTGCTGGGAGGATTATCAGAAAGATTTGAGGCTTTTTAATTAAATCCCAGCCAAATGCAATTCTGCACCAGCTCGGAGGAGCGCGTTCATGTCCTGTCGCCTCCCGATTGCTTTGTCTGCAGGCCGGGCCATGTGCCGCATCCACAGCCTGCACCTGGGAGTAGGCACGTGGGGGCGGGAGTCCCCGTCTGCCGGGCGCGGGCCTGGGGGCCTCCAGGCTGGAGGAAAAACAGGCGCTGGCGACCCTCCCCTGGGCCACGTCGTCCTCACAGCCACCGTGGCCGCGCCCACCTCCTCCAGTTTCCTCTTGGTGCCAGGTGTTGCCCGTGGAGGTTCCCATTTTACAGGTGAGAAAAGCGAGTCCCAGGCAGGCAGTCACCCAGCGAGGCGCACACAGCGAGGAAGGGACAGAACCAGGATCAAACCTGGATCTTTCTGATTTCCAAGCCGCCAGTCCTCATTGCCACAAGCACTCCTGGGAAGGCCAGCCTGGCCCCCAGCCCACCTCCAGCCCCCTCCCCCTGGCTCCATGGCAGCCGCACCCCCAGAGGTCATGGCGCCCGTGGCAAAGGTGGCAAAGGCTGCACGTTGCAAACTCCCACCAGAGGCAGAGGCAGGAGGTTGGCCAGGGAGGGTCCCACCAGAGTCTTCCAGGGCCCGGGGCCCCGGACCTCCCCAGAGGAGGGAAGCAAGAGGCTGGTCAGGTCAGGCCTTGGGCTTGGAGCTGGTTCGTGCCACGGCCAGAGGACAAAATTAACTCGATAAATAAGGCGGGCTCATGAGGGCTGGGGTACATTCATTTTAGAAACCCCGCAGCCCCGGCCCCTGTGCCTGCGCCGCCACAGAGGAGGACATGGGCTTGTCTTAATTAGATCTGGCTGGTATCACTGTGTGCTTATAAAGCGAGGCCCCCGGGCCGGACAACCTCCAACGGGGCTGGCATTCCGGACCCGGCCCTGCCCCGGTACACGCCGAACCACCAGAGAGGCTCTGCACAGGGCCCCTCACTCCAGCCCTGCCGTGCACCAGGCAGGGGGCCACCCAGCCCAGCAGGCACAGGCTGCCCAGCCAGGAACCACAAGGACTCGGCGGTGGCTCCTGGCACGGCCTCTTGTTTGCTCTGTGACCCTGGGACAGCAGCCTCTGCTCTTTGTCCATAGCCAGACGGCTCATGGCTGACTCCCTACCCCCTCCACGGTTCCCCCCAGGAAGTCAGGACTGTTGGTGTCCCCATTTTTCAGACAGGAAAACTGAGGTTCAGAAACCGTTGATTCCAGGTCACTGAGCTGGAACTGATCTGGACAGCTGTGTCGGTTTCCCCACCTAGGAAGGTGGACAGTGGCCCTCACCTGGGAGTGAGCGGGCTTAAATAAGACAGAGAAGGGCATGGAGTGCGTTGGACTAAATGTCAGGCATTTGATATTGAGCTTCGAGTGACTTCCGGACCCAGAAGCTGAAGCTCTGGCCCTGTGGCCCCCTGCTCCCCCCATGCACGTTCCACCCTGCCTGGAGGACCGGCAGCCCCTCCCCTGACTCCAGTCTTGTCTGCTCTGGCTAAAATTGTACCCGCTCCATCTTGGCTGGACTAGAAAATAACACTGGGCTAACCATCATTGGCGTGGGTGCCTGGGATGTGTGGACTTTGCCCGCACACCTGTAAAACATCCCAAAGGCTGGGATCCTTTTCCTGGAACTCTGACCGGGGCTCTCCTCCCAGCCTGGAGGCACCTGCCATCTGCTGTCCCTCCGCTCGCTTGCACTGGCTGTGCCCTCTGCCCCGAACGCCCACCTCTCCCTTCCTACTCATCCTGCAAAGCCCAGACCCCTTGTCCCCGCCTCACGGAAGCCTCCCCAGATGCCTGCCCCAGCAGGGCAGCGTTAGCCCCTGCTCTGCAGTCCCCCAAACCTTTACCTGTCCTCTGGGTTGTCTGCTCCAATGGGCTGGCTCAGGGCTGCCCACAGAGGCCTCAGAAGGCGGGCGGGGCAGGAGGGAGGCCTTTGCTGGGGCACCCTGGGACGTTGTGTGGCTGTGAAGCTGGCCAAGCCCACTCAGCTTGTCACAGGCAGTGAGGCCTTGTCCTGTCGCTTGCCTTCAGGGACACTTGGGAGGGTGGCAGCCTGGGAGGGTTTGGCCACGCTGGGGGGCGGGGCTTCCCTGGAGCACCTCCCACACGTGCCAGGACCTGCACGCGCCTGTGCCTGGGGCAGGTTGGGCCCAGGGCACTCAGCAGCCCCGTCCGTGGGGGTTACGTGTAGAGGGATTAAGTGCCCTGTGGGTGGAGGGTCATTCTACTGCCCAGATTGCATGGCCTGGCACCGCGTGCCCAGTAGCTGTGTGATCACCGCCCGCCCTGAGCCTGCACCACTCATGCAACTTTCTTTGGCGAACGGACATGGGCAGGGGTGCACACGGAGGCTGGAAAGCTCCCGTACATGGTCTGCGCCAGGCCACAGGGGCTATGGGTGACACGTGACCCTCAGCCAGGAGGCCCGAGGAAGCCACCCCAGCCGGTCTACCGCTGGCGCCGGACGCCCAGTGAGCCATGGTGGAGCAGCAGCAGGGCTCAGCCGCGCGCTCGTGGAGGAGCTAAGGAGCGGCTGGGCGGACGCCGCTGCGTCCTGGGGCTGTCCCGAGAGCGCTGACCAACACTGTCCACCGCCCAGCAGCCGAGGACGGAGCCCTGCATGCTCCACTGGGGAAAATCCCCCGGCGTTTGAAGATCAAGGCTAAGGCCACAGAGGCTGTGCGGGAGGGGGGGAGGGTGCTGCCATTTATATGGAAAAGAAAAAAGAAAGACCGGGGCGGGCGTGTGGCACCGTGGGTGAAGCTGGCCTCTGGGCGGCCGGCATCCCAGACCACAGCACCTGGGGTGCGTCCTGGCTGTGTTTCTGACCCGGCTCCCTGCTGATTCAGTCCCTGGGAGGCAGCAACGACGGCCCAAGTACGTGGGCCCTGCCACCCACATGGGAGACCCAGATGGAGCTCCTGGCTCCTGGCTGCAGCCTGGCCCAGCGCTGGCTGCTGCAGGCGTTTGGGGAGTGAACCGGCAGGTGGAAGACCTATTTCTCTCTCTCTCTCTCTCTCTCTCTCTCTCTCTCTCTCTCACTCACTCTGCCTATCAAATAAATAAATATCTCTTTTTTTAAAAAAATGTTTTCCAAGACAGTGTTTTAAAAAGTTCCCTTTGGGCTAAAACTCTGTCACCTGTTCACCGGGATTTGAACCCCAACCCCTTCCCTTCCTGGCTGACAAACGGGCTCACCCCTTGGAGCCCTGGTCATCTGTGCACTGTGGGTGATGGCAACCCTGGGAGACGGGAGAGGAATACACACAGAGTGCCCAGCAGGTGGGGGGGGGCCACCCAGCTCTCGCCCCCAACCTGGACCAGGGCCGCCCGTACTCTCTGCAACCTAGGCTCCCTCATCCCCCGACCGCACCAGGAAGTGCAGCTGGCTCAGGCCACCGCCGGGTACCATCTCCCCTGGGAGGGGCCCTGACCAGCGGCAGGGGCCCCTGTGGGGTTCGCACCTTGGCAGCCCCATCACCCTGTGGCTGGTGCATCTGAGGCCCATGTGCGTGTGCTCCTGCCCCAGGGAGGGGTCTCAGTCTGCGGCTCCCTGACCCTCACCTGGCGGAGAGGAAGCAATAGCCAGGGGATCGGCACGGAGACACTCGTGGCCCATCTGGAGGGCCTCTGGCCTCCTGCCCCTGGCCCTGCACGTGGGGATGAATCACCACAGGGCGAGGAAGATAAAGGGGCCCTGTCTGGGGAGGGGCCTTTTCCCCGGGCTCCTCCACGTCTCCACGCCGCCCTTCAGGCTCTGAGGAGAGTGTGGTGGCCTGGAGCTGGCCGAGACCCCTTCCTCACACACCCTGCCCCTAGCCCAAGTCTCCGCAGCCTGTGTGGTCACACAGAGCCCCCAGTTCGGGTGGGCCCTGCCCTTGGCTAAGGCTCTGCCCTCACCATCTTGACATCTTAGTAACGTGGGAGCACAGCTCCTCGCATTGGTGTTCCACGCTGGGCCCTACTCCCCAGGGCCCGCACAGTGGCCAGGAGTGGCTTGGGGCCCCGGGGCCCGGGGCCCTCACCTCCTCCCGGGGCAGCCCGTGAGTCTGCAGCAAGGCAAAGCCTCTCGTGTGGGTCGAGGCACCCCGTTGGCGGTGTGACCTGGGGCACGTCACTGTCCTATGGCTTTGGATCTAACACCAGGGCCCTCGTGAGAACTCGATGAGATAGCACACATGAGCCCGGCACAGCTACTTCTGTACGTAATCAGCGACAGCCGTTAGCAAAGGCGGCCTTCTGCCAGGGTGGGATGTTCAGGCCCAGCTGGTGTAGAGCCGGAGCAAGTGGAAGGAGATGCGTGAGCCTCCCCGCTGACGCCCACAGCCTGGAGCTCCCGGGAAAGGGGGCAAACCCGTGCGCTTCACCTGGGCTCCACCCGGCAGGTGCCTTGTTCTCTGCTGCCATCTGCTGGCAGGAACGGGGCACTGCAGCACAGCGGGCGTCGCTGGTCCGTGTTTCATTTGTTTCTCCGATAATCAGAAGATAACGAAATCAGTCAGCCAGTGTTTTCTGAGGACCTGCTCAGACACTGGGGGTTTTGCAGTGAACGTAAAAGACAAAGTGACTGCTTTCTTTTTTATTTTTTTATTTATTTGAAAGGGAGAGAGAGATCGATCTTCCGTCCACGGGCTTACTCCCCCAACAGCCAGGACTGGACAGGCCAAAGCCAGGAGCCAGAAACTTCTTCTGAGTCTCCCACACAGGTGGCAGGGACCCAACTCCTGAGCCTACATCTGCTACCTCCCAGGGTGCACATCGGCAGGAAGCTGGATTGGGAGCAGAAGCGAGACTCCAACCCAAGCACTCCAGTATGGAGAGCAAGGTGTCCTAGCTTGACCTGCTGTGCCACCCATCCACCCCCTCAGAGCTGACTGCTTGTGGGGGACAGAGCAGGCAAGTGATGAGTACAATGACAAGAAAAAATATTCAGAGGGTGGGGAACGTAGCTGATGGGAAGAAGTCCACCCCGGGAGCAGGGTTAGGAGGGCGACAGACAGCGTGGGAACAGGTGGTCCCTGCTCCCACCAGCCTGGTTTCCTGCCTGGCCCCTCGCCCTGTGACAACCCAAGCCTTGACTTTCTCCTCTGGAAAATGGGGAGAACTTCAGCCGCTTGTCAAGCCGTGCTGGCTGGATTCCAGAGAGGAAGGTGGTTTGTGAATCGCCTTATCGCACTGATTATAAGGCCATCGTTGATGGCTTCTGTTGGCTATGCGCTCATGGATGCCTTAGAGGTGGGCACGGGGGCTGCTCCCCACTCTGCAGACAGGGAAAGGTCTGTTACTCGGGACAGCAGCCACAGAGGGGGCCTGGGTGGGGGGAAATTCTGGGGGCCAAGGCCTGGGGCAGGAGGGCTGGGCGCCCTGCCCTCCCCAGGTCACAGCCTGCCCGCCCCTCCCACTCCCAGAGCCCCCTCCCTCCTCCCTTCCCAGGGCCAGGCGACTGGAGCCCAGAGAAGGGCTAGAGACACTGCTGAGTGCAGCTCTCGTGCCCAGCCCCCCTCTGGATGCAGGGGTGACTTCCTGTGGCCCTGTGACCCTAGATGCACTGTCTGTTCCCTCTGCGCCTTGGTTTACCCATCTTTAGAGTGGGGAGAGTGAGCGGGCTCCTTAGGAGGTCACAGCGACAAGGAGGGGGTGGGGGAGCCGTGAGCCCTCGCTGCCGGAGCACGGCCATGCTAAGTACTGCTCGCCTCGCCGCAGCCCTGCACATGGCTCTGTTCGCCCTCGCCGCAACCCTGCACGTGGCCAGCGCCTCCAACCCAGAAATTCCCAACTCTCAGCACTGGGAGTGAATGCCAGGCACACCTGTAAGGGAGAAAGCGTCGTCTCCATTTTCCCGGCAAGAAAACAGGCCCAGCATGGATGCGCACCTGCCCAGGGCCCAAGGCCAGCAAAGGGCCCAGGCGTGTGGGCTCCAGAGCTGTCACCTGGCGAAAGGACCTGGACACTCCCGGTGGGCAGTGGGAGCCATGGAAGGTTCTGGGCAGTGGCAGACTCACGCTCGGGAGCTCGCTGTCTGACCATGGCAATAGCACCTTGGAGAAGGTCCCACTAGGTCCCAGTAGTGACCTTGGAGGGGGACCCGTCTGGAAGATAGGGGTGAGAAGCCACGGGCGCAGGGCCTGTGGCTTTGGGCGGGGGGAGGGGGGAGGCAGAGGAGTCCTTGATGCCCGAGGGCCCCCTGGTAGCTTCCTGGGCCCCAGGGGAAGAAGTGAGGGCGCAGAGATGTGGGGAGGGAGTGCACAGGGTCAGCGCTGAAGCTTCGTCTTGAAGGGACCACGCACCTGCTTGCCCAGTGCCAGTGTCCTCGCCTGTCCGACGGCAGGGTGGGGTTCTCCCTGTCCCTGAGGGGGGCCAGAACCCCAGGCAACTGTGACCCAGGCAGAGAGGCAGAGTTTTAGGGACCCCCTGGGCTGGCCAAGCTCAGGGGAGGAGGAGGGTCCGGAGGGCTGCCTGGAAGAGGAGGACGGGTGGGGGAGGCTGAGGGCCTGAGGCTGGGGCAAGGCCCTCCCGGGGCTGTAACCTGCTTCTCCAGAGTGGAAGGAGGTTCCAGGCCTGGAGTGCGGGTGTGCAGGGGGCAGTGGGTAGCGCCCTGGCCCTCAGCTCCGAACTTTCCCTGCAGGCACCAGAAGGGCAGGCTGGGGCCGACAGGAGGGCAGGAGGGGGCCGCGGCCAGCAGGGGGGCAGTGAGGGGCCACTGATGGGAAGTGGAGGAGGCGTGGACAGGGGAGGGCAGAGAACAGATAGGAGAGAAGATTTCAAAGGTGTCAGTGTGAGTGGCCCGGGGTGGGGTTTAAGGCTGGGTCCCTAGGAGAGACCAGGGACAGCTCCAGGGCTGGCTCCTGAGACCTGACCTGCTGTGTCCCTAAGCACCGTCCCACTGCGTCTCCAGTGGTTCCTGCCATCGCCAGCCACCGCCAAGGTGCAGCCCCAGCCACAGTCCACTGGGTCCCTGACTGTCCACTGGGCACTGATGCCCACGACTTGGGAGCGTGCCTAGGGCTGTGCCTCTCACTGTCTGTATCCCCACAGCACGGGCCACGTCCTTGCGCAGGGTCAGAGCTGCTGTGAGGAGGAGAGTCCAAGCCCTGCTCTGTGACGGCCCTGGGCTCGCCCTGGGCCCTGCAGCCCCACATTTCAGAAGCAGATGGAACCTGGAGGGGGTAGCAGCAAGGACACGGGGAAAGCCACGTGCAGCTGGTCCGGGGAGCATCTAGAAGGGTCCCCTGGAGCTGGCAGAGCTGGACATTGCCCCCACCCCACCCAGGAGTCCCTGACTATGTTCTGGAGTGAAGGTCAAGGGTCCAAGACCCACACCCAGGGCTGCTTTGGCGTGCCGGTAACCATGACAACAATACTGCAGGGAGCATGCTCGTGCCTGGAGCAGGGAAGGACTACAACCAAGGGTCCGGTGTGGCCGTGAGCTTTGCTTCTAGAGCCAATACAGCTGTGCCCCCAGCGCACGTGGCAGCTTCAGCCAGGTGTGCAGCTGCAGGCCCAGGCTCAGGAGGCTTTGCCAGGCCCCACCCTGCAGCAGGCACTGTGCTGGGAACACAGCAGAGAGCCACGGCACCAACACCCGCACCCTCGTGGGAGTCTGGTCCTGGCCAGGAGGGGGCGAGCACTAAATGGAAGGAATCCGACGGGTTGGGTAGAGCGGTGCCCTGGAAACAGCCAGAGTCGGGGTGGGGGTGGGGGGTGCTGGGGCAGGCGGTACCACGAGGTTCTGACCAGGGTGGGCCGGGGGAGTGTGATGGAGCTGAGACGTGAGCTAGTACCGGGGAGGTGAAGACATCCGCGGGCGCTCCAGGCAGAGGGCACAGCCAGTGCCACAGCCCCGGAGAGGGCGCACCCAGCGGGGAGGGGCTGGGACAGAGCAGGTTCAGAGCGGTCCACTTTCTCCGGCTGTGCTGAGACCTTAGATGCTGGCGTCAGGGCAGAGGCAGGATAGGAGTTGATCTGAAATTTAAAAGGACCATGTGGCCAAGAGCACGCAGGGCAGGCACCAGGCAGGAGGCCGCTGCTGTCCCCCTGGGGCTGAGAGGCTCAGGAAGACGAGCAAGGACACCGTCTGTGTTGACCTTGGCCTCCACGCACCGAGGGCAGTGGGCAGCTGGAGGAATGGGTTGTGCAGTGGTGACACAATTGGCAAGGGACCAGAGAAATGCCATAGCCTGAGTGCCGGCCATGTGGTCAACCCCTCCCGGTAGGTGGCTGCACCTTGCGGATGGGCGGGGCCAGGGGACCGTGGTGCAGCCGGGGTGGACATCTGACCACCCAGGGGAGCCACGCACAGGTGTGAGCCCCACCTGGCTGCCCTGCTGCCCTTTGAGGGTCCTGGGAGCCACCAGGCCAGCGTGGGTGTCTGTCCCCAGCCCCTGACGAGAGCGCAAATGGAGCAGTGACCAGAAGCAGACAGGCCCAGGTTTGAGCCCAGCTCCTCTGCCTCCCAGCCAGCACCCCTGGGCACCCCAGTGAGGTTCTCTGGAGTAAAAGTCGGCTCAGGGACGCTGCCCTGGGTGGGGTTAACCCTCCTGCCTGGACTCGCTGTGCTGAACCCTGTGGTCTGGGTGTGGTCTGAGTGTCCCCTGGGGGCGGTAGCAGATGAAACTTCAAGAAGTGGAACCAAGCAGGGCTCCTGCGGCCATGGCAGCGGCAGGGGGTCAGTTCACCTGCAACCTTGGGTTCTCACGGAGGTTGTCACCAGAGGAGCAAGCCACACCCCTTATGTTCCCTCTGCCGCGTGCTCCCTGGCTTGCTCCAGCCGTGGTCCTCCAGAGAGCCTGCGCTGGGCCACTGGGACCTTGCACGGCCAGGACCCTGAGCTGAGGAACCTCTTCTTCCTAAGTGGCATCTGTTACAGTGACATCTGTTACAGTGACACAAAGCTGACTGATACAAAAAACAACTTTCTTTTGGTTCATGTTTTTTGGATACAAAAATTTTATTTGCCATTCTACTAAACTCATCACGTGCATTGGCTTGTTTAATCCTTACCCTCAGGGCTTAGCCAAGCAGCAGGCTAAGCTGATCCTTGTGCCGGCACAGCCCATCTGAACACTGGTTCGAGTCCCGGCTGCTCCACTTCCAATCCAGCTCCCTGCTAATGCGCCTGGGAAAGCAGTGGAGGATGGCCCAAGTGCTTGGGCCCCTGCCTCCCACATGGGAGACCAGGCTGGGGCTCCAGACAATCCGCACCCATCCAGTGTGTGAACTCCTCCCACCAGGAAGGGAAAGCCCAGTCTTTGGGTGCCAGTTCCCCTTCCCCTGATAGCCTGCAGCTTACATGTAAAACGCACAATATTCAGATGCTGATGTGGCGCCAACACGTCTTCTGTATGTAGCACCATAAGGCAATAGCAGAGGAACAACAGCACAGACATCTGCTTCCCACACGAGGCCATCCACAGATGTGTTCCTGAGGAATCCAGGACGACACGCTCAGGACGCCCACAATTCTCGCTGCTGGGCTGCGGTGCTGGGCACAGCTCCCTGGGTCTGTTTTTCTGGCCTGGGTTCACCACATCTCAGCTGCTCCTGGGTCTTAAAAAAAATTATTTATCTCTTTGAAAGGCAGAGGGAGAGACAGAGAAACTTCCGTCTGCTAGTTCACCCCTGAAATGGCCGCAATGGCCGGGGCTCGGCCAGGCCAAAGCCAGGAGCCAGGAGCTTCTTCCACCACCCGAGTATCAGCCTGCTCCTCTGCTGAGGCCACTTTTGGCGAGCGTTCCCGCCAGACCCACATAGCCATCTCTCTTAATGCCAGAGACAGGGCAATGTACGTACAGTAGAAATGCGTTTCCTCGCAGCTCTGGAGGCTGGGGAAACCAGGATCCCGGTGTTGGCAGGACTGGTGCCCGGTGAGGGCTGCGTGCTGCTTCCAAGATGGCGCCTTCTGCTGTGTCCTCTGGAGGGGCTGAGCACTGCGGAGTGAAAGGTAAAGCTGCCGCCTGCAGTGCCAGCATCCCGTATGGGTGCCTGGTCCCAGCTGCTCCACTTCCGGTCCAGCTCCCTGCCAATGCACCCAAGAAAGCATTGGAAGGTGGCCCAAGTCCTTGGGCCCCTGCACCCACCTGGGAGATCCAGATGAAACTCTGGCCCTGGCTTTGACCTGGCCCAGCCCTGGCCATTGTAGCCACCTGGGGAGTGAACCAGCAGATGGAAGATCTCCCTCCCTCCCTCTCTCTCTCTCTCTCTGTCTCTCTCTCTGTAACTTTGACTTCCAAATAAATAAATAAATCTTTAGGGAAAAAAAAAGGGGGCCTTGGCTAGATTCTCCGGCTCTTCTATCAGGTGCTAACCCGCTCGCGAGGGCGGTGAAGTTTCCGGGGTGACTTTTTTTTTTTTTTTTTTTTTGACAGGCAGAGTGGATAGTGAGAGAGAGAGAGAGACAGAGAGAAAGGTCTTCCTTTTTGCCGTTGGTTCACCCTCCAATGGCCACTGCGGCCGGCGCATCACGCTGATCCGAAGCCAGGAACCAGGTGCTTCTCCTGGTCTCCCATGCGGGTGCAGGGCCCAAGGACTTGGGCCATCTTCCACTGCCTTCCCGGGCCATAGCAGAGAGCTGGCCTGGAAGAGGGGCAACCGGGATAGAATCCGGCGCCCCAACCGGGACTAGAACCCAGTGTGCCGGCGCCGCAAGGCGGAGGATTAGCCTGTTGAGCCACGGCGCTGGCCATCGGGGTGACTTTTGGAGGGAACGTGAACATTCAAACCGCAGCTGCTGTGTCCTCTGGGCTCTCCCAGTGTGGGAGTGACACAGTGACAACACCATAGGACATTCCAGTCTCCCCAGGCCTCTGACTCCCTTCCTCTTCACCAAGCCAGTGGGGGCTGGGCAGGTCCCAGTTCACTCACTCCAGGCTCCAACCAACCCACAAAACCCCCACGCTGGGACACTGAGAGCAGAGGCTCTGCTCACAGAGCCTGGATGGATGCATTCAGCCCCACCCAGCTGTAGGCTCCTCCCACCACCACCTCGCACCCTGAACATCCATTTGCACACCTGTCACCTGGGGTTCTATTGGTATAAAGCAGGAAGCGCGAGTCCTTCATTGGGAATGGGCTGTACCTCCTCGTGCGCACACGCTGTAGGCCCCTTTCGGGGCCTGCTGGGACTTGGGTCTGCTTACAGGTAGGGCGGCCAAGGTGGGAGTGGGTCCCGGCAAGAATCAGCCTTGTCTTGAGTGCGAACTAAGCCAGGGGAGACCGTCGCTGCTTCCAGAGGCAGCGGGAGCTAAGCGCCCTCAGCCAGAGCAGGAGAGGCTCCTGGGACATCACCATGGATAGCGCCCCTACACTGCGGGCGGGGAGGCCGCTCTGGGGGTGCACATGTCCCGCTGGCAAAGAAGACTCTCCAGCACTTAGGAGCCCAGTGTCCCCGGCGCCCACCCCCATTTGCAGGCTCCCATTTCCCCCATCCATGGCCTGGCTTTCGGGGAGTTCAGCTGGTGCAGTAATCCAGCCAGTGACGGGCGGGCTTCTGCCCCCCACCTGCAGCACGCTGGGCCGAGAGAAGGCTCTGGGTCACTCACCGCCTCTCCAGCTGGGGCGTCAGTCCCCTGAACACACCCATTTCTTTCCTCGCTTTGTCCCGGGAGGTGAGTAGCAACCCACCCGTGTTATTGGATTCCTTTGTCTTCCAGAAGTATTTAAAAGCATCAAATTGGAAATCACTCAGATCCTGGGTTCTAACGAACGCTGGTTGGGAGCAGCCAACACAGGCGTTCTGTGTGTCTTTACACAGCTCCAGGGCCCAACCGTGCGTTCTTCACAGCCGGAAACAGAATCGCCAGCATCTTGCAATCAAATCAGATCAGGAAGCCAAGGCCAGAAGCCTCAGGAGCAGTGCAGAGAGCTCACCCTTAACATTCTTGTGCCCTGGACCGCGGCCGGCACCGAAACAGAACCGCCCTGGACCGCAGCCGGCACCGAAACAGAACCGCCCTGGACCACGGCCAGCACCGAAACAGAACCGCCCTGGACCGCGGGCGGCACCGAAACAGAACCACCCTGGACCGCGGCCGGCACCGGAACAGAACCGCCCTGGACCACGGCCAGCACCGAAACAGAACCGCCCTGGACCGCGGCCGGCACCGAAACAGAACCGCCCTGGACCGCGGCCAGCACCGAAACAGAACCGCCCTGGACCGCGGCCGGCACCGAAACAGAACCGCCCTGGACCGCGGCTGGTGCTGGGTGCAGGAACCTACACGCGGAGCTACACGCACACACGGACGACTACGACAGGAGAATCCGAACAGGCCCTGTGGATTCCGTCAGTGTCAGCTTCCTGCTGGTGATACTGGGCTGTGGTTTTGCCAGACGCTACCACTGGCAGGAAACTGGAAAAGGGCGTAGGGATCTCGTGTATTGTTTCCTGCAGCTACGTGTGACCTACAGTTATCTCAAATAAAATGTTTATTAAAAAAACAAAGTCAGAGGGCCGATGCTGTGGCGAAGCGGGTAGGGCCGCTGCCTGCAGTGCCGTCATCCCATATGGGCACCAGTTCGAGTCCCGGCTGCTCCACTTCTGATCCAGCTCTCTGCTATGGCCTGGGAAAGCAGTAAAAGATGGCCCAAGTTCTTGGGCCCCTGCACCCACGTGGGAGACCCAGAAGATGCTCCTGGCTTCTGCCTTCGAATTGGCGCAGCTCCGGCCGTTGCGGCCAACTGGGAAGTGTTCCAGCAGATGGAAGACCTCCCTCTCTCTCTCTGTTTCTGCCTCTCTGTAACTCTGCCATTCAAATAAATAAATACATCTTTAAAAAAATAAATGAACAAAAGCAACAAAGTCTAGCCCAGCAGTGTGGCATGAGTTAAGCTGCCACTTGCGATGCCAGCATCCCATATAGGTGCTGGTTCGAGTTCCGGCTGCTCTGATTCCAATCCAGCTCCCTGCTAATGTGCCTGGAAAGCAGCAGAAGATCAGTATTGGCCAATGGGCAAGTTGTCCACTAGACTCTCTAGTTGGAAATAATAAAAAGTGTTTTCTGGGGCCCACACATGTAAAAGCCGCTGCCTGCAGTGCCAGCAAGCCATAAGGGCTCCAGTTCAAGACCCAGCTGCTCCACTTCCCATCCAGCTCTCTGCTATGGCCTGGGAAAGCAGTAGAAGATGGCCCAAGTTCTTGGGCCCCTGCACCCGTGTGGGAGACCCGGAGGAAGCTCCTGGCTCCTGGCTTTGGATCGGCACAGCTTCAGCCGTCGCGGCCATCTGAATCTTTTCTGAATGCATGGAATAAGTTGTATTTCTACTCTCTAGAGCTGTGTAGTCCAAGCGGCAGCCACTAACCACATGTAGCTACCGAACACTTGAAACACGCCAGACCTAATGGACACGTGCCACTAATGCGAATTCACACCAGATTTCCAACACAGTAAAAGAGTGTCAAATAGCTCAGGAGCTGTTTATATCAAGTACATATTGAACTGATAGAGAATGTATTTTTTTGAATTAATTAATTTCATTTATGTGTTTTTTAAAGATTTATTTATTTATTTGAAAGGCAGAGTTACACAGAGAGAGAAGGAGAGGCAGAGAGAGAGAGAGAGAGAGAGAGAGAGGTCTTCCATCCCTGGGTCACTCCCCAACTGGCTGCAATAGCTGGAGCTGTGCCAATCCAAAGCCAGGAGCCAGGAGCTTCTTCCTTATCTCCCACGCGGCTGCAGGGGCCCAAGGACTTCGGAATGCAATGAAAGATGGCCCATGTGCTTGGATGCCTACCACCCAAGTGGGAGACCCAGTTGAGTTCCTGGCCCCCAGCTTCAGCCTGGCCCAGCCCTAGCTGTTGCAGCCATGTGGGGGAGTGAACCAGTGGATGGAAGATTCTTGTGTGTGTGTGTGTGTGTAACTCTGCCCTTCAAATAAATAAAACTTTAAAAAGAAGAAGAAAAAGAAGGAGGTGGAGACGGAAGGAGGAGGAGGAGAAGGTAAGAGGAGGGGGGAGGGGAGGAGGAGGAAGAAGAATCAAATATTCAAGAAGCTGCCAGGCCTCCATTCTGGGGACAGAGAGCTACTCTTCTCTGCCTTTTGGGCCCAGCCAGGTTGGGCCTTGACTTTAAAGGTGATAACTAGAGGCGAGTACTGAAACCCACCTGCCGGCGAGCAGCATGAGCTGGCAGGCCACCAGCCCAGGAGCTCTGATGGCTGTGAGCTGTGCAGGTCACCGGGCCCCGGAGAGGGGCTGGGGGAGCTGAGGATACGGGCGTTCCTTTGCAACTGGGAAAGGCAGGCCTCTCAGTGCTGAGCAGGAGCAGAGCTCCCATGGCCTCAGTCATCAGCTTTGTGCCGTGGCTTCCGCAGGGGTTGGGGTGGGTGTTGAATGGGACACTGCACGTAGAGTGCCTGGCAGGCCCACACTCACTGTCATCATCTTCACCATTTTTCCCACCCATGACTCCGATCTTTCGTTGCCAGACCTAAGAAGCAAGCCCTGGCCTCCCACCCAGATGGCGTCCATCCCCAAAAAACCACAGCTCTGAGCCCAGGGCAGTGCTACCCTCCAGTGTATATGAGGCAGTGGCTGGAGGCGTTTGTGGTTATCCCCAGTGGGGGGAAGGCGCCGCTGGCCTCTGCTGGGTAGAGACCAGGAACAATCAATCAGCTGACCCACAGGCCAGCCCTTCACAGTAAAAAATCAACCAGGCCCAGTTTCAGACAACAGCAAGATGACCAACTAGAAGCCCTTAGGGCTCGTCCCCTCTCCCTAACAAAGAGCCCAAACAAAGAATAAACCACAGCATTTCGAGAAAAATAACTAAAGAAGAGCACTGGAATACAACAAAGGAGCAGAAAAGTCTACAAAGCACAGGAACCCAGTGGCCACACGGAAGCAGGAGCCACTGGGGTCAGCTGGGAGCCAGGAGAGACCTCATCCTGCAGGGAGGTGCAGTGGCCCCTGTCCAACCTCGGGCACTGGGGGTCCTTGCAGTCCCCAGCAAAGGGAGCTCCCTGGAGTCCACAAAGCTGGAGGCCCCAGGAGCCCACGTTGTGACCTGCCCTCTGGGGCCCAGACAGCTCCTGCATTACATCATCTTGGAATACTCTGGAATGTGTCCTACCCCGGGGGCTGAGAAGCCGTGGCAATCTTAGCTGCCGCTGCGCCCCCTCTGCCCCGGTAGCCTGCACTCCCACACTGAGCTGGGGCTGCTGCTTCCAGTCTCTGCTTGGTCCTGCTCTGCACAGCGCCCCCTGCAAACAGCAGACCTGCCCGCTGGGCCTGAGCCGAGGCAGAAGCTGGGCCCCTGGGAAAACAGCCCCTCGGCCCCCAGAGCAGTCACCGTCCCCTGATGCCCGCATCTGAGTAACACCTTGCGCCCTGGGAAATGGTGCCTTGGCCACGGCAGCCATGCTCCTCTGTGTCTAAGCTGCCTGCTGCCATCCCAAGGTCCCCTGGCTAGTGGAGTCTGGGATACTGCTGTGTCCCACCCTCCCAGGACGCAGGGGCCCCTCCAGAGGACCTAGGCAGCCACTGGTTCCTGACCGGCAGCTGAGCCCCTGCTCCCCAGCCCTTCCCTCCAGATGTGTAAGGTTTGGAACCGCTGGTTTTTCCCACCAGATTCACAGACGTCCACACGGGACCACAAGAAACAAGAAAAATGAAGGCGCTTTGACACCACCGAAGGAACAAACAACTCTCCAGTAGCAAACTGGTCCAATTTACAAATGGTCTGAAAAAGAGATTCCAAACAGTGATTTATTGGGGCTGGTGCTGTGGCTCGGTGGGTTAACGCCCTAGCCTGAAGCACCGGCATCCCATATGGGTACCAGTTCGAGACCCGGCTGCTCCACTTCCAACCTAGCTCTCTGCTATGGCCTGGGAAAGCAGTAGAAGATGGCCCAAGTCCTTGGGCCCCTGCACCTGCGTGGGAGACCCAGAAGAAGCTCCCGGCCCCTGGCTTCAGGTCGGCACAGCTCCAGCCTTTGCGGACAGTTGGGGAGTGAACCAGTGGATGGAAGACCTCTCTCTCTCTGCCTCTCCTCTCTATGTGTAACTCTGACTTTCAAATAAATACATCAATCTTTAAAAAAACCAGTGATTTATTTTAAAAAAGATTTATTTATTTATTTTAGAGGTAGAGTTACAGAAAGAGAGAGAGAGGGAGAGACAGAGAGAGAGAGAGATCTTCCATCTACTAGTTCACTCCTCAAATGACCACAAAGGCTAAAGCTGGGCCAATCTGAAGCCAAGAGCTTCTTCCGGGCCTCCCACGTGGGTGCAGGAGCCCAAGAACTTGGGCCGTCTTCCACTGCTTTCTCAGGCCATCAACAGGTAGCTGGATCAGAAATGGGGCAGTCAGGACTCGAACTAGTACCCATATGGGATGCCAGCATCATAGGCGGAAGCTTAACCTACTATGTATGTCATAGCACTGGCCCCCAAAATAGTGATCTTAAGGAAACTCAGCAAGATATAAGAGAACCCAGGTAAACAATTTAAAGAAACCAGAAAGATAATTCATGATCTGCATGAGAAATTTACCAAAGATAGACATGATTCAAAAAATCTTGGAGCTGAATAATTTAATGATTAAGATGAAAATACAATAGGGAGGTTTTTTTAAAAGATTTACTTATTTATTTGAAAGTCAGAGTAACACAGAAGGAGAAGGAGAGGCGGGGGGGTGGGGGGTCTTCCATCTGCTGGTTCACTCTCTAATCGGCTGCTACACCGATCTGAAGCCAGGAGCCAGGAGCTTCCTCTGGGTCCCCATTGTGAGTACATGGGCCCAAGGACTTGAGCCATCTTGTGCTGCTTCCCCAGGCTACAGCAGAGAGCTGGAATGGAAGTGGAGCAGCCAGGACTTGAATCAGCGCACATATGGGATGCTGGCACTGCAGGTAGAGAGTTTTAAAAGCAGACTAGACCAAGCAGAAGAAAGAACCTCTGAATCTGAAGACCGGTCTTTTGAAAGATCCCGTCCAGGGATAAGGCAAAGAGTCAGAATGAACACAGATAAAACAAAGACTTATGGGATCCCACAAAGTGAACAAACATTCGCATTCAGGAGTTCTGCAAGGAGAAGCAACAATGATAGGAACAGAAAGATTATTCAGTGAAATAATTGCTAACAACCTGACAAACCTTGGAAGAGATGTGGACACGCAGAAATATGAGGCTCATCATGTTCCTATACAGAGTCAACCTACAAGGTCCCCACCTAGGCACATTGGTGATCAAACTGTCAGAAGTCAAACACAAGCACAGGCATTTGACCTACGATGCCAGTTGGGACACTCACATCCCATATTGAGGTACAGGGGTTCAATTCCCAGCTCTGGCTACTAATTCCTGCTTCCTACTAATGCAGACTCCGGAAGGCAGTGGTGATGACAAGAAATTGGGTTCCCACCATCCGTGTGTGAGACCTCGCTGGAGTTTCTGGCTCCTGGTTTCAGACATTTGGAGAGTTACGGAGAGCGATGGGAGTGCTCTTATTTCACCCTCTCAAATAAATAAACGTTGAAAAAGGAAAGTCAAAGACAAAGAATTTTGTTAAAGACTTATTTATTTATTTATTTATTTGAAAGGCAGAGTTGAGAGAGAGAGAGGGAGAGGGAGAGGGAGAGAGAGAGGTCTTCCATCCTCTGATTCACTAACCAAATGGCTGCAATGGCCAGGGCTGGGCCAGGAGAAAACCAGGAGGCTGGAACTTCATCTGGGCTGCCCACATGGGTGCAGGGGCCCAAGCACTTGGCCCATCTGCTGCTGCCTTCCCAGGCACATTAGCAGGCAGCTGGATTGGAGGTGGAGCAGCCAGGACTTGAACCATAAATGAAATGCCATTGTCGCAGGCAGCTGCTTAACCTGCTGCCCTGCAGTGCTGGCCCCAGAAAGAAAATTTTAAAAGCAAGAAAAGTAGCAAGTCGTATACTCAAGGAGAGAAACCCCTTTAAACTCTCTGTGGGTTTCTTTTTTATTATTATTAACAATGCTTTCTTTTTAAAACTTATTCATTTATTTGCAATTATTTAAAAGACAAAGAGAGTTGTTTTCCATCTGCTGGTTCAAATCCCAAATGCCCACAACATCTGGAGCTAGGCCAGGCCGAAGCTCGGAGCATAGAACTCAATTTGGGTCCCCCCTCCCCCCCCGTGGGTGGCAGGGACCTAAGTACTTGAGCCATCATCACCTGCTGCCTCTTAGCCATGTATTAGCAGGAAGTTGAAACTGGAGTGGAGGTAGGATCAGGTGGGATTCACCCCAGGGATACAAGGATAATTCAACATATGCAAATCAATACCCATGATCATCAGAGTAACAGAACGGACAGCACTGTGATCATTACAATAGATGCAGAAGAAGCATTTGGCAAAATTCAAGATCTCCTCATGATAAAAACTTTCAACAAATTAGGCTTAGAAGGCATGCACCTCAACACAGTAAAGACCAAATACGACAGAGCCCCGGGTAGCATCATGCTGAACGGGAAAACGTTGAAAGTGTTTGCTCCGAAATCTGCAGCGGGACAAGGATGCCCACTTCTGCCGCATCTATGCAACACGGGATTGGAAGTCACAGCCTGAGCGACTAGCCAAGAAAAAGAAACAAAAGGCAGCCAAATTAGAGATGAGGCAGTCAAATCGTCCCCATTTGCAAGCCACATGATCTTACACACAGAAAACCCCAGGGCCAGCTCTGTAGTGTAGTGGGCTAAACCTCCACCTATGGCACCGGCACCCCACATGGGTGCTGGTTTGAGTCCCGGCTGCTCCTCTTCCCATCCAGTTCTCTGCTTATGGCCTGGGAAAGCAGTAGAAGATGGCCCAAGTGCACCCATGTGGTAAACCTTTGAAGAAGCTCCTGGCTCCTGGCTTCAGATCAGCGCAGCTCCGGCCATTGCGGTCATTTGGGGAGTGAACCAGCGGATGGAAGACCTTTCTCTCTGTCTCTCCCTCTCTCTGTCTGTAACTCTATCTCTCAAATAAATAACATCTTTATATATTTATATATATATTTATATATATGTGTGTGTGCGTGTGTGAAAACTCCAAGACTCCACCAAAGAACTTTTAGAACAAGTAAACAAATTCAACGAAAGTGCAGAATACAAAGCTGGTAGAAAAAAATCAGTGGCAGAGCCGGTGCTGTGGTGAATGGGCTAAAGCTCTGGCCTTCGGTGCTGGTATCCCCTATGGGGATGCTCTACTTTCAATCCAGCTCCCAGGTAATGCGTCAGGGAAAGCAGCAGATGATGGCCCAAGTCCTTGGGCCCCTGCACCCATGTGGGAGACCTGGAAGAAGCTCCTGGCTCCTGGCTCCTGACTTCAGATCAGCCCAGCTCCAGCTGTTTAAGTCATTTGGGGAGTGAACCAGCGGATGGAAGACCTCTCTCTCTCGATCTTTACCCTGGAAAGTATAAAACATCAATGAAAGAAATTGAAGAAACACAAAGAAATGGAAAGATATCCCATGTTCATGGATTGGAATATTTAATATTGTTAAAACATCCAAACTACCTCAAGCAGCCTGCAGATTCAGTGCAATCTCTATCAAAATTTCAACAACATGCTTCACACAAATGGAAGAAACAATTCAAAAAGGCATGTGAAAAAAGGCACAAGAAAAAAAAATCCCCAAAGAGATGAGGCAAATCAATCTTGAGCAAAAAGAATAAAGCTCAGGGCAGCACAACACTTACTTCAAAATATGCAACAAGGCTATAGTCAGCAGAACTGCAGGATTCTGGCATAAAGACAGACTCTTAGACCAAGGCACAGAACAGAGAGCCGGAAATACATCCACGGATCCACAACCAATCGATTTTCAAGGTGCCAAGGACAACACGATGGGGACAGGACATCCTCTTCAACAGATGGCTCTGGGGAAACCAGAGATCCACACGGATAGCACAGAACCCAGACCCCTACCTCTCACAATCCACAAATGGGTTAAGCAGTTAAACAGAAGTCGAGGCGCTATGGGACTGCTGGAAGAAAACACAGGAAGAACACTTAGTGGCATTGGCTTGGGCAAGGTTTTTTAGATAAGATCTCATATGTACAGGCCACAAAAGCCAAAATAGACAAATGGATTACATCAAACTAAGAAGGTTCTTCACAGGGCCGGCACTGTGACGTAGCGGATGAAGCCACAGCAGGTGGGCACCAGTTTGAGTCCTGGCTGCTCTGCTTTGCATCCAGCTCTCTGCTGTGGCCTGAGAAAGCAGCAGAAGACAGCTCAGGTCCTTGGGTCCCTGCACCCACATGGGAGACCCGGAGGGAGCTCCTGGCTCCCGGCTTCAGATTGGTGCAGCTCTGGCCATTGCAGCCATTTGGGGAGTGAACCAGCAGATGGAAGACCTTTCTCTCTCTCTCTCTCTTTCTGTCTCCTCCCCCCCTTCATGCACTGCCTTTCAAAGAAATAAATGAATCTGTAAAAAAAATAGAACTAACATATGACATAACAATCCCATTGCTTGGCAAGTAGCCAAAGGAAATTAAATCAGTGTATTGAGCTATCTTCACTCCTGTGTTTATTGGAGCACTATACATGATCGCCAAGATATAGAATCAATCTATCAATGGGCACATCGATGAAGATGCGATATATATGCAATGGAATACTACTCAGCCATGAAAAAGTGCTGACATGGGTGAACCTGGAGGATATCATATTTACTGAAATGAGCCAGGCACAGAGAGAAAAACACCACACAATCTCACTTACCTGTGGAATATGAAAAAGTTGATTTCCTAGAAATAGAGTAGAGGGGGCAGCACTGTGTCGTAGCAGTTAAAACCACTGCCTGCAGTGCTGGCATCCAGTGTAGGTACCAGTTGGAGTGGGACTCCACTTCCAATCCCGCTCTCTGCTATGGCCTAGGAAAGCAGTAGAAGATGGCCCAAGTCCTTGGGCCCCTGCACCCCCGTGGGAGACCCAGAAGAGGCTCTTGGCTCCTGACTTTGGATCGGTGCAGCTCTGGCCATTGCAGCCATTTGTAGAGTGAACCAGCGGATGGGAGACCTCTCTCTCTCTCTCTGCTTCTTCTCTCTCTGTGTAACTCTGACTTTCAAATAAATAAATATTAGAAAGAAAAGAAATAGAGAGTAGAAATGTGGTTAGCAGGGCCTGGGGAGTGTTTAGGGGGCAGTGAGAAGCTGTGCGCCTGATACGAAGTCGCAGACAGGAGAAATAAGGCCCCGTGTCCTGTGGCACAGAGCGGTGGCAGTAGTAAATGACAATGGAATCTCAGATTCCCTGGAAGGAGAGATTCTGAGTGTTCTCACCACAAACAGATGATAAATGCTGGAGGTGATGGAACACGAATTGCTCTGATTGGATCATCACACGTCGCAGGCACACACCACAGCATTGTACAGGGGACGGCGCTGTGGCACAGCGGGTGAATCCTCCGCCTGTGACGCCGGCATCCCATGTGGGCACCGGTTGGTGTCCCAGCTGCTCCACTTCCAATCAAGCTCCCTCTAATGCACCTGGGAAAGCAGCAAATGACGACCCAAGTGCTTGGGCCCCTGCACCCAGACCCAGAAGAAGCTCCTGGTGGACTGGATGTGAATCCTAGCCCCACCCCCCACCTTGGCAAGGCTGTGCATCCCAGAGCAAGTAAAGCTCCCCCTCTGGACCTGTGCATCCTGGACTGTCGACAGGGGAGGTAACAGCCACCTTTTCAGGTGTCAGGATGTGCGCACATGAGATCCCAGATGCAAAAGGTTTAACTCCGTTAAGTACAAAGGTTCAGAGGTCAAAGCGTGGGGCGGCAGTGGGCTGAATAGGATCTCACCAAAATCCACACCCACCCGGAATCGCAAAATGTGCGAGGTCTCTGCAGAAGTCATCAGTTCAGCCAAGATGAAGTTGCACTGGGTAGCAGCGGGCCTTCAACCCAATGACTGGAGTCTTTGTAAGAGAAAGACAGAGATCCAGAGGGACCTGGGCAGAAAGACAGGGCAGACAACGGAGGGATGCGCCCACGAGCCAAGGAACACCGGCGATCGCCAGCAGCTCCCGGAAGTTGGGCGGAGGCCTGGGAGAGCTGTTCCCTTGGAGCCACAGCAGAACCAACCCTGCCGACACTTTCCTTTTGGGTTCCGGCCTCCAGAACAGGGAAGTTGTTGCAATTGCTGTGCGCCACCTAGTTTGTGGGGCTTCTTCTTCTTTTAAATATTTATCTTTATTTGTTTGAAAGAGTTACAGAGAGAGATAGAGACAGAGAGAGAGGTCTTCCATCCACTGGTTCACTCCCCAGGTGGCCGCAACGGCCGGAGCTGCGCCGATCCAAAACCAGGAGCCAGGAGCTTCTTCCGGGTCTCCCACGTGGGTGCAGGGGCCCAAGCACTTGGTCCATCTTCTACTGCTTTCCCAGGCCATGGCAGAGAGCTGGATCGGAAGAGGAGCAGCCAGGACTAGAACCGGCGCCCACATGAGTTGCCAGTGCCTCAGGCCAGGGCGTTAACCCACTGCGTCACAGCACCGGCCCCTTGTGGGACTTCTTTACCACAGCCCTAACAACCCACGCCTGGGGCCGTGGCCACACAGTGACGTCATCACAACAATCGAGCACACAGAGCAGGCGTCTGCGGGGCACAGAGCGGTCTCCAGGACCCGGGGCCCCTGCGCCTGCTGGGCCTCCACTTGCGGCAGAGAACGCTGGCCCCAGGACGCAGCTGCTGCTTGTTCACGGAGATTTGTCTACAAGGCTGCTTCAAAAAGCTCGTGAGGGCCAGCGCCATGGCGCAGCAGGTTAATCCTCCGCCTGCGGTGCCGGCATCCCTTATGGGCACCGGTTCGAGTCCCGGCTGCTCCTCTTCCAATCCAGTTCTCTGCCGTGGCCTGGGAAAGCAGTGGAAGATGTTCAAGCACTCGGGCCTCTGCACCGGCATGGGAGACCTGGAAGAAGCTCCCGGCTCCTGGCTTCAAATGGGCACAGCTCCAGCCAATACAGCCATCAGGGGATGAACCAGCGGATGGAAGACCTCTCTCTCTGTCTCTCCATCTCATTGTCTATAACTCTGCCTCTCAAATAAATAAATAAAATCTTAAAACAAGAAAACTCATGAAGAGATAAGTTTATTGGGGTGGGCTTTGTGGTGCAGCGAGTTAAAGCCCTGGCCTGCAGTGCCGGCATCCCATATGGGCACCAGTTCTAGTCCCGGTTGCTCCACTTCTGATCCAGCTCTCTGCTATGGCCTGGGAAAGCAGTAGAAGATGGCCCAAGTCCTTGGGCCCCTGCACCCACATGGGAGACCCAGAAGAAGCTCCTCGCTCCTGGCTTGGGATCAGCGCAGCTCCGGCCGTTGTGGCCATTTAGGGAGTGAACCAGCGGATGGAAGACCTCTCTCTCTGTCTCTACGTCTCTCTGTAACTCTGTATTTCCAATAAATAAAGTAAAGCTTAAAAAAATGAAAAGAAGTTTATTTTGGTGCAAAAAATTTGTTTCAAATTTTATATGAAGAGTCTTTAAAAAGTTCACAGAAAATATGTATCACGAAAATATTCTACCTGATTTCAAATTTTTTGTGCCAAAATAAATTTCTCTCTCTTTTTAAAAAATATTTATTTATTTATTTATTTTGAAAGGCATAGTTACAGAGAGAGGGAGAGAATCTTCTATCTGCTGGTTCACTCCCCAGATAGCTGCAATGGCTGGGGCTGGGCCAGACTGAAGCCAGGAGTTTCTTCTGGATCTCCCACGTGGATGCAAGGTCCCAAGCACATGGGCCATCCCCCAGTGGCTTCCCAGGCACATTAGCAGGGAGCTGGACCGGAAGTGGAGCAGTGGGGGCTCAAACAGGAACCCATGTGGGATGCCGACATGGAAGGCAGCGGCTTTACCTGCTATGACACCACAACGGCCCCGCAAACTCATCTTCTCATTCCATTTTCTGTGAGCCTTTTGGAGCACCCTCATCTCTGTGCAGGCGCCCAGGTGAGTTTGTATGAGGTCCATAGGGACCGTAGCGTCTATGGGATTTCCTGGTGGCACACGGAACACACGTCAGCACCACCTGTGCCAGCTGCCCCCAGGGTGTGTCCAGGACAAAGACAGTGCCCAGCGAGTACCCACAGCACAGAGGGTGTGCACGCAGCAGCTCCCCAGGTGTGTGTGTGAGGACAGGTGAGCAAAGCTAGGGGGCACAGGCAGAGCCCATGGCCGGCAGCACAACCACGCGTGCGAAGCCCACGGCACTGACAGCCTGGAGCGGCTGCAGCGCCCAGCACACGGCAGCCGCCTGCAGCCCGAGCCGGCTCCCACGGCCCCGGGGAGGGTGCCCGCCCCGCAGAAGCGGCTCTGAGGAACTGGGATCGCTGTGGCACATGGAAAGCGGAGACGGAGGAAGGCGCATTTGGGGCCAGGAGCTCTGTTTGAACTTTGTCCTTTTCTCAAGCAAAAGAAAATATTATTTCACCCTCTAAAGAGCCACACATAATAACAGGCGAAATGTCAAGACCAATGTTGATATAAACCCCCAAGGAAAACAAACATCTCCGTACCTTCTCCGTGGCCTCCCCCTCCCCTTGCTCAGCTGGTTTAAACAGATCTAGCAGTGGGCAGAGGGGGCGGGGGATGCAGGGAAGCCCGCCTGGCTCCCGGCGCTGCGTGGGGCGGCTGGGTCGCGCTCGGGACGCAGCGCCATCTGGGAACTCTAGGTGAGCATGGGAAGGAACTCAGACCGGACCAGCAGCTCAGAGCTTGGCCTGCCTTCAGATCCCGGCGTCACTCTGGCTGGGCCGCCTTGGGCAACTAGCTTGCCTTCTCTGAACCTGAGGTTCTTGGTTGGCCAACGAGAAGGCTGACACGGGAGAATGCTGAGTGCCTGGCCCAAGGACTGAGCGTTACCGGGCATCGCCCCCTGCCCAGCCTGGGGGCGGGGGGACAGCCAGGGGTGGTGGGCCCTCCAGGGAGGCCCCAGGCTAAAGGCTGCATGAACAAACAGTGCCTGCGTACTCCCCATGTGCCCAGCTGCTCTCCTGCAATGACCTCACTTTAAAGTTATTTTTGAGAAAGAAAAAGAAAAGAATGTGGCCCTCGGACATCAGGTGTCTGTGAGCCCATGTGTTTTCTTTAAGTGCTCTTGTCGGATCCGCGGGAGATAGCATCTTCTAATTGCAAGATGGGAAACGGGGGCTCAGAGAGGGCAAGAGACTCATCCAAGGCCACACAGCTAGGAACAGCGGCTGGGATTTAAAGCCAGGACCGTCTCAGGCAGACAGGACTCCCAGATTCATCCAGGAAGCTGGGAGCCCAGTTCTGTCCCAGAGTTCCCCAAACTGCGGGGCCTGTGTTGGGGGTGTTGGCTTACACTGCCCCAGGCACCCCTGGTCTGGCTTGGCTCAGGGAGCCATGCGGGGGGGTGGGGATCCAGGCCTTCAGCGCAGTTTCTTCCTTTTCTTCTCTGAATGGAAGGCAACCCTCCTCCAGGGCAGACCCTGGACTGAGCAGAAAGATCCAGAATCAAATGCCCCTTGAGCCCTCCCTTCCGGAACATTCCAGCGCAGTGTGTGTGTGTGGCTGGGGAGGGAAGAGGCAGACACAACACCACCGAATGCTTCCTGTCACGGGTGCCTGTCTCAGCTCTGTTTGCCCACAGGACAAGAGGCCCTGGGTCCTCCAGGGGAAGTCAAGGGACGTGACACCTGTGTGAGGCCTCGATTTGCCGGGAGGACCAGAGAAGACAGGCGGACAGATGCACGCGAACGCCCAGACGGGCAGGGGATCCACACGCAGTTCCCTGTGGCACCCTGGTTGGGAGACAGGTAGCAGAGGATCATGGGCTCATCCAAGATCCCATAGCCAAAGTGAGACTGACAGGCTGGCGAGGGCCAGCCCATGCGGGGTGTCACAGAAGGCAGGGAACTAGGGGCCGGCGCTGCGACGTAGCAGGTAAAGCCGCCACCTGCAGTGCCAGCATCCCATATGGGTGCCCGTTGAGTCCCGGCTGCTCCACTTCCCATCCATCTCTCTGCTACAGCCTGGGAAAGCAGTAGAAGATGGCCCAAGTGCTTGGGCCCCTGCACCTGCATGGGAGACCCGGAAGAAGCTCCTGGCTCCTGGCTTCGGATTGGCCCAGCTCTGGCGATTGCAGCCATTTGGGGAGTGAACCAGCGAATGGAAGACCTCTCTCTCTCTCTCCCTCTGCCTCTCTCTAACTCTGCCTTTCAAATAAATTAATCTTGAAAGAAAGGAGGGAAGGAGGGAGGGAGGGAGGGAGGGAGGGAAAGAGGAAGGGAGGGAGGGAGGGAACTAGATCAAGTTGACCTCTGAGAAGGATCACAGCGAGCAGCCGAGTTTGGAGGGGGAAGGTTGGAGATGGGACCAGGGAGGAGGTGAGTGAATGTGGTGGCCAAATGGGGACAGTGGCCCCTGGGGATGCCAAGGACGAGGGCCCCCCCCCAAGACGGGCCCAAGGTAGAATGGACAGGACTCGGTGCCCAGCGTATAGAAGGAGATGTGGAGGGGGAGGAGAAGGAAGAAGGGGGGAGGAAGGATCTGGGGGGGCGAGTGTCCCATTCTCCATAGCTCGCTCAGGGCCCAGGTGGCGCCTCCCACGGAGACGGTAGCACACAGAGGGCCAGGGGCATCTCCACGAGGCCGCGAGGAGGCAGCTGGCCACGTGCACCCCGGGAGAAGCCAGAGCCGCGGTGCAGGCGTGGGCATAGCCCTGCACTGGTGGCGGCTGCAGTGCCCCAGAGCCCGGGCCGCGGGCTGGGTGGGAACGCCAGGCCCCCCCGTGTTGGCACAGGGAGCCAAGAAAGGAGTAGCCCGGGGGGAGGTGGTGGCCCGGGGAGGAGAGGTGCTGAGCAGGGAGGATGGAAACGGGCTGCCTGGCCAAGGACCAGAACACAAGGGGGCGGCGGCTAAGCCAGGAGGGGCTTCAGGGGACGGTGGGAGCTAGGAGCTGGAGGGTGGTGGAGGGGAGGACCTGCCTGCACCCGGGGCACTGAGAAGCTTGGCAGGAAACAGAGAGGAGATGGTAGCCGGCAGGAGGCTCGGGGAGAGCTACAGAGCTGCTGCTGACACAGAAGTTCAAGTCCCAGGAGCTGACGGCTGCTGGAGGCAGGGAGGTCTCCGTGAAGGGCGCTGCGGTTGAGGCCCGCAGGCCAAGGGGTGGGTGGGGCCTCTGCACTGAGACGGGGGACAGGAGTGCTGGGTGGGGAGGGTCCCCCCAGAAAGGCCGGGGACATCCCCCAGGACAGGCCGAGGATTCCAGAAGGCGCTGCTGGCTTTGGATCCGGAGCGGCCAGGGCTCTCCTCCCACGGCAGTGCACACCCCTGGCATCGTCCCCTGGTCCCCGGCCCAGGGAGAGCCCTGGTGCCTGCCCCGCGGAGAAACACGCATGCAAGGCGCTCCCCACAGGACCTCCACAAACACGAGCCAACGAGAATAATAACTAAGGAGGAGCCGCAGAAGGGTCTCGGGGCCGGGAAGTGACAAGGTCAAGTCAGCCTTGTAGCGGGAGCCCGCGGGAGGAGGAGGAGGCCACCGCAGGGGGAGCCCAGGGTCGTGCACTCCGCGAGGTATTTCTCTGAAGTCTGTGGGAAGTTTGTAGTGTCAGGTTCAAGATTTTATTGGTTCCATGCTTGGTTTCTGCTCTGGCTGCTTCCTCGGATCCTCCTGCATCCACACCGGCCTCGCCGCCTGTGTGCTGGTGACCGCCCGAGCGGGGCCGTCGGTTCTGGTGGGGCCGCATGGAGTGTTCCAGAAGGGATGTGGGGAGAGGGCCAGGCGGGAGCGAGGGGTGGTGGGAGCCCTGCGGAGGGTCTGGGGGTATCTCTGGGCGAGAGGCCCTGTCTGCCTCGGGCCCGGGTCTCCCCTCCGACCACCTCACTCGGCGCTTCCGCTGGGATGGGCATGGGCACTTCACAGGCTCCTGGGTCCCCCGTGAGCCCAACAGCTCAGGACTTGGTGAGACAGAGGAGGAACAACACCGACCCTCACGATGGCTGCCCCCGAGCGCTCGCTGTGTGCAGGCTCCTGGTTTGGCCGCACAGCCCTGTGACGAGACAAACACTGTTCCAGTGGTGGAGGCTGAGGCTGGGGGGATTATGCTGCTGGCTCCGAGGCCTCAGCTTGGAAGTGGTGTCCTAACTCTCACCCACCCAGCTCCAGGGTCCCTGCTCACAGACTGAGCCTGGGAGCAGGCGGCTTCCTTCTCGGCTCGCCGCTCGTCTGCTGTGTGTCCTTGGACCAGTGGCTTCCCCTCTCTGAACCCTGGCTGCCTCCTCTGCGGTCAAGTGCGGCCCAGGCCTGTCTTGTGGGTACCACTGGCTCCGCTCCCACCCGGCTGTGGCCTAGCACACAGTAGGCACTCCACGGGGGCTGGAGCCCTCTTCCCAGGGCTTGCCTGTCAGGGACTATTATCTCCATGGTATCCACGCTGTGAAAATAAACATGAACTCAAGTGGCCCCGGTCTCCGTGGCAGCCAAGGGGAAGCTAGGTCCCCGGCCTGGGTCTGTTCTAGACAGGAACAAAAGCTTCCCTGTGAAGGTGCCCCGCCCCCGCTTCCCTTCGGGAGCCAGCTGGGGTGGGGGTGGGGCGCCTGTCAAACCCCAGCTCCCTCCAGCCTACCCCCACCCACCACCAGGGGGCTGAGGCAGGTGAGGGACCCCCGATCCCAGAGGGCTGGGTCTGGCGGTGGATTCCAGGACAGAGGGTGCCCAGAGATGTTCCCGGGGACAGAGGGCACGAGGCCTGGGGTGCAGGGACGAGGGGCGGGGGGCACCCGGGTATCCTCGCACAGAGCCTGAGTCCACTCACCCTCCGTGGGCCCCTCTGCCACCAGCCCCCCGTCCACAGCCTCTTACACCCTGGTTTCAGGACCTGGTGGGAAATGGCCCTAGGGGACATGGGGAACCAGCAGAGCTCAACCCCCAGCTCCATCCTGCCTTGCTGTGAGACCTGGGGCAGGCAGGGGGCCTCTTTGGGCTGCGTCCCCCCGCTGCGGCGGAGGGGCAGCCACATCCAAGTTCACAGCCCAGCTCTGCTCAGCAGGAGCCACTGAGCTCACCGAGGACTGGGTGGCGCCCTGGGACAGCCGTGAGGCACAGCCAGGCTGGGTCCCCACGTGAGCGCCTGGTGGGCAGGGCAGTGGGAGAGCAGGTCTGGGGAGGAGCCACAACTGCACCCCAGGAGAGAGAATCTTCCCCCCACCCCGAGAGGAGCCAGGCCTGAGGGATGGCAGCTGGGAGGGGCGTGTACACAGTGTGGCAGCTCAGGTGGCAGAGGGCAGCGTGGGCACAGGCCCCTGACAATGTGTTTGCTCTCTAGGGGCTGTGCAGAACGAACCAGACACCTGCCCTGCTGCAGGGCCCACAGCAAGCACGAGCCAGAGCGTGACCCCATCTTCTCCTCCAAGGTCATCGCGGCACAGGGAAGAGCAGCTCTGTGTGGCCAGGAGGCCAAGGGGAGCCACACGGATTAGTCGCTGCGGTCACGGCAGAAGCAGCGCCGCTTGTCCCCAGAAGGCCCCAGGAGGCTCAGAGGCAGCCAGAAACAGTGGCATTCTGGCACGGCCAGTGGCCACGGTGGTGGACAGGTGAGGGAGGGTGGAGGAACTGTCAGATGGCCACCGGGACCCACGTGAATGATAGCTCCGTTAATGTTGCTTAAAATGGCTTTATTTGGGATGGTTCCTTGGCCGGAAATAGAAATGCAGTTGATTTTTGTATTTGGATCCTGTATCTTGCAACACGACTAAGCTCACTGTCTGGTTCTCCCAGCATTAGATTTTCTACATAGATGACTGTATCAGTTGCAAACAAATGCAATTTTTCTTTCAAAATAAAATGGCAACCAGGCCTTACCTGCAGGTGCAAGTTAGACACTCCTGGGGGTCTCCACAAAACAGCTGGAAGGAATGGGGCACAGCAAGGAGCTCAGAGCCGGCAGGGTGTGGCCCGTTGTCACCCCAGGCTGGTGGTGCCGGAGCTCTGGCCAACACAGGCCCTGCCCTGCAAGCACATGATCCGTGACAGCAGAACAGAGAGATGTCTGAGCTGCAGCAGGTTGGGGGCCCGTGGGTCAGGACTCCCTGCTGTCTTGAAAAGGCATTTAAATCCTTAATAGATTTTTATTTATTTATTTGACAGGTAGAGTTACAATGAGAGAGAGAGAGAGACAGAGAGAAAGGTCTTCCTTCCGTTGGTTCACTCCCCAAATGGCTGCAACGGCCGGAGCTGCGCCGATCCGAAGCCAGGAACCAGGTGCTTCCTCCTGGTCTCCCGTGCGGGTGCAGGGGCCCAAGCACTTGGGCCATCCTCCACTGCCTTCCCGGGCCACAGCAGAGAGCCGGACTGGAAGAGGAGCAACCGGGACAGAATCCAGCGCCCCGACCAGGACTAGAGCTGGCGGTGTCGGCGCTGCAGGCAGAGGATTAGCCAAGTGAGCCTTGGCGCCGGCCCCTAAATCCTTAATAGTACATTTGATTCAAAATTTAAACATTTCAATAGAAACTACAATATAGGTTTTTCATATTCAAAAGATTCATTTATTTGAAAGGCAGAATTACAGAGATAGAGGGAGGGGGTGGGAGGGAGGGGGGGAGAGAGAGAGAGAGAGAGAAGAGAGAGAGAGAGATCCTCCACCCACTGGTTCACTTCCTAAATGGCTGGGGCCAAGTGGAATCCAGGAGCCTGGAACTCCATCTGAGTCTCCCACACGGGTGGTAGGGGTACTTGGGCCATCCATCCTCTGCTGCTTTCCCAGGTGCATTAGCAGGGAGGTGGACCAGAGGTGGCGCGGCCGTGACTTGAACCAGCACCTATATGAGATGCAGGGGTCACAGGCTACAACTTAACCTACTACGCTACAACACTAGCCCCAATATTTAAAACTTTTAGATTCCACAATACTTCCCTTAGAAACTCATCATTAGGGGTCAAAGCTATAGCATAGTGGGTAAAGCCACTGCTTGCGAAAGCAGCAGAACACAGTCCACGTGCGTGGGCCCCTGCACCCACATAGGAGACTCAGGAGAAGCTCCTGGCTCTTGGCTTCAGCCTGGCACAGCCCTGGCTGTTGCAACCATTTGGGGAATAAACCAGTGGATAGAAGATTCTCTCTCTGTTTTGTCCTCTCTCACTCTCTGTAACTTTGCCTTTCAAAGAAATAAACAAATCTTAAAGAAGGGGCCGGCGCTGTGGCACAGTGGGTTAACGCCCTGGCCTGAAGCGCCAGCATCCCATATGGGCACCGGTTCTAGTCCCGGCTGCTCCACTTCCAATCCAGCTCTCTGCTGTGGCCTGGGAAAGCAGTGGAAGATAGCCCAAGTCCTTGGGCCCCTGCACATGCATGGGAGACCCCAAGGAGGTTCCTGGCTCCTGGCTTCAGATTGGCATAGCTCCAGCCATTATGGCCAATTGGGGAGTGAATCATTGGATGGAAGACCTCTCTCTCTCTCTCTCTCTCTCTCTCTCTGCCTCTCCTCTCTATGTGTAACTCTGAATTTCAAATAAATGAATACATCTTTAAAAAAAAGAAGCTCATCATTAGACAACTATGAAATGCACAAAGATCAATGAACTGACCACATCTGACGGAGAATGCCAATGTGTTATGTACAGAGCAACTACAAAAGTTGGAAAACATGGAGTGTTATGTGGCCATTACAAACAACTGTGCAGTGCACACGCAAGCCTGCCTTTATGATGTGTTTGGTTTATACTTGAGTGAAACTGGTTACAAATGAGTTATTAGGAGGTAATCCTGTTTTAGGTTATATATATATATATATATATATGAAAATGTCTTGAAGAAAAACATTTCAAAATATTTACCTAGGAATACTGTGTGTGTGTGTTTTTCCTGAGTGCCTTTCTGTTTTATCTGGGCTGTCACATTTTTCTACTGTTACATTTGTAAATTTGTAAACAATGTAAACAATGAGATGCATTAAGGGCTTACTTTGTGCCCAACACTGTGTCAAAGACTTTGTGTATATTTTCTTAGCTAATCTCTGTAACAACTTTGGGAGAAGTAGGCAGGACTGGCTGAGCTGAGAGCAGCAACACCCAACTGAACCAGTTCCAGCGAAGAAGGGACTGAGCTGGTCCCACCAACGGAAGAGCTGTCCGGCAGTCTGTTCTCGCGGCTGTCCCTCCTCCAGGACAGCTGGAGCCCCAGACAACCAACGTCATCTGGGAGCAACATGGTTCCTCACTTCCTGGTCACCGCAAGGCGTGGGAAACACGTGGCTTCAAGACAAAGCCTGGAGATTTGGGGATTGGACTGGTTTGGGTCACATGACCACCCTGCAGCCAATCTCCGTGGTAGGTGATAGAAGGCTGTGATTGGCTGAAGCCTGGGTCCCCTGACCCAATCATGGAGCTGGAGAGTGAAATCAGGATTCAGGGTGGGAGCCAATCAGCCAACCCAAAGCAATAATCAGATCAAGGTGAGGGATGCTGGCTTGGGGGAGAAAGAAGTCATTGCCACAACTATCTCCAGCTGACTGATAGGGACACTCAAGCCCAGAGACGGGAACTAGTTCGTTCAAAGTCAAAGACAAGCCTGTGGGGGTGTGAATCCGCATCACTCTATCCCGAAGACCATAAATGTATGGGTGTACGAGACTACCCTCCATGATCACTTACACGATTTTGATTCATCTGGGGACCAAACAATAAGCCTAAGCCCCTGCCAATGGGTTTGTGGTGCCTGGCTGGGACACCTGTACCCAGTCTGTCCAGCCAAGAAGGGGGCAGCCATCCAGGTATTTCATAAGGCCTATCCAGGCTCATTGCCAAGGGCAACCCTGACACCCACAGATGATGAGTGCCACTCAGGGGAATAAAGAGGAAGTCGCAATCACTCAGGGGTGGTGGTGCCAATACTAGCCGATGCTTCTGGTGGCTTATTATGGATCAGGCACTGGGCTACCGATCCCTCAAGACCACCTGGAGAGGTGGGCATACTCGCTGCCCGTGAGGCAGGTGAAGGAACTGAAGCAGAGAGGTGACACTCCATGCCAAGGTCACACAGCCGTCCTGGGTGGAGCAGGACTCAAGTTAAGGTCTGACTCCAGAGCCGGCCGGAGTCACCTGTTGAGATGCCTGTATGGACGGGTCCTCTCTGCAGCCCAGACAGAGCTCTGTGGTGCCCTCAGCGAGCAGAACCACAGAAACACAACGTGCTGGTGACCTAACTCCAAGTATGAAAGGACCGAGCAGGGCTGGTGCCTCTTGCTGATGCCCTTGCTGGACTTCCCTGGGCGTTCACTGGGGAAGGACTGTGCAGTCAGGGCTGAGACACAGTGTGCAACCTCAAAGCCTGCTAGATGTTCTTCCTGTTGAGTTCAGCTTTAATCTTGGGTTTAGAATGACCTCATGTGGTCAAGGATCTCATCACCGGCAGAGATAAACCCAATCCTTAAGGAGGCAATTAGGTTTTTAAAGGGATGTTCAGTTAGGAAAATGTTCATGATCCATTGTTAAATTTATGTTTTAAAATACAAATCACTGATACATATGATCCAAAAAAAATGTACTCAGGACTGGTGCTGGCACAGTGGGTTAAGCCGCTGCTTACAACAACGAGCATCCCGTCTTGGAGTGCTGGTTTGGGTGCAGGCTGCCCCTCTTCCAATCCAGCTCCCTGCTAATGCACCTGGGAAGGCAGTGGAAGACGGCCCAAGTGCTTGGGTCCCTGCCACATTCGTGGGAGACTGGATGGAGCTCTTGGTACCTGGCTTCAGCCTGACCCAGCCCTGACTCTTGCAGCCATTTGGGGAGGGGAGCAGTGGGTGGAAGATCTCGCTCTCTCTCCCTCTCTCTCCCTCTCTCTTTCTCTCTCTCTGTCTTTTGAATGAACAAATCTTTAAAGAGAGGCTACCCACATATAAAAATGACCAAAGGAATAAGCAAGAAGAATAACTCTGCGGGTTCATTTGATGGAGTGTTTTTATTTTCATTTTTAAAATAAATTTATTATATAAAGAGAACAGATTTCAGGTATTTCATATACACAGTTTTTAAACATAATGATACATCCCCCCATCCTCCTCCTGTTTTTACTTTTCCTGTTTTAGTTCTATGCTTTCCAAATTTTCTATAATGAGGGTTATTATAGTCATTTAAAAGTTATTAATCTTTTACAAAGGTTCCTGAGTCTACAAGGCATAAGACTTCCACAACAACCTCAAGCATGTAACTTTATTTTTCATTCAACAAACATCCAGTGATTGCTGCTGTGCTGGGCTCTGGCTCAGAGGGAGTGCAGCGTTGACTTCTCAGGGTCATTGTCAGGGTGAAGCCATGCAGGAACACAGGCAGCTGCGGAGTGTGGGCTCTGCCCCCGGGCAGCGGGGAGCTATGGCAGGTGGCCGAGTGGTGCTGGCACTGCTGGAGCCCGCTCAGAGCGGCTGGATGCAGATTCCTGTGGAGCACCTTCCTCTGCAGATATGCACAGAGTCCTACACGACAACCATCAGTCCAGACACGAGAGCCCCGCCGGATGTGAGCCCCGAGAGGACAGGACCCTGTCAGGGTCACCTCTGCACCCCTCAGCCGAGGTGTGCGCTCAGGCAGTACTTCACAGCACACGGTCCTTGGTTCGCAGAGGGTGGGGTGTTTAGCAGGTGGACATGGTGGGGGGCCTCAGGCCACGAGGGGCTTGCAGGAGAAGCTGGCTGTCAAAGCCGGGCTGGCCCCAGCCTCTCGCTGTCCGCTGCCTGGCTCGCCACACAGTCCTTCTCCCGCACCTGTCCACTCATGGCCCTTACAGGAGCCCAAACCACCAGGGCCGCCCAGTCTTGGACTTGCGCCTCCAAAACTGGACGCTGAACAACCCATTTTTCTTGCTAACGTTCGTCGGCTCTGGCATTTCACTGTGCTAACAAAAAGCTGACCAACATGTCCTGTCTCCGCGGTGGGGTCTGAAACAGCAGTGGATTCTCCACGTACCAGCCAGTGAGTGACATCAGGGAGTCGCCAGCTCGAATCCCGGCTCGGCAAGGCGCTGTTTCTGCTGTGAAGTGTGGGGATGATCCCTACCCCCACGGGGTTGCTTGAAACGCAGCCAACATGTGGAAAGCTCTTTGTACAGTGCCTGGAAATAGCCCTGGACCCTCGACAAAAAGTAGAAATAATTTATTTCAAATTGGGTAGATTAAAGTCTGAGGTCAGGCCTCTCTGCGAACATCTGGCGCTGGATTACAAAGGAATCGGGTTTCTAACTTGGGGAAGAGTTTGTAAATTATACTCCCAGGTATCTAAGAAGAGTGGAGCTCTTAAATTTTAAAAATGGAAGGACAGGGGCTGGTGCTGTGGTGTAGTGGGTAGAGCGAGCGCCATCTCCAGTGCCAGCATCCCATATGGGCACTGGTTTGAGTCCCAGCAGCTCCACTTCCGATCCAGCTCTCTGCTGTGCCCAGGGAAAGCAGTAGAAGATGGCCCAAGTGCTTGGGCCCCTGCATCCGCATGGGAGACCCGGAGGAAGCTCCTGGCTCCTGGCTTCAGATTGGAACAGCTCTGGCGATAGAGGCCAACTGGGGAGTGAACCTCTCTCTCTCTCTCTCTCTCTCTGCCTCTCCTTCTCTGTGTAACTCTGACTTTCAAATAAATAAATAAATCTTTTGAAAAAATAAATAAAAATGGAAGGACAAACCCAAAGCTTGGAGTAGCACAATTTACCTGAAGGAAGAGGTGCAGAGCCCGGTGTGTGGGAAGAGAGAGGACCCACACTGCCCCCTCTTTGTGGGCCTGACCTGGAAATCAGAGTAATATTTTACAAAACCATGCAATAATGGGAGCTGTCCAAGAGAGAAACACCCACTACCAAAGCAACACAGAAAAATAAAACAAGCTACCTTACGGCCAGTTGGTGACAGAACCCCACAGAGAAGAATTCCTGCAAGCGGCCAAAGCACAGTCATTTTGATCGTCTATTCCTAATGAAACAGTCCCTAAAGGCAAAACCAAAATAAACACATAAACTTCAGAAAAAAAAAAATAGCTTGTTCTGGCACCATGATCCGAACACTTGCATCCCCACCAAAATCCACGTGGACACCTCATCTCTGAAGCGGCCGGCGGAGGAGGGGGGGGGGGGGGTCAGAGTGACAGAGTCTCGACAGCCCCACCCTCACGAGTGGAATTCCCCGCCTTGCAAAAGGAGCCGGGGTGGGCGTGTGGGCAGCTGGCAGGACTCCACGGGAGACGCCCGCATCCCGCATCCCACATCGGAGAGCCTGGGTCGCGTCCTGGCTGCGCTCCAGACTGGACTCCAGCTTCTGCGGATGGTACCCCGGGAGGCAGCAGGTGAGAGCTGAGGTGCTTGGGTCCCTGCCGCCCGGGGGAGACCCACAATGAGTTCTGAGCACAATGAGTCCAGCCCAGCCCTGGCTGTTGTGGGCATCTGGGGGTGAACTAGCAGATGGGAAACCTCTCTATCTCCACTTTTAAATAAATGAAATAAACAAACACAAAAATAAGTTTTTTTAAAAAAGAGTTATTTGAACTAGTTACAGAGAGAAGGAGAGGCAGAGAGAGAGAGAGAGAGAGAGGTCTTCCATCTGCTGGTTCACTCCCCAACCATCCGCAACGGCTGGAGCTGGGCCGATCTGAAGCCAGGATCTGGGAGCTTCTTCTGGATCTCCCATACGGGTGCAGGGACCCAAGCACTTGGGCCATCCTCTACTGCTTTCCCAGGCCACAGCAGAGAGCTGGATCAGAAGTGGAGCAGCTGGGACTCGAACTGGCACCCATATGGGATGCTGGCACTGCAGGCAATGGCTTTACCCACTACACCACAGCACCAGCCCCACAAAGTTTTATTTTAAAACAATGAAAGAAGCCTATGGGAGGGGCTGGTGCTGTGGCGCAGTGGATTAACACCCTGGCCTGAAGTGCCAGCATCCCATATGGGTGCCGGTTCTAGTCCCAGCTGCTCCTCTTCCGATTCAGTTCTCTGCTATGGCCTGGGATAGCAGTAGAAGATGGCCCAAGTCCTTGGGCCCCTGCACCCGCGTGAGAAACCTGGAAGATGGCCATTGAGGCCATCTGGAGAGTGAACCAGTGGATGGAAGACCTCTCTGCCTCTCCTCTCTCTGTATAACTCTGACTTTCAAGGTAAATAAATTTAAAAGTCTTTAAAAAAAAAAAAAAAAGAAGAAGGCCGGCGCCGTGGCTCACTAGGCTAATCCTCCACCTTGCGGCGCCAGCACACCGGGTTCTAGTCCCGGTCGGGGCACCGATCCTGTCCCGGTTGCCCCTCTTCCAGGCCAGCTCTCTGCTGTGGCCAGGGAATGCAGTGGAGGATGGCCCAAGTGCTTGGGCCCTGCACCCCATGGGAGACCAGGAGAAGCACCTGGCTCCTGCCATCGGATCAGCGCGGTGCGCCAGCCGCAGCGCGCCAACCGCGGCGGCCATTGGAGGGTGAACCAACGGCAAAGGAAGACCTTTCTCTCTGTCTCTCTCTCACTGTCCACTCTGCCTATCAAAAATTAAAAAAAAAGAAGAAGAAGAAGAAGAAGCCTATGGGAGTCATCTGTCCCTCTTGCTTTTGGCCAGCTGCAGGCCCAGCTAGGAAGCCAAGGGTCCTCACCACCCCACCACCCTGGCCTTGGCCTCCAAGAACAGCGACAGTCAATTTGTTTGTAAGTGACCCAGGCTGAGGCATTTTGTCATAGCGGCGTGAACGGCGAAGACAGGGTGGGTGGTGCATGTGGCAAACCTCTCACTGGGAACTGAGAACAAGGGACAGTTCTCACGGGAGAAGGGACAGATGTAAGACAGACGAGGCCAATAAAAAGGCTATAATCCCAAATCTAAATTAGAACTGTCTGTACAAAAACATGATTTTTTTAAAAATACTTTTTTTTTTAGCAGTTTTACGTTCACTGTGATGCCCACCCGAGGAGACGGACAAGCCACACAAGGCAGGATGCAGGCCAGCAACACGCCCACAGCTGATCTGAGAGCAGTGCCTGCTGGGTGCCTTCAGGGTGGGTAGCATATACAGTGTGGACACGCTGCACCAAAGGAAGATTCATGTTCCAGGGGCAAGGGAGGGTGGGCCATGATGATGAGAGATTTCTTCCCTCGGCTCAGAATGCCAGAATTCATTCTAGAATTACCCATTTAATATTTTTGGATTGTGGTTGACCACAGGCCACTGATGCTGTGACAAATGAAATCACAGATAGGGATACTACTGACACGGCTGTAGCACCAAGGGCTTCGCTGCTCTGAGAAGTCCTCTGTGCCTCCCCCATTCAGCTCCCCAACACCTGTCAGCCCCAGGTCTCTCCACCGCCCCCAGGGCTCTGCCTTTTCAAGAACGTCCTATGTGGGAACCGCTCATGTCTAGACTCCTCAGGTCAGCTTCTGTGACCCGGCACTACGGAGTTAAGGTTCATGGCTTGAAAGCCCATTTCTTTCTGTGGCTGAATTACATTCCACCATACAGATGGGTCACCATTTGTTCACCCGTTCACCTGTTGAAGAACAGCTTGGTTGCTGTCCAGTTTAGCAAACATGACTCGGGATGTATTTTGTTTTTAAAAAGGGAGTGGGGGAGTGGGTCGGCATGGTGGGTTAAGCCTCCACCTGTGACGTCAGCATTCCTTATGGGATCACTGGTTCAAGTCCCAGCCACTCCATTTCCAATTCCGCTCCCTGATAAAGTACTTAGGAAAGCCAAGGATGATGGTCCAAGGACTTGAGCCCCTGCCACCCACAGGGGAGACCCAGATGGAGTTCCTGACCCCTGGATTCACCTGTGGCTGTTGTGGCCATTAGGGGAGAGAACCAGTGAACAGAAATCTTTCTCTCTTCTCTCTCTCTCTCTCTCTCTTTCACTTTCAAATAAATCATTTTAAAACAACGAAACCCAAGGAGTTTCTAGCTCTCCCCAGTCAAAATGCCTAGAAACAGGGGCAGTGAACATGGCTTAAATCTAGATCATCCTTCATGCAAGGAAACTGTGGCACCTTAGACAAATGACTGACTGCAGGTCCACAGCAGAAAATGCCCCAGGTGAATCCAGAGCACCTGGCCATTCCCGAGAGCACAGAAGCCACCAAAGCCCTCTGGGGTTCAAGGCCTTAGGAGCCACCCCAAAGAGGCCCTCTCTGACTGGAAGGGGCCATCTGAGCATGAGTAAGCGTAAGAACACAAGGGATCAAAACACATCAAGACTAAGTAAGTTCAGAGTTGGTGAACTCAAGCGGCTTCCATAGCCTTGACAGCTCATGGCAAGAGCCTCGGGTGATTACTGATGTCATAAATAAGAGTGTCAATTGTTAAATCAACAATGGGAGTCACTGTGCACCTGCTCCCCACATAGGATCCCTGTCCTTAATGTGTTGTACTATGAGAATTAACGGTAAAACTAGTCGAACAGTACTTTATACTTTGTGTGTCTGTGTGGATGCAAACTGTTGAAATCTTTGCTTAGTATATACTAAGTTGATCTTCTGTATATAAAGATAATTGAAAATGAATCTTGATGAAGAGTGGGATGGGAGAGGGAGTAGGAGATGGGATGGTTGTGGGTGGGAGGGAGGTTATGGGGGAAAAAGCCACAACAATGCGAAAATTGTACTTTGTAAATTTACATTTATTAAATAAAAAAATTTTAAAAAAAAGAAACACATCAAACTATATCAAATCCCCATGTACACAATGATACTAAAAATAACTCAACACAGAACTCCTTGGTGCCAGGAAACCAACTCGTGGGCGCTCTTAAGGACCGAGCCTTTGTACTGTTTGTAGAGTACATTTTGAATGAAATCCTACCAAAGAGTTCGTGAGAAGGTGCACTTTTTGAAGTATTCCAGCTATGGGGCCAGCACCATGGAGCAGCAAGTTAAGCCACCACCTGCAATGCTGATCCCATATCTGAGTGCAGGTTCTGATCCCAGCTGCTCTGCTTCTGACCCAGCTCCCTGCAATGCACCTGGGAAAGCAGCAGGTGATGGCCCAAGTGCTTGCATCCCTGCCACCCACGTGGGAGACCCGGATGGAGTTCCCAGCTCCTGGCTTCAGCTCAGACCAGTCCCAGCTGTTGTAGCCATTTGAGGAATGAACCAGCAAATGGAAGATTGGGGGGTGTGGGGTGTGGATGTATGTCTCCCTCTCTATCTCTGTCACTCTTTCAAATAAATAAATCTTTTTTTTAAAAAAAAAAAAGTATTCCAGATAATAAGTGAAGAAGGAAGGGAGAGGGGCCAGCGCCGTGGCAAAGTAGGTTAATTTCCACCTGTGGAGCTTTCATCCCATATGGGCGCCAGTTCGAGCCCCGGCTGCTCCTCTTCCAGCTCTCTGCTAATGGCCTGGGAAAGCAGTAGGAGATGGTCCAAATGCTTGGGACCCTGCATCCATGTGAGAGACCTAGGAAAGCTCCTGGATTTGGATCAGACCAGCTCCAGCCATTGTGGCCATTGGCAGAGTGAACCAGTGGATGGAAGACCTTTTCTCTCTGTCTCTCTCTTTCTCTGTAACTCTACCTCTCAAATAAAGTATTTTTTTTTAGAAAAAGAGAGAAAACTAGAATATCATATTTTATAATCCCTAGTGAAATACTAAATTGGGGCCATGAACACCAGTTACTGCTGTTTTTTCAAAAAGAGCCCAACATTCAGAGTCCCGTGATGGCGGACACAACACCTAGGTGAGGCACCTGTCGCCGAAACTTGAAACTGAATCTGACCGACTGTCCAGACCTGAGTGCAGGAGACACAGAGGACAGAGGGGCAAGCTTACGGACTCATGGGAATACAAGCCAGGAATTCAGGCGGGGGGACACGCCACAGCACAACCAACCAGGTCTCCTTCACAAATACATGACATGGGCAGGGAGTCAGGAGGCCCAAGCACTTGGGTCATCTTCACTGCCTTCCCAGGTGCATTAGCAGGGAGCTGGATCAAAGGTGGAGCAGCCAGGACTCGAACCAGTGCCCATATGGGATGGCTGCATCACAGGCTGCAGCTTTACCCACTATGCCGCAACACCGGGCCTCAATCTTTAAAACTGTTAGATTCTTTCTCTCTGTCACTCTCACTACCCACTCTGCCTGTCAAAAAGGAAAAAAAAAAAAACCTTTTAGAGTCTTCAATCCTACCCTTAGTAAACTGCCGTGCCACGACGCTGGCCCCATCTTTTGTAAGATGTGAGAAACACTTCTGAGACAATCAGAGAAAGCGGAACACTGCCTAGAGAATGCTTATGCTGTGGCTCCAGGAGGATGGCGACTTTTTTTTTTTTTTTTGGACAGGCAGAGTGGACAGTGAGAGAGAGAGACAGAGAGAAAGGTCTTCCTTTGCCGTTGGTTCACCCTCCAATGGCTGCCATGGCCTGCGCACCGCGCTGATCCGATGGCAGGAGCCAGGTGCTTCTCCTGGTCTCCCATGGGGTGCAGGGCCCAAGCACTTGGGCCATCCTCCACTGCACTCCCTGGCCACAGCAGAGAGCTGGCCTGGAAGAGGGGCAACCAGGACAGAATCCAGTGCCCCGACCGGGACTAGAACCCGGTGTGCCGGCGCCGCAAGGCGGAGGATTAGCCTAGTGAGCCGCGGCGCCGGCCAGGATGGCTACTTTCTAACAAAGATTCCCTGTTCCTTTAGAAATATTTCCCGTTGAAATGTTACAATGTCTGGGATTTGCTTTAAAATAATCCACCAGGTGAGGGGGACTGGGGTGGGATAAGGAAGAGGCAAGACTGGGCATGAGTTACGATTGTTGAATCTTGGTGCTGGGTATGTTCTCCTACTTTTATACACGTTTGAGATTTTCCGTAATTAAAAAAAAAAGTTTAAAAAAATAAAAACTTCCAAAGCTTCTTTGCTCAGCAAAGGCAGAGGCAACTGAGTCTCTGGTGCCTGGCATCTACGCTGTCCCCTGTGGTGGAAAACAAGACCTAAAGAGATCACTTTCCTGCCAGTACGCTTTTCTTCTGTAAGCTGGTTGTAAGCCACCCGAGCAGGGGTGAGGAGGGGTCAGGTGCGATGCCTCCCGCTTGTGTCAGCCTGCACCCTGGGAGGGACCACCAACTGGGCAGAGCACACCAAGCTGGGTTTGGCCCTCATGCTGCAGGCACCTTGTCAGGTGCAAGGTAGGAGCCCAGCAAACCTGACTACCGGGCAGGCTAGGGCGCTCCCAGCAGCCGTGAGTCCGGCAGATCAGGGTTGAGAGATATGGTGATTAAGAGTCTGGGCTCAGGAGACACGGGGTCGAATCCCAGATCCACCTACCAATACCCACGTGGCCGCCAGTGTGTGTGTGCACCTGCCGTAGACTGTAGATTGAGAACAACAGGTGAGCCTTCCTCACAAGGCTGTCACGTGAATGCATGTGGGAAGTAAAGAGCACAGCGCCAGGCTGGGGTGGTCCCGACCAACTGAGCTTCTTGCTTCCTTTTTTAAAAATGTTTTTATTTTCATGTACTGGTAAGGCACAGCAAGAACGGGAGAGAGGGGGGTGTGGAGGGGGGGGAGGGAGAGGGGGAGGGGGAGGGGGAAGGGGTGGAGAGGGGGAGGGGTGGAGAGGGGGAGGGGGAGGGGAGGGGGAGGGGAGGGAGAGGGGGAGGGGAGGGAGAGGGGGGAGGGGAGGGGAGAGGAGGAGGGGAGGGGAGAGGGGGAGGGGAGGGAGAGGGGGGAGGGGAGGGGAGAGGGGGAGGGGAGGGGGAGGGGGAGGGGGAGGGGAGGGGGAGAATGAATCTTCCATCTACTGGTTCACTCTCTCAAATGCCTACAACAACCAGGGCTGGGTCAGACAGAAACTCGGAGCCTGGCACTTCATCCGGGTCTCCCACATGGGTGGCAGGGGCCCAAGTACTTGAGCTGCCTCCCAGGATGCATCAGCCGGAAGCTGGATTGGAAGCGGAGCAGCCGGGGCTTGATCCCAGTCCTGATAGGGGATGCTGCGGCGCCACAGTGCCCACTCAAATGCTAGCTGTTTCTGCGGCTGTAGCTCTTAGCCAGAAGAAAAAGCAGGGCTGTTCTCCCAAATCATCCCTATACTCAATTCCTTGCAGAACGTGCATTTGCACTTTCTCCTCCATTATTTCATTTTTTTAAGGTTTATTTATTTGAGAGGTAGAGTTACAAACAGAGAAAGGGAGAGACAGAGAAAGGTCTTCCATCCTCTGGTTTGCTCCCCAGATGGCCACTATGGCTGGAGCCGAGCCAATCCAAAGCCAGGAGCTTCTTCAGGGTCCCCCATGTGGGTGTAGGGGCCCAAGCACTTGGTCCATTTTCTACTGCTTTCTCAGGCCACAGCAGAGAGCTGGATGAGAAGAGGAGCAGCTGGGACTCGAACCGGTGCCCCTATGGGACGCCAGTGCCACAGGGGGGAAGCTTAGCCTCACTATGCCACAGCGCCAGCCCCCATTATTTCATTTTGACCAACAGGAGCCTTTTGGGAAAGATACATTAGCCTGAAACGACCTCTCTCCATGCTCCTTTTGGGTGTTAGTCATGGTAACTTGAAAACAGGCTAAAAGGAAGATAAAGTAATTTTGTTATAGTTTTAGAACTTCTCCTGGGAGCGTGGTCTTATGCATGGGGGTTGGATAGAGCTGCAGGCAAGCCTTTGATAGCCCCCTTTCTAACGCACTACAAATGCTGAGCCGATGACGAATGATGAATTTATACGTACGAGGAGGATAAAAGTAACTTAGTGGGCTAGTGTTCAACAGGTAGGTACTGTGCATTTGTAAATCAGACACCTTAGACATGGGGAGCGCGTGCTAGAAAACTGTGCTGAGCCTCTGCAAAAGTGTCCTGGTGATGACAAAGGAAACGTTCAAAAGCCAGGCCAGGGGCCGGCACTGTGCTGCAGTAAGCTGAGCCTCTGCCTGTGCTGTCAGCATCCCACACGGGCGCCAGTTCAAGTCCCAGCTGCTCCTCTTCCGATCCAGCTCTCTGCTATGCCCTGGGAAAGCAGGCACCTGCATGGGAGACCTGGAAGAAGCTCCTGGCTCCTGGATTCAGCTCTGGCCTAGTTGTGGCCATGTGGGGAGTGAACCAGCAGATGGAAGACCTTTCTCTCTGTCTCTTCCTCTCTCTGTAACTCTGCTTTCTCAAATAAATAAGTCAAATCTTTAAAAAAAAAAAAAAAAAGCTCATTAAAAAAAACTTTTGGGGGGGGTGCCTGGTGTTGTGGCATAGCAGGTAAAACTGTCACCTGCAACACCAGCATCCCATATGGGCACCGGTTCGTGTCCCCGCTGCTCCACTTTCAATCCAGCTCCCTGCTGATGCACCTGGAAAGGCAGCACACCTGGAAGAAGCTCCTGGCTCCTGGCTCCTGGCTCCGGCCTTGCCAGTCCTGGCTCCTGGCTCCGGCCCAGCCAGCCCTGGCTGTTGCGGCCATTTGGGGGGATGGGGGGAGAACCAGTTAACAGAGGATCCCTCTATCCCTCTCTCTCTCCCCCTCCCTCCTTCTATAACTCTTTCAAATAAATAAATATTTTAAAAATTAAAAAAAAAAAATCTGAGAGGCAGAGGGGGAGAGAGAAAGAGAACTCATCCACTGGTTCACTCCCCAGATGCCTGCAAGGCCTGCTGGGAAGTAGCTGCCGGGAACCAAGATTTCAATCCAGGTTTCCCACATGAGTGGCAGAGACCCTGCTTCCTCCTAGGGTCTGCAAGAGCAGGAGCCAGAGCCAGGGACTGACCCCAGATCCTGCGCTGTGGGACTCGGGTGTGACTGGCACTTGAACGGCTGGGTCAAATGCCCACCTCAAGGCTGTGTTTTGATTGTGCTTAACATTCTTTTATTAAAAAGTTAGGAGCTGCTCAAAGAAATTGTCAAAAGCAGATTATTTAAATTGCACTTGTACCCCAGCTCCCTTTCGCAGGGTCCCCTCTGGCCTGCTGCCTCCCAATTTCCCACACAAGGAGCCCTCCCTGGGGCAGCAGGCCCACAGGCCCTGGCGCAAGGCCTGGAGGACAGAATCCTGGCAGTCACAAGCACTCACTGGGTGCTTCTGATGCCACCAGACCTCTGGCCAAACCCTCTTGTCCCCTCGCACTGTGTAAGGCCATCACGCGCCCCCAGGAGTTGTCTCCACGGCTGCTACCGGGAATCCACAGGAAGGGGCTGGTGCTAAGCTGCCCACTGTGAGTCTGGTGTCCCGTACTGGAGCACCAGTTCGAGTCCCAGCTGCTCCACTTCAGACCCAGCTTCCTGGGAAAGCAGAAGACAACAGCCCAAATGCCTGGGCCCCTGCCACTCACATGGAGATCCAATCGAGTTCCAGGCTCCTGGCTTCGGCTTGAACCAGCCATCTGGGGAGTAAACCAGCAGATGAGAGATCAACTTCTCTTTCTCAAACATACTCCACCCCACCCAATACTCAACTTTCAAATAAATAAATATATCTTTTTTTTTTTTTTTGGACAGGCAGAGTGGACAGTGAGTGAGAGACAGACAGAGAGAAAGAGGTCTTCCTTTGCCGTTGGTTCACCCTCCAATGGCCGCCGCAGCCGGCGCGCTTCAGCCGGCGCACCATGCTGATCCGAAGGCAGGAGCCAGGTGCTTCTCCTGGTCTCCCATGGGGTGCAGGGCCCAAGCACTTGGGCCATCCTCCACTGCACTCCCTGGCCACAGCAGAGAGCTGGCCTGGAAGAGCAGCAACAGGGACAGAATCTGGTGCCCCGACCGGGACTAGAACCCGGTGTGCTGGCGCTGCAGGCGGAGGAGGATTAGCCTATTGAGCCATGGTGCCGGCCATCAAATAAATAAATATATCTTTAAAAAAAAAATCCAGGGAGCAGCCTCCTCTTTCCCCGCCCTGTGCCATCCACCACCTCCCAAGCACCTTTTCTCCCTCCTCCACCTGAAGACCTGCTGCCCTGGTTTCCCCAGATCACTGCCCCCTCCCCTGGAGCCCAGCCAGTCCCAGGCTGCAGGTGCATCCTCCCAGCATGGGTGCTGAGCCCACGCTTGCTTCTCCCGCAGCCGCGGCGCTCCTGGGTGAAGGGGAAGGGGGCAGAGGGGACGAGGGAAACGGGGCGACTACTCCATTCAGTGCAGGTAGTCAGCAGTATTCCACGATGGGGGTGGCTTCCCGCCTTCGGCGATTCCCCACCCAGCGAGCCAGCACAATGTGGGCCACATTTTTTCTTTTTTAAGATCTGTTTTATTTATCTGAAAGGCAGAGTGACAGAGGGAGAGACAGAGAGAGGTCATCCATCTGCTGGTTCACTCCCCAAATGGCCACAAAGGCTGGAGCTGGACCGGGACGAAGCCAGGAGCCTGGATCTCCATCCAGGTTTCCGACGTGGAAGGCAGGGGCCCCTGCCAATCTTCTGCTGACTTCCCAGGCGCATTGACAGGGAGCTGGATCGGAAATGGAGCAGCTGGGACTCGGACTGGAGCTCCCATGGGATGCCAGTGTTGCAAGTGGTAGCTTAACCCAGGCGCCACCACGCCAGCCCCAACGTGGACATAATCTGTTTCTGAGGGGCCCCTCTCCATGTGACAGACCCCCCCCCCCCCTTGCAACCTGACGCTGAAGGACACCCTTCCCACCACTCCTTCTGCAGGGAATACTGGGGTAAGGAAGACACCCAGCTCCCTCGCACCATGAAGGAGAACACACGTTGGGGAGGCCTGAGCCGGTCCAGGAGGGGAAGGAAGGCTTCTGGGAGGAGGTGACGTTTACACTGAGGAAAGGATCAGCAGGAGCGAGCGAGGGGAAGGGGGTGGAGAGAGCCTTCCAGCCAAGGGAACAGCCCGTCCCAAGCCTGGGAAGCTGACACGAGGCCAGCACAGCACCGGCAGCCAAAGGGCGGGAGGATGAGATGCGGCCAGGGAGGGGCCACAGAGAGGATTCTTGGGCTTGGAGCCCTTCCCTGGGCTTGGAAAGGCCTGAGCCAGCAGGCTCTTCCAGGGAGGGTAACTGCCGTGCAGCTGTGTGGACTGGAGCAGAGGTGGAGGCCAGGACGCCGGGACGGACTTCGCTGGCTTTTCTGCACCCTGGGAACCGTGGCAGGGTTGTCTGGGTCCAGCCGAGCTCAACAACACATTGGACCCGCCCCCACCCCCACCCCGCCTGAGGCTGCTCAGCACCCCCAGGCCACGGCCGGCCGGAGGGCAGCGTCCACCCACGGGCTCTGCCGAGCCTCACTGTCCTCATCTGTGTGATGGGTATCACGACAGCTCCCTCCCCCGCTCATTTTCAGATTCCTCGAGCCGACTGATATCAGAGGTCCGTCGCCGAGACCTGGCCTAGCAGGTCACCAGTGGACACGCAGACGGCTGTCACTGGTAGCAGCGTTTGCCGCCCGGCCCAGCTCCGGTGCGCTGCCTTGCCTGCTGGTTCCCGGGCCACGCCGGGGGCAGGCCTGCCAGGCCTGGGGCCGGGACGCTGCGCTGCTTTGTATCCATGTGCATCTTGCATTCAGAGGAGCCCCTCCTTCCACGCGGGGTCCTGGGGGTTGCTCGGGGGACACATTCCAGAAAGAATAACTCTGTGTAACATGAAACCCTGAATCTGGAAACGCGACCTCTATGGGAAATTGGAGGATCAAGTCTGCTCTGCGGACCGCCCAACCTTACTCCATACAAAAGGGATATTGAAACCCAGAGGCCTCGGCATTGGCTCGGCGTCGGCCTCTCGCCTCACCGCAGCCAGAGAGATCCTCCTAGAAAACAAACTTGACCGTGGCCTTGCCCTGCTTCAACCCTCCCTCGGCTCCCGCTGCCCTTGGGTTCAAGTCCACATTCCTCATCATCACCTACAGCGCCCTGTGGTCAGGCTCCGGCTCGCCACCTGCCGCCACACCGGAGCCTCGCTGGGACCCGGCCACACCGGCATCCAGTGGGGCAAGTTCTTTCCTGCATCAGGGCTTGTGCACAGGCACTGAACCTCCCTCCTCCCTCCACCAGGCCACTGCCAACTCCTCCACATTCACAAGACCTTGCTGACCTCCTGAAGAGCAAGGAAAAGCGGCAACAGCCCCACTTTCCAGATGAAGAAACCGAGGCCATGAGACCCAAGCGGATCAGCCTCCAGCCAAGCCAGCTGGGCCCCAGGATCTCTGAGCACCCAAGAGAAAGCATCTGGCCACGTCTCCATAGCAACAGGAGAAGGGAGGTGGGTCAGATAATACTGAGCCAACGAGAAGACCAGGGCCAGGGCAGCACAGAGCGAAGGTATCAAAACATTCAAGACCTGGTTCACATGCTGCTGTCTAAGGCAGGACGTTTGATCTGAGCCTCAGTTGTCACATCTGAGAAGTGGGGTTAAGTAGCAGCTCCCTCACAGGCAACAGCGTGAGCACTGAGGACCACCTAGACGAAGCACCTGGTGTGGTGGACACTCTGGCAATGGCCTGATGCCATTCTCCCACGATACAACCCGGAGACTGCACCAGTCCAGCGCAGGCTAGATTTTGCATCCCCCGAGGTTAGGCGGCCAGGGCCTGGGAACCATCCCTGCCCTGTTTTCTGTTTTGGGTTTTGTGTTTCCCAGCGTTTCCTTTGGAAAAAGTCCAGCTTCCTCCCTGCTGGAAGGAGGCAGGAGGGGATTGTTCACGCCTGGGCCTGAACGCCGGGGGAGTAACGTGGAGAGGTGACAAGAGCCTGGGGTCTGGAGTCAAGCCAGTTGGACTCGAGTCTATGATCTGACCCTTGCAATGCTGTGTGACCCCAGACAAGTGACTTCACCTCTCTGAGTTACTGATTTCCTCACCTGTTATAAAGACTCAGCGCTCTCTATCTGCGGATGCAATGCACGGACTAGGGTGAGAGAAGATTCTAGATGCCCTTCCCAGTGTATCACACAGCGATGCCTACGGGATGGACTGAAGATCAGAGGGGACAGGAGGAGTTGCCTACACAAACACCCCTGCTTGCAGTGGGTGTGGGAGGGTACCCCACTGGACTGAGGCTCAAAGTGATCTGAGGGCAGACTCCAGGCTGGCTCCTCTCCTTCCCGCCCAGTTTCCTGCTCATGCGTCTGGGAGACAGCGTGAGGTGGCCCAAATATGTGGGTCCCTGCCACCCTTGGGGGGGACCCAGATGGAGCTCCTGGCTCCCGGCTTCAGTGGCCTGGCCCGGGCCCTGGCTGTTGTGGCCATTTGAGGGAGTGAATCAGCAGGCGGAAGATCTTTCTCTCTCTCTCTCGCTCTCACTCTCGCTCTACCTTTCAAGAAGATGAAAATAAATAGACTAAAAAAAAAAAAAAAAGAACTCAAAGAACTCAGAACCAGGCAGAACTTGCACATGGCAATGGAAATGAAAACAGTGGTTTCCCTGCAGGAGGGAGTGGGCAGGGCCTGGGAGGGGCAGGAGGAGGGATTCTGGGAAGCCAGAGACGTTCTGTCTCTCAACCTGGGTGCTGGGTGCAGGGGTGTGTCACTTTTGTGACTTTACTTTGTGTATTTTTCTATACGCACATGATGTGTCGATAAACTGCTAAAATAACTTGAAAGCAAACAAATCAAGACTGTGGTGCAGGGGCCGGCACTATGGCACAGCGGGTTAATGCCCTGGCCTCAAGCGCTGGCATCCCATATGGGCGCCGTTTTGAGACCTGGCTGTTCCACTTCTGATCCAGCTCTCTGCTGTAGACTGGGAAAGCAGTGGAAGATGGCCCAAGTCGTTGGGCCCCTGCACCCACATGGGAGACCCGGAGGAAGCTCCTGGCTCCTGGCTTCAGATCAGTGCAGCTCCGGCCATTGTGGCCATTTGGGGAGTGAACCAACAGATGGAAGACCCCCCTCTCTCTCTCTCTCTCTCTCTCTCTCTCTCTCTCTCTCTCTCTCCTCCCTCTGTGTAACTCTTTCAAATGAATAAATAAATCTTTAAAAAAAGAAAACAATTTTCCTAAAGCTCATACTGTTAAAAAAAAAAAAAAAAAGACTGGTGTGGAGAAGAGAGAGCAGCGTGGCCACAGTGCTCACGGCCCTGGGCTGCTCACGGAGGACCGGGGACGGCTGCAGGGGTCCCCTCGGCCCTGACTCCCAGCACTGGCTCTCCACCCCCAAGGGGCAGCTGTGGGGCAGCGCCCCGCTTTCTGAGCACACAGGAGGAACGCCCACCCTGTCCCCCGCCACTTCATCGGGAGGGAGCTGGGGTGCCGTGGCTCTGTTCAGCCCTGCCTCTCAGCCAGCACTGCTGAGGTCGCGTTCCAGAAGGCCAGGCCCGCTCTGCCACAGAGAAGATAAAGTGAGCCCCCCAAAATGCACCCTGACTTATCATTCATCTGACCTCACCAGGAAAACCCACAGGACAGTACTCAGAAGGCAGGCCCGTGTGCTGTCTGCACAAGTCTTCCGGGCCCCTAGGTTCCTGGCTAAGCTCATCTCCCAGTTCTGAGCACCCCCATGCGGCAAGCCCCAAAGCTGCAAACTTGACAGGCAGCACCCCTGGGGCCCACCCCCCACCCATGTCAGGCGGCGGGGGGCAGCAGTGGGACTGCCCAGCTCCACCCCTCTGCCTGCTGCGCAGGCCCTGGTATCATCTGGGCGTCCACTTTGTCGTATTTTCCCAAGGCCGACGGGAGACGCGCACACCTCCTCCATACAGTGGCACTCGCCAAAACAAGCGCAGTCCCGTGCATTTATTTGCACAGACACTCATAAAAACTTTACGAGACACGAGTGATTGCAGGAAGGGTGAACCCCAACTCCGCTGAGCCGCAGCGTTTTGAAGTGGTTACAGATAAAGATCAAACTGGGCGGGCACAGCCCCAGCATCACGCCCAGCCCCCTCGCCAGCCAGGGACCCTTGGGGCACAGACCAACGGGTTTTCTGGCTTTAGTAAATTTGGGTCCAATTCATAGAAAATGTCTTCCTGCAAGTTATTCTTAGTATCCTAACACGGCTTTTATGGCTTTGCAAAGGGCCTTGGCTTCTCTTTGTTCTGGGAAGCCATGGTGATTGGGGATGAGTGGCTGAAGTAACCCAGCCCATCCATTTGCACAAAACCCAAAGGCTGATTTTTAAAAGGAACGTGGCCCTTTAAAAATACACATAAACAACACCCCGGGAGTCGCCCACAGTCCGTGTCCAGGCGATCACTTCCGAGCTCGGTCCCCCTGCTCCACAGCTCCAACGAGGCTGTCCCCTCTGGGTGTGGGCAAGGCCAGGCCGGCTCCTGGCCCTGAGTTTTACCTGTCCTGAACGAAGGGGCTGGCTGAGTTTGGGTTGGGTCTGTATTCCCTCAGGCCCTGGGTAGAGGGAGAGGGGGCAGCTGTGCTTCCCCCAAGTCCTAGAAGCAGGGTTGCCCCCACCCCCGCCATCTAATCACTCACCAAATATTTACAGAGTTCTGCTGCGTGCCAGGCGCCGTGGCACACTTCCCTGTGTACCACGATGCTCTCCTTATGGTCAGGAAGCTATGGTGCACACGTACAGCATCTCCCAAAGATCCTGACCCAGGTCTGCGCCACTCCTGAGACCTGCTCTTGACCTTCCCAAAGGGGTCTGTCTGGCCAGGGCACTGTCCCTCTCCCTGATGGCAGGCTGACCTCCCGGCTAATGACCCAGACCTTGTGCTGGGCTGCAGGGCGGGAGCAGGAGCCCCTGGGAGGCCGGGAGGTGCCAGGGACGTGGCTGGGGCCTGTGCATTGGGACACGCCGGCACACAGCTTCAGCGCCCACACGTGGCCCTCTCCCGGTCACCCCTCTCCTATCAGACCGGGAGAGGAAGAATCAGCTCCTAGCTGAACGACCCGTGGGAGACCCTTCTTCCTCAGCCTCTCTCTGCTCTGGGGGCCTCCACTGGACACTGGCCTAGGGACACCACACCTTGTACTTCACTGAGGGAAGGCGACCACGTCACTCTGATTGTCACACAGGTCCGTCTGCTGGCTGGCCCTCGGATCCACATGGCCTGGGTTCAAGCCGGCTGGGGTCCACCCAGGGCAGTGTGGTCACCGCAGGCTGGGAAATTCGCAGTGCCTGGCGCCGCTGAGGTCTCAGGCATCCCCACTCCATTTCCAGAGTCTGTGCGGTGCTCCCAGGACCCTGGACCCAGGCCGCCACCCAGGAACGGCGGCCCCACTCAGCCCCAAGGCTGAGGCCGTGCTGCGGCCATGTGGCTGCCTCAGGCAGAGGGGCCCTGAAACTCCCAGCTCGCTGTCCGTAGGGCCTTCCTGCCCCGTCCCCGGGGCGCCATCCCTGTCCTGCAGCGGCTCCTCCAGCTAGGGGTGTCAACCCGGAGGACACAAAACGGCCCAGGGCTGTACCCGCGGGGTCCGCAGCGTCCAGAGCTGCGCTCGGAGGAGGTAGGGAGCGGCCGGCAGGGGCTGCAAGACCCTAAGAGGAGCGGCAAGGGGGGCTCAGGAGAGACCGGGGCCTCCGTGAGACTGGGGAGGCCCCAACTCCTGCCTCCGCGCCCCGTTTTCCTTCTTGCTGCTTCCCCAGCCGCCGCCCGGGTCTCTTACAGCGCAGGTGGAGCAAAGAGAAAGCAGATCGTGGCGTCGAGGTGCGAGCCTCAGCACAACCCGGATCGGCCGCCGGAGCCGCGGGTCCGAGGGCGCCCAGGGCCTGGAGCACGTGGGCCTAGCCAGCTCTGCCAGGGACCCCGGCCCGGCCCGGAGAGCCAGACAAAGGCCAAGGAATGGGCCCGCTGCAGGGTGGGGCGGGAGACGCATGCACGGCGGGGAAGAAGCGGATGGGGGCCGAGCTTGTGGGCTCAGCAGACCTGCCCCAGACTAGAGGGGGCCGCCCGGCTCCACGGTTTGCCCAGCGAGAGCGCAGATCCGGCGCAGGCCCCTCTCCTCGGCGCCAGCCCCAGCTCAACCCTGGGGGTGCAGGCTGCCACCCGGACAGCGGCGCGGCACCCGGCGCCGAGAATCTACCGAGTCCAGGGCAGACACGTCCTCCCGAGCTGAGACCCAGCCTTCGGGGGTGTCGGGGGAACGCTACGCGGGCCGCAGCCAGCAGTTTCTGCTGGGCCCTGAGCGCCCGCCCCAGGGTCTGGGGAACCTCAGAGGCCGGGCTGTGGGTGTCCCCATTCAGCCAAAAGGAGAGGGAGAGGCCGGCACCGGAGCGGGGGTGGGGGGCGCATGGAAGTAGGGCGACAGGGCTAGAACGCGGCACCGGGAGCTGCTGGGGTACAGCTGGGTCTGCGGGGCCTGTGACCAGAGGAAGGCTCTCGGCGTGCGAGCTGAGGGAGTCGGTGCGGGTCTGGGCCTGGAACGAAGACCCTGGTCTGCAAGCACGCACCGCGCCCAGCAGAGGGCAGAAGGCACCCGGTCCGCTCGCCGGCCCCGCGCAGGGCTCTGCGGGCCGCAGCCTTGCCCGCCCGGCTTCTCCCCGAAACGGCAGCGGCCGCGCCCCCCGCCCCGAGTACCCGGAGACCCCGCGCAGGCCCAGGCCCAACCTCGGCGGCTCAAAGCCTGGGGTGTGCAAGCTGAGCAAACACAGCGGGCCAAAGGCGTGTAGGAGGAACCCCACAGGCACTCACGCACCCTCCGGGTTCCAGACACACAAAGGCGCCGAGAAACACACGGAGACACACAAAGACGCACAAGACACACCTCTGGGAGGCACGCAGGCACAGGCTCACTCAGGGACCCGGAGGCACACAGACACGCACAGGTGACCTGGCGATGCGCGCACACCAGAAAGGTCCCCGGACACGGGACAGAGGCTGGCACACAAAGCCTGCGGCACCACGCAGCGACAGACACACAAAGACGTCCCAGCACCTGGACCCAGGCAGGCACGAACGCACGGATGCGGGGCAGTCGGACGCGGCTTCACAGATGCACGCGGCCGGAGCCCAGAAAGTGTCCGGGACGCGGAAGCACGGAGCGCGCAGAGGCGCGGTGCACGCATCCCGGCGCCCCGGAGGCGGGCGCGCCGACACCCACAGACACACACAGATGCCCACCGGCACACACGCAGGTACTGGGGTGGGGCAGGAGCCTCTAACCCTCCACAAAGCCGGGCCCCGCTGTGGGGCCCCGCGGCACAGGGGGCCACTTCTGACCCAGCCTCCCGCGGGCTTCAAATCCGATCCGCCCTCTCGCCTCCAGCGGGGTCAGGGGACCCGCCTCCCGTGCCCTCCGCCCCCGCCCCGCTCCGCGCCGCTGCTCCGCTCCTGGAGGGGCCGGGGCCGCCCCGCCGCGGCTCACGGGGGTCAGCCCGCGCCTGCCCGGGGCCGCGTCGACCCTCCCGCTCCCGGCCCCACCGGCTCCTCGGTGGGGACCCGGGGGCCCGCAGGCGCAGCCGGCCCGGGGCGCAGTGTCCTGCAGCCCAAGGCAGGGGGCCGGGCCCGGCGGGCGCCCGGGGTCTGCAGCTCGGCCTCTCCCCAGGCTCGCCAGGGCACCGTCCCTGGCCGGCGCTGTCCCTACCGTCCCCTGGCCGGGTCCTTCGGCTGCCAACAGGCGCCCGTCAGCGCGGCCAACCGGATCTCCTTTGGAGCGGCCGAAGACTCGCGCCGCCGCCCCAGGCCTCCAGCAGCAGACCCTGGGGCCGCCGCCCCCTCGCCGCGCCCCTCACCGCACAGCCCCGCGGCCCCGGTTCTCGCCCCCTTGCCCCTCTCCCAGCCTCTGAAGTTCCCGTCGTCTGAGCCTGGGCCTGCCCGATGCCCCGCGTTCTGGATCCCGGGGCCCGCACCCCCTCCGGTTCGCTCCTCGGCCCGATCTCCGCCGGGCCCAAAGATTTCCCGGACCCCAGTCCCTGGGCCGCCGCCCCGTCCCGCGAGTCTGGGGCCCGCAGTCCTCGCCCAGCCCCTCGGGCCCCCGCAGCCAGCGCTCTCCGCGGGGGCCGCCGCCCCAGCCCCCGCGACCTACCTCGGCCGACGGTCGGGGTCCCCGGGCGCAGCCGCTGCGCACCCCGCCGTCCGCGCAGTCGGGCCTCGCTCGGGGCCACTCCTCTTAGCGCGGCAGCTTTTTACAAAATATTAATAATAAAGAAGGCACGGGAGGAAAAAGAAAGCCTTCGCTCCCCAACTCCCAAATCAATTTTTCCAGGGGGTGGGGCAGAGGGATTTGTTTCGGAGGCGACCCGGACTTGTGCGAGGACCGGCGGGGCGGCCGGCGCGTCCCGGGCGCTGGGGCCCGCTCGCGGGGCCGGGCGCGGCGCGGGGCGCAGGCCCGGGGCGCGCGGGGCCGGGCGCGGGCTGGGGGGGGTGGGGGGCGGCGCGGCACTATTTGACGTGGGGCGGCCGGCGCGTCCCGGCGCAGGGATACGAGGCGCGCCAATGAGTTCAAATGTCAGGAAGTTTGGGAGGGTGAGGCGGCCCCGGCCGGGGTATCCCTCCGCCGCCAGCCCCAGCTCTAAACCGAGCGGCCCGGCGGGCGCACCATGGCACTGGAGTAGCGCGGGGAGCGCTCCCGCAGCCCGCGGCCCGCTGCGCCCCGCCCGGGACCCCGCTGCGCCGCCCGCGCCCCCCCAGCCCGCGGGGCCGCCCCCGCGCCCGCCCCTCCCCCGCCCGCGCCGCCACCGCCGCCGCCACCGCCGCGGCCGCCGCCTCCTCCCGCGGCTCGATCCGCGCCGCCGCCGGGCTCCGGCGCTAACAGGCAGGTGACAGAGGAGCCGCGCGTGGCTGCGAGTGCCCGCAGAGCGCGGCGCGGGTGCAGCTGCCCCGGCCCGCCCGCCGCCGGGGCCCGGGGCCAGCGCGCCGCCGCTGCACGCTCGCCGGGGGCAGCGGGCGGCCCCAGCCCCAGCCCCGGCCCCGGCCCCGGCCCCAGCCCCGCGGGGGCCGTGCCTTGCCGGCTCCAGGGCCGCGGCGGGCGGCGGGCGAGGGAGCAGCCCGGCCGGCGTGGTCCGCAGCGCGCCCCGCGTCCCATGGATATAGCAACAGGTCCCGAGTCGCTGGAGAGGTGCTTCCCTCGCGGGCAGACGGACTGCGCCAAGATGCTTGACGGCATCAAGATGGAAGAACACGCGCTGCGCCCCGGACCTGCCACTCTGGGGGTGCTGCTGGGTGAGTGCGGGGTCGGGAGCCCCGAGGGTGACGGGCAGGGGGCACAGGCGTTGGCAGATAAAGGAAATGGGTTTTTGCTGGAGGGCCCGGAGTAGGGGCGCAGAGGCGGGATTCCTGGAGTGACCGCCCGGACAGGCATCCTGGGGGGAGTGCAGGTGTGCAGGGACACCCGCCCGCAGGCGAGGGGTCAGAACAGTTAGAGCCGCCGCCTGCCATCCTCTGCGGGCCCCCGGTCTAGAGTGACCGCTCCTGGCGGGGGAAGGAGGCAGCTGGCAGGGGCGATGGGGGACCAAGCGGCCACCTGGGCGAGCCTCGGAAAGGTGCCAGGGCACCTGGGGAGGGGAAGCCGCTGGCAGGAAAATGTCCCGCGGGCTGCCCACACCGCCGGGTCGGGGGCGATGAGGGCACGGAGGACCGCGACCGGGGCCGTGGGGCGTGTCAGCCAGCGAGCGCCGCAACCTCCGCCCGTCTGCCTGGGTCCCCAGCCGGGCTCCTGGCCATTTCCATGAACGCCCAGCGCCGGCTCCCGGGAGAAGCGGAGAGCGCAGCGGCCGGCCAGCACCCGAGGCCGCAGCCTCTCGGCGCCGGAGCCCGCGCGCGCGGGGACGAACTGGCCCGGGCTGTCCGGCCCCTGGCGAGGCGGCCGGCGCTCCCGGGCCGCCCTCGCCCACGGGGGCCGGCGACTTCGGGCGCCGCGCGCCCGGGACGCCGGGGCTGGCCCGCGCGGCGCTGACGACCGGGCTGTCGCCCTGTGCGCTGCAGGCTCGGACTGCCCGCATCCCGCCGTGTGCGAGGGCTGCCAGCGGCCCATCTCCGACCGCTTCCTGATGAGAGTGAACGAGTCCTCCTGGCACGAGGAGTGTCTGCAGTGCGCGGCGTGTCAGCAAGCCCTCACCACCAGCTGCTACTTCCGGGATCGGAAACTCTACTGCAAACAAGACTACCAACAGTAAGCGCCTCTCGTCCTCCCCCTTCCCCGCCGCCGCCGCTCGGTCCTGCAGCCCGGGCCGGCCCCCTGTCGGGCAGGGGCCGCTCCCAGGGCCGTGCGGGCAGCTCCACTCCGGCTGTGGCGTCCTGGTCGGTGGCCGCTCCGTGCCATCTGTTGTCCCGGAAACCGGCGCTGCGCCCTGAGTTGGGGTGCGAGTCAGCGAGTCAAAGCCGTGGGCCGACAGGGTGCCTCGGTCTCGCTGAGGCCTGACTTGGGGACCACGAATTGACTTCTAAAGGAAACTGGTGCTGTAGGGAGCCAGGCGGGGCGTTTGCACCTCTCCAGCCCAGGTACCCCTGGGGCGAAGGGGCAGTGCAGGGCTCTGAGGAGCCCAGGCAGCAGGGGAGCCCCCACCCCAGCGGGCCGCCTGCTGCATGCTGTCCCTGGTGGAGAGAAAGGGGTGTCTCCTTCCCTGAGACCGTTCCAAGCGGGAGGAGCATCTCTGGAGATGGCCAGACTCGCACTCGGAGTAGGGAGTGGTCTGCATTTCCCTCCACCGGAGGCCTCCTTTTTTACTGCCTGCTGGGCGAGCCCATGAGTTGATCCCTGCGTGCTGACTTTTGTCTTTAGCTGTGGTGATGGTTTTGTGTGGCTCGGGCGCCCGGGACAGATGAGAGTAGGCGCAGGCCTTTTGTTTTGACCTGCTAGGTCGTGTGCCTGGCGGTGTGAGGCGGCAGCCGGGCAGGGTTGCAGGGATTCTGGGAGTGGTGCTGCAGACAAGGGGGGGGGGGGTGGCTGGGAGAACCTTTTGGGGGTGCCCAGAAAGCAGGCGTGGTTGGGGCTGCAGCGTGGGGAAGCTGCTCAGGTGACTGCGAGAACTGTGTGTGCCCAAGCTTTGGGGAGAGGCTGGGTTTTGCTGGTGCCTAGGGGTGAGTGCAGCGTACCTGCTCTGCCCAGAGATGTACCTGCTCTGCCCAGAGATCGCAAGTCTGAGACCTGACTGCTTCTCTGGGGCCTGGAGGTCGGGGGGCTGCAGGCCAGAGCCCTGGAAGGGGCTTCGGGTTCTATCCCTAAAGACTCTGGTCCTGCCCTCCCGGGCTGGGGAGCAGACAGGAGCTGCTTTTTGCGCCTTGTTCTTCCTGCTGGCTGGGGGCTCTGCGGGTAAGGAATTGGGGGTCGGTTCCATGGGTCAGCTCTCCTGCTGACCCCAGAGCGTAGCTGAGGCCGCCCGCTGCGTGTGGAGCACCCCGGGCTTAGGCACCCTGGGCTCATGCTGCACGCTGGACCCATCAGCTGAAGCGGGACGTGAAACATGGGGGATGCCGGTTTTGGGGGGCAAAAGTGTTTGGGGGCTTTGGGCCAGTCCAGGGAGCAGCTCCCTGAGGTGCACCAGCCTCCAACCCACCCACGCCCTGTGCCCCTGGCTTCCTGGAGCTGAGCTCGGTCTGGCAGTGTCGCTCACCGGCCTCAAGGACTCAACACGTGGGGGCGGGAAGCCTGGGAAACTAGAAATGGGCTCCCGAGTGGTCTGTGTGATTAAGAAAAAAAAAATTTTAAGCGTGTTGGAAAGACTCTTTGACCTCGTCCACCGTATCCGTCATCTTACAGAGCCCCTCTTTAAAAGAGGGAAGGGCGGCCCCTGGTTCTCCAGGCCCAGAACCCTCAAGTCCCCACATTTCAGCCGGATGTCGCCTTGGAGATGAGCGGCTAACCCCCTCGTTTCACAAAACAAAACGTTTTCCACTGTGTTGTCCAGAGTGTATTTGTTTTAAAAAGGAAAGGGGAAGGTCGCGCGGGAGCCCGCTGCCTCCCGTCCAGTCAGGGTGTCCCAGTCTGGGTCCAGCCGGGCTGGAGCCTCTTGGGGGGCAGCATTCTCTCAGCCCACAGTCGCCGCCTCCTCCTCCCCCGTCCCCTCTTTCTTCCAATAATGCCAATTAGGTATCTGCACCAGGCGGGCCTCGAGGCTGTGCTGGGGGCAGGGGGCGGGGGGCGGGGTGGGTTGTTATCAAGACAATCCCGGGACAAATACCCCGCGGGTCTCGAATCAGCGTTTCCCGGGGAGAGCGAGGCAAAGAGCAGGCGGGACCTCTTTGGGAAGCAGTGCTCTCTCTGCACAATGAAAATATCTTTTTATTCACAAATCCCTTTTTTCCTTTGTGAAGCGCAAATGCATATTTATTTCATCTGCTCGCAAATGCTTTTCAGACGGGAATCCAGGCAAGCGGGCGCGGAAACGTGCCTTCTCGATCTGGCCGAGCCTCTGCGTCAGCGCTATTGGGAAATTAACACCCCCCCCCCATAACTTTTGAAGACGGTGCCCTCGGCCGCAGAGGAGCGGCCGGCTTCGGTCCTTGCACAGAGGTTGCCATTTTTAGCGAGCGTCTCCTCCTCCTTTCGATTTGTTCTCCAAGACCCCGGGCGCCCAGACGTGCAGAGTTACTTTACGCACCACGGGGGTGATTTGTAGCACCCGCCGAAGCCCAGCGGGGCGTGCTGGCCGAGCAGAGCCGAGCGCGGGCCACGGCTCTTCTGCTCCTGGCTGGGACTCGGCCCCCGTGCAGTCAGAGTGCCTGCTCGGAAGCCGAGGGCAAGCGCAAAAGCACGGACGCCGCTTCCTGCCGTCCGCTGGAGAACTTTTTTTTTTTTTTAATTATTAACAAACAAACAAAAAATGCCAACATGCCCCCCTCGCACTATTTTTTTCCCCCTTGGCGGTTTGGCCCGAGAGAATTATGTAACGCTCCCTCCTCGCCGGTCTGCCGCTCGTCTGGAAAGGGTTTCTATCCTGTGGAGGTGGCCAATTCCTGGAGGAGGCTCTGGAAAGGGGGAGAGTCCAAAAATCTGTCACAAAATGGAGTCTAATCACTTGTAAGACAGCTCCGAGGTCTGGCGACCGAGCCGCGCTGGTGTGCGAGCCACAGCCTTTGTGCGTCGCCAGACGCGGGGTGGCTGCCGGGGCCGTGCTGCCACCTCGGCGTCCCAGGCTCGGGAAGGCTGCCCCGAACTCCCCGGGCGGCCCTGCCCAGGTAGGATGCGCCCGTCTCGGCTGGAAGGGGACAGCCAGGCTTTGATCAACCTTCACAAAAAGCCCTCTGAGTCCCCGGGGTGATTTTTTTTTTTTTTTTTAAATTTCCCCCAGCTGGCTGCGGTGCGCTTCCCGGCACATTCCTTTCCTTAGAAGTGTTTACACCGGGAAGGGCCTCCTCTCCCGCAGCACCGTGGCCCAGGAGGGAGCAGAGCCAGCTCCCAGCCTTCCCCTGCCAGCAGGGAAGGCCTCCCACGGGCCTGGCGGCAGGGTGCCACCTACCAGCTGTCTCCCTTTCCCCAGCGAGCGCCCCAGCCTGCACAGCTCCCCACTGGTGCCCCTGCCACAGCCCCGGGGAGAGGGCCCGTCCTGGAAACCCCGTCTGCCTCGGAGGAGGAACCAGGACTTTGCCTCCCGGGGTACCTGCCCTGGGAGCTCTAGGGCTCGCGCTGCCAGCCCGGCTCCGGAGAGTCCTGGACCCCTCAGAGGGCGCCTCCCGGGCAACCCCCCCCCCCCCCCGCACCTGACACACGCAGGCCGACCCTGCTGCTGAGCGAACGTGGTTCTCCTACTCCTGGCTCGCCCTGCCTCCCCCAGGCCTGGGGCTGCTGTGACCTTATTTGTTTCCCGGATTATTCTCAAGTCAGGGAAGCAAGCTGTGGAGGTCTCCGAGGGAGTGTGATTGGTGGCTCTCAGCCCTCCCCCCACCGACCCCCCCCCCCCCCGCCCGGTGCATCAGAGCCCTGGTATCCACCTGATTCTCTTCTCTACAAGGAGGACCTGTCCACCTGGGGGAAGCGCTCTTACAAGGGCTCCCAGTAAGGTACCCCAGAGGACCTGGCACCCTGCCTGGCGTGTTGTTAATGCTCTGGAAATCATTGCTGTGACTGTTACCACCCTCAGCGTGGCAGGGAAGACCTGGTCTCCCCGGGCACGCACCAGACTGCCAACAGGTCCTGTCCTGAGGAACAGCTGGCCTGCTGGGCTTGCCTTGCCACACGCCCGCTCCACGCCAGGCAGGACAAGGGCTATGAGGGCCTTTGCTTTGCCTGAGCTGGACATGGGCAGGGTCCTGCTTGCCTTGGCTGTGAAAAGCACGTCAGACCCTGAGCCAGACCTGGGTTCACCTCCCTGCCCCCGTGTGATCTCAGCCAAGAGGCTTCCGTTCGGAGCCCCGGTTCACCTTCGGCCAACTTGGGGGGTGATGGTATCCCTCGGCGCACCTGGTGGAGTCTTAGTGAATGTTCCAGTCTCCTAGGGATCCGTCATCCCCTCCCGCACCTCGGGAGAGGTGGGGGAACTTCTGACCGTGCGGGAAGGCGGGAAGGCGGAGGTGCCAAGTGCGCTTTGTTGAAGCGCAGGTACGGGGCAGCCGTGTTATGCAGGGAAGCCGTCGGTGTGGCCGAGGTCTCCGGATGGCTTGGAAAAAACCATTCTCAGTAATACAATTTCATATTTGAAGCACCGTGCGTGCTGGTTTTCGTGATTCGAATGACAGAAGATAGAACTCAACGGACACATCTGTGGCTGCCAGTGGGTTTAGGAAGAGGGCGTGTGAGTGGGGCGGGGAGATCCTGGGGTCTGCACAGCTCGGAGAAAGATGAGGTTTAAAAAGAAACCATTCCAGGACGTCGGGTGGAGGGCCCTCCGGCTCAGCCTCCGTGGCCTGGTGAGGTTTTGCCAGTGGTGGGCTGGAAGTGCTTGGCCAAAGAGCCGCCTCTTGTCCTGTGGCTGTGTAGGTGTTTGGGGTGGGGGGAGCAGCCGTGCTTTGGCACTAGTTAGGGAGAAGGAAGGAGGATGCTCTCAGTGACATGAGTTATAACTTCCAATTTGCTGGACACCACCGGCAGGCCTGGGCTCGGGGGCGGGAGCAAGGGAGGGATGGTCCGCTCACCCAGGCCGCTGCGTGTGCCCTGTCAGTCACGCCGGTGCCAGCGGCCCCGAGCCCGAGGCTTTCTGGATGACCCAGCCGGAAGTTCCTGCAGCCCTCTCCAAGCCGAGATTCTGTGCTGATGGCAGCAAAGAGCAAAACCAAAATTACAGACATTCGTGGCCGCTGCAGTCTGAAGTGGGGAGGCGGCTGCGGGGGAGGGCGGGGTGAAGGCGGACCCGTATTTGAAGAAGTTGGTTCAGGAAGGCTGAGGAAGCGGAGTGGCCGGCTGGTGCTCCCCATTCATGTCATAAATGTCTCCTGTCATTTGATGCCAAAAGCAACACGATTTGGTTCCCCGGTGGCCTATAGGGTTTTTCTCTCTCTCTCTCTCTCTGCCCTCTTTTTTTTTTTTTTTGTAGTAAATGTTTATTTGTTAATAATATACTTTAAACAGCCCAGCCCTGACCTCAAGTCTCCTGAAGCATCCATCTTCTCCCAGAAAAATGTTTCAAAGTTTGTGTAATTTGGGGGGAAGGTGTAACTGACAGGGCAGTGAAGGGCCGGTGTTTGCTTTAACTACTGCTGCGGTGTGGAGCGCTGGGGCATAAGGGGCCACTGTGCTCCGAGTGGCAGCTTTCTTGGGTTTCAGGCCTGGCTGACAGCACTTCCTGGATGCCCCTACCTTTGCCTGCCCGGCCGGTACAGATGCATTTCGGCCCTTCCTTTGTTACTCCCTGGGCACTCTCGATGGATCCATTCTGGCCCTGAAAGGAGGCAGGGGTCTGGGGATGTGCAGGCACAGTTGGAAAGCGGGGCTTTGTCTCAGCTGGGAGCCCGGCTTGGAGGAGTCCCCGGACAAGTGTGCAGTGTGCGGGCAGGCTGATGGCAGAGCACCTGGCTGGGAGCTGCGGGGAGTACTGCAAAGGAGAAACCCAGTTCCTACAGTCTGGTTCCAGGAGAAACAAAGCTGTGTGCTTCCCGGCTTCCCGCAGGGTTTGGGGAGTGGGGTGGGGGGAGGTGGAAGTTCCCATGGCTGCTCGGAGCAACAGAGGTGCCCACTAGGGCTGGCAGGAGTGAGCGGGGCCACAGAGCTGCGGGTGGATGGAGGAGGAGGAACTGGGCATGCCTGCACAGGGGGCTGCAAGGGGGTACCCCCCCCCCCCGCGGGTGCCCTGCGGGATGCTGCCAGCGACTACAGCAGCAGTGCCGGCTTGGGACGAGCTGGGTGTGACTGCTGCTCGCTCTCCGCCTCCTGCTTTCCGCGGGGCAAGGAGGCTCTAGTCGCGGGATGCCCGCCTCCCGTAGTCTACTTACAGGGCTGCTGGGGGTGGGGCGGTCCAAGCTTGCGGAGGTGAAGAGGACCAAGTACCCCCGCCATGTCCTCCAGACGGAGGGGCCCTGGGCAAGGCACGTTTTCTCAAAGAAAGAGCAAGGTCGTTGGCCTTTATGGATGGGGAGCGGAGAGCCTGTCGGTCTCCTAGTGTGCCTTTAGGGGAGGGCTGATGGCTCTCCCCAGCCTCACTTTCCCCTTCTGTGAAATGGGGGTGATAATTCCAGTGTTGCTGCTCTGAGGACTCCAGAGGACAAACCCGACCCCCTGTGGATGTTTTCTTCCTTCCTGCGGGGAAGTGAACAGCCAGCAGCCCTGTCTGCCCTGCGTGGGTGGGAGGCTCCACAAGTGCAGCCTCCCCAACAAGCCTGGGCCACCCTTCTGCTCTGCACCCGGCTTTAGGGCCCCTGTTTTCCGTTTTTCCCTGGAGAAGGGAACCCGAAGGCAGAGTCGGGCTGTGCAGGGGCCCAGCGGCCACCGAGGCAAGGTGGTGCCATTGTCCCAGCAGTGCGTGGAGCATGGGCAGTGCCGCCCAGGGGCCACCCTGGTGCATCTGGGAGAAACGCGCATGGGCGCCCGTTGGGGCCCGCGGAGGTCACTGGCATTGTTGCGCTGGGAAACTGAGGCTGGGGCCGTTAAACAGCTTCCCCCGCCCCAGGGCTACTGCGGAGCTGACTCCCCCGCCCCCCTAACTCGGTAACTTCTGAAGCTTGGCGGGAGCCCATGGGCCTTCGAGAAGCCCCGGGGTGCTGGCTCCGGACAGTCGTGAGCTTCCCTAGGGCGCCCAGCCTGGAGCCCTCAGTGCGCTCCCGCACGGAACGCCCCCTGGCCTCAGGACGAAGGGGTTAGGATGAGCGCCGTGCCCGCCTTGGCGCGCGGGCGGGGCGGCTCCAGCGGCCTCCACCCGCTCCCGGCCCTCGGCCGTGCCTGCTCCGCGGCCTCCGTTCCCGGGCGCGGGCCGCACCGTGAGCGGGCGCGGGTGGCGGTTGATGAATTTCGGTGTCACCAGGGGTTTAGCCCGGATTTGGGAACCGCGCGCTCTAATACGCGCACACGGTCCTGCCCTTTCTAAAGCGCAGCCCTTTTCACCCAGCCGCTGATTTATGAAGGAATCCGATCCCGGGCCGGGCTGGGCTGGAGCCGGGAGCCCGGGGCCCCGCAGCAGCCTCCGGACTCCTTTCGGGGCGCAGAGGGAGCGGCTCCCGCGGCCCCGGGCTGGCGGGGGCGATCGAGCGTCTCCGTGCCGGGTGGAGCGAGGCCCTCGCCCCTCCCCGAGCCCTGCCGCCGACCCCCTCCGGCAGGCCCGAGAGATCGGTTTATAGAGGAGAGAACCGGGCCTTCGAGGTGCGCGGAGGTGGCGGCGCCGCGGCCGCAGAGCCGAGCCCCGCGCCGGCTCCGGAGACCCCAGCCCCCGCCCTCCCTCGTGCGTCCCGGCCGGGGGCTGCGGGCGGGCCGGCGGGCGCGGTGGTTTTTTTTTTTTTTTTCTTCTTTTTTTTCCAGATTGGGTTTGCTGGGGGGAAATGTGGTTGTATCAATCCACAAATATTTACTCTTAACAGACTTGTATCTGTGGAGATTTCGAACAAAGACAGTTTAGGGGGATTACAAAAACCCTAAACCCCGTTTTTCCCCCGGACTTGGTGCTTTAAATGCCAATTACAGCCGAGCCATATCCAACAGCAACGGGGGAAGGCGGGCCGGGTCCGCAGAGCGAGTGGGGGGCGAGTCCGGCCATTAAATGTAACTTTTCATTATGAAAAGGATTTCGCCGGTTTTATCTTCTAATAAGATTATGTCACGGACACAAGTACCTAGGATGGTGCTGAGTGACAGGGCTCTGTCGTTTAATCAGCGGCCGCGCCGCTCGAACCGCGGGGCCCTTTGTCCCGCCGGTGAACGACGGAAACTTGCCGGCCTAATCCCCTTATTCATGTCAAGCACAGAAAAGGAGCGGAGCACCTTACAACCGTGTCCCCTCCACCCCTGCCGAGGGCGGCGGCGGAAGGAGGGGGCCCCTTTCGTTTGGAGCCGGCCTGGCCTTGCAGGAGGGGAGGTGGCTTTGCCCAAGCCTCAGTTGGCAGTGCCTGGAAAATGGGGGCAAGGAGCAGAGCAGACCCGAGTTGGGGAGGGCTGGTTTGGCCTCCGCCAGTGGGGAGGGCGGGCCCGGCTGGGTCTTCCTCTCCCCGGAAAAGGTAGTGCACCGGGAGCACGCCCGCCACCCCACCCCCACCCCGTGAAAGCGGGATTCTGGCGGAGAGGGAGGCGGCTGGGGATGCCAGGCTGGGCTCCTCCCCGGGGCAGATTTCGTTGGCTCCCTGGGACGGGTGTCACAGCCCCAGCGATCCGGCCCTTCCCAAGCACCCGGCCCCTTTCTTCAGAGGGCGAATTCCTTTGTTCGACCCCCGCGGAAACCCGCTCCTCGCTGGCCTTGGCGCCTTTCTTCTCGCTGTGGCCGCCGCCGTCCCACCGTCCCGAAGACCGTCCCTTTGCACGTTGTCGCCACCCTGCCCGAGGCTGGGCTGCTGCTGGCGCGGCTGGAAGTCCAGCCCTGGCGTCGGCACGGGTGTGCGGACCTTAGCTGCCGGCAGCCGCCTCTGTGCGCAGTGGGGGAGCTGCGGGTGTCCCAGGGGCAGCACCCGGCTTCGGGTCAAAAACCAAAAGCAAAACCAACACCCAGCAGAGGAAGCCCTCGGGTCCTGGGGCTTTAATTAGCACCCTCTGGGGGCACTGGGTGGCAGCCTGAGCCGGAGGAAGGACTCCGGGGGAACTGTCTCTGATCTGCCTGGCTCCACGGTCGGCTTTAAAAGAGCCTAGGCTGTGCTCCGGGGAGCCCGTGGGCCCTGGCTGTGCTCGGGACGGCTGGCTGCACGAGGTCTCCTGCCCTGAGCCCAGGGGAGGCTCGGCCTGAGAGCACCGTGTCACCTCGTAAAAGCGACAAGCAAGGGCTGTTTTATGGAGAGGTAGAAGGAGCAGGAAGTGATGCTTCCATCACAGTGCAGCTGCGATCGAGGGAGCCTGATCCAGGCAGGGATGACCAGGACGACAGGGCAGAGCCATTAGGACCCGCGAGTCCCAGGCTCACCTCCCGCCAGCCCCTGCCCGAGCCCCCTCTGCCGTCCCCAGCTCAGCCGACAAACCCCAGCCCTTCCTCCTAAGCCGAGGCTGAGGGCGGGGGAGAGACTTTCTCCCTCCAAACACTTGATACCAACTTTGTTTTTTTGGCAAGAAAAATAAGCCTTGTTTGGGAAGGGGGGGGTCCCTCGAGGAGAGCGGGAAGGAGCGGCCGGGCCGGCAAACGTTGCAGATTAGGTTTCAGCGCCTCCACCCCACCCCCAGCCCTGCGGCGGTGATTTGTGTGCGGGGGTCTGTGACCCCGTGAGCATCAAACGGCCCGCGGGAACCGGCCGAGTTCAGAGGGACAGTGGGCAGAGGGGCGGCCTAAGACAACGCAGATGGTTCCTATCAGCCGGGCCGGCCGCACCCTGGGCCGGCAGAGTCCGCCCGGCGGCCCTGGCTCCTCTGCTGGGGACAGGGAAGAGCCCGGGGTCTTCCGGGAAGGCTGCTACCCCGGGCACGCAGTCCACGGCCTCGGTGACACAGGGTGCCTCCTGCAGCCGGTCCGCCGGACCCCGACCGGTTCTGGAGGAGCCTGGCACCGCCCCTCCTCCGCCCCAGTCTGCCCAGAGCAGCCTTGGAGAGGGCACCGGGCAGGAAAGGAGAACTTCAGCTTCCTACCCCACCCCTGCCCTGCAGGCAGCTGGGGCTGGTTTACGTCATCACGCCCCTCCCCCGAGGGTCCTTATTGGCCTTTTTACCCAGGGAGGTGCCCTGCCCTCAGCCTGCCCGCTGCTGAGGGTCTGCGAAGCCCCCCACCTCCCTCCCACACTTGCTTGCTCTGTACTGGTGGAACGCTTCCGCCCCTGCCGGTTCCCCTGAGCGCGGCTGCCTGGCCCCCAGGGACCTTGGTTCCTTCCCTCCCAGCCCCAGGGGAGAGCTGAGCAGAAGAGTCCCTTACCTTGGCCCACAGCCTTGTTTTGGGGCTGGGGGCTCTGCCCAGTCAAGGAGGGTGCAGCTCTTTTCCCCACCAGCCTTGGGCTCTGAGCCTGCTGCCCCTCCCCACCTAGAGCTGATGGCCAGTGCCTGGCTCTCCTGCAGCCTCCAGGGGTCCTGACCACAAGCAGGCTTTAGCCGGGCCACACCCACAGGCACTTGAGGCCACTTTAGAAGGTTCCAGCTAGAAGCCACTTGCCTGCAGGGTGAGGCCCAGGTGTAGCCAGGACCTGTAACAGGGTGGAGATGTGAACCCCGTCAGCATGCTGCCAGGCTGCTCCGCGGTTTTTTGTTTGTTTGTTTGTTTGTTTTTTCCAGAATTCTCTCCTGGACTCGGACTCTGGCTTTAACATTGGCTGACTCTGTCCTCCCTGGGCTGGGGTCTCTGGGAAGGGTGGGTCCTTGGAGCGTGGCTCCTAACAGGGAGCCCCAGGTGGTGATTCTGAGTTTCTGGATAGCCTGGAGCCATGTAGGTTTGGGACTTTCATCTTCTAGGCTGGATGTTGAGAGACGAGAGCCAGGTGAGCTGGGCCAGGGCCGAGTCCTCCTCCCTCCATCCTTCCGGCCTCTTGATTCCCCAGACACGCTGGGTTTGGCCTTGTCTCTGCGCCGTGGGTCATGGGGAGGCCAGCAGCGTGGCCAGGGCCATGAAGGGCCAGTGGGCTGGCGAGACCTCTGGAGGCTGCGTCTCCCAGGGTCCCTGCCTCGGGGGAACAGCCGGCTGGGTCATCTGGGCACGAAAGACACATCTGCCCTGCACATGTCGGAGGTGAGCGGAGGACATGTGGTTTGGGACGTGTTATCTTAATCGTATTTATTAGCCAATCCCGAGAAAAGAAAAGAGTTTGATATTGTAATGATTCGGAAAAGATTCCCAAGACTACAGGGAGACAGAGCGGGGCGAGGCCGCCAGCGACAGGGAGTCTCATGTGGGCTTGGGCCGCGGCTCTGGAGAAGTTCTTCGGGTCATGGAATCCCGACGCTGTGAAACGACACTTTCCGCTTTCATTTTCCCAAGCAGAGATCTGAAGCGAAATTAATTACTCCGCCTTGACTGATAGTTGTTTTGTTGGAGTATGGTTCTAATCCTTATTAACATTCTCTAAAGTCAGCCATGAAATATGGCTTTTACACCACACTCTTTGGCATATGTTTTTCTTTTCCAGGATATTTTTCAGGCTATCTCCCAGGCTCACTGCTGTTCATTAGTTTTGCCATAGGTCTAGAGTTGCCATCCTGAGCGGGTTCCTTGCCGAGCGTGGCCAAGTGGGGTGCGTGGGGGAGGGGGCAGTTGACACATCTCTGCTTGCGACGCAAATTGCTTCTGATTATTGAGCTTTGAATGTTTTCCTTCATCGTGTTTTTATTAAAAACGCCAGCGTATTTATGCTTGATAGTGTCTTCAATTAGGTTAAAAAAAGAGCAAAGGGAGGTTCCCCTTTCTATAGCAGTATGTAAAGAAAATAGCTGTTACGACCGCAAAATTGCCGTCCAAGCCTGGTTCCAGTAAAGGCAGCCCTGCTTCGACAGGCCCGGCAGGCTGGGTGCTTTTTTGTATTTTTATTTTTTCCCTTAGCGTTCCAGCTGCTGGGAGACAGATCCGAGAGGAAGCCCCAGATCTGCAGGGTGCGCGGGCACCTCGCGGTAGCTAGCGTATCCCCAGTGTGTGAGCTCCAGGAGGCCCAGCTGCACGGGGTTCTCGACGGGCAGGCAAGGCCAGGAGCGCACACAGCCGCGGCGACAGGACCGTCACAGCTGCTGCTCGTGAGCACCTCGTCCCGGGCACTTGGTAGTCCGCAGGGAGACCTGAGGGCCAGGACACAGAGACGCTGAGTCGCTTGCCCAAGGTCACACAGCTGGGAGGCCGAAGTGCGAGTTGGAGCCCAGCCATCGTGTGACGGGGAGACCTCTCAGCAGTCCTTGGGGAGGGCCGGTGCAGGCCTTTTGTTGCGACTGGTGCCCCCGTGGCAGCCTGGCCCTGGACTCAGCGCCTGTTGAGCGAATGGCCGGTGTGCATGGCTGCCTGTGGCCTGGCCTGGGACAGGCTTCATAAATCTCATCTCCATCCTGCCATCGGGGAAGGTTGGCCTTGGAGCTGTCCCCAAGGGCACACAGCTTCAGATGGCGGTGAGCCGGGCTGCCACCTCCTGGGCAGGGTTGTGTCTAGACGTGGGGCTGAGCCCCTGGATCCTTGGGTCTTGGAGAGAGTTCCTGAAAGTACCAGTTATACCCAGGTTCCCACCTGACAGAACTGGGGTACAGAGGGGTGAAGCCATACCCTAAGGATCACACAGCCACTAGGGGTGCACAGCACAGAGCCAGCATCTGGGGGTGCCATGACCTGTCCTGTGGTTTTTGTTTTTTTTTTTTAAGATTTATTTATTTGTTTATTTCAAGGAGTTTGCAGACAGAGAGAGAGGTCCTCCTGGTTCACTCCTCAAATGGCTACAGCAGCAAGGACTGGGCCAGGCTGAAGCCAGGAGCTTCTTCTAGGTCTCCCACATGGGTGCAGGGGCCCAAACACTTGGGCCACCGTCTGTTGCTTTTCCCAGGCCATTAGCAGGGAGCTGGGTCGGAAGTGGGGCAGCCAGGATTCGAACCTGCACCCATATGGGATGCCAGCAAGTCTAGGGCGGTGGCTTTACCTGCTCCGCCACAGCACCAGCCCCAGTGACCTGCCCTGTTGACCGCTGCTCAGCCTCAGGGTACTTGGGCCAAGCCTTCCGGGTGGGTCTCCCCTGGGCTGGGCAACTATCCTGGCGGCAGGTGAGGGCAGAGGTGCCCCATGACCTGCCAGATGGGCGTAGCTGCATCCCCTCGGAGACCCACTTTACAGATGAGGAGACTGAGGCCCAGGGCACGTAAGTGATGTTCCCGGGCCGCACAGCCGCTGAGCAGCTGATGGGCCTCCTGTTCAGGATTGCTGCTTCTCCAGGGAGATTTAATCATCTTCACCATCAACCTTGTTAGCCGCATCCCCTGAGAACTTTGCAAATACGCAGTGAAGGAGAGCCCTGAGGGTCAGAGAGGGAGGGTGATTTTCCCAGGCTTGCACAGCACGATCTGCCCTCCTGTTCAGGGGACTCGGAGGCCGAGGGGGCAGGGGAGCAGGCCTGGCCCGCGCACGGGAGCACAGCCAGCCCTCCCAGGGCCACCTGCGCTCCTGCAGTGCCTTCCTGGCTCCGGGCTGCCGGAGCAGCCACTGGGCAGGCGCTGCCTGCCCTTTGAAGGGACTGCCGCCTGAGTGTGTCACTTTGAACTGCAAAAGGGGCCTGTGGCGAGGGCTTGGCCTCCCCCCATGTGCCCCCCGCCCGCCCACCCCTCCAGATCTTGTTCCAGCCGGCAGGCCTGGAGCCGGAGGGGCGGGCAAGGCAGCAGCCCCCCTGTGGCACGTTAGCCTGATAAGTGAGCAGCGACAGAGCCCTGGAGGGGGCCGGGGCCGCCCACGGCTCAGCCCGTCCCATGTGCTGGCCGGGTTCAGGCAGTCACCCGCAGACAGGCCGTCGCTGCTACACGGCACAGACTGAAACTGGAACAGCAGTGCTGGTAGCGGTAACAATACTAATGTGAGATGCAGCTCGGGGAGCATCAGGGACGCCCCTGGGCTGCATGGGGCGCGTGCTCTCCTGGCCGGCAGGAGGCTGGGGCAGCTAATAGCCAGGAACCCACTGGGGGGGGGGGGGGCTCTGGGCTCCCTCAGCTGAGCCAGGATGGGGTGGGCGTACTCTGCCCTCAGGGAGCTCCCAGGCTCCGGGAGTGGAGTGCAGCCTGCAACACAGCCCCTATGCCCGCAGACATCTTGGGTCTTGCGGCTTCAGACCTGATTCCTTAGCTGGATTCTTCTAGAGCCCCGGGGCCTCAGAGTTTGAGTTCCTGGCTGTGTGACCATGAGTCCAGTGCTTTACCTCTCTGTGCCTCAGTTCCCTCAAAGCCCGTTGAGGGCTGAGATCAAAAGGAGTGGGCAGGTGCGGTCCTCCTGCTGGGGGTGTGGGTCTGGCCGGCTGTGTGACGGATGTTCCCGGGGTCCCTTAGGCTGGACCTCAGCAGGTGTCTGAAGGTACCAGGCCTTGTCTGGAACAGGGCATAGATGGTGCTTAGTAAAAGGGACGAGGGCAGGAGCTAGGCCAGGCTGGACTGCAGGCTTGGCCTCTTCCCTGGTTGGTAAAATGAGGATGACCAGAGGACCTGGCTGCCGTGGTTGTCAGCAGGACAAGTGGGATGGTGCGCCCAGAGCCGCGCCAGTCAGCAGGCGCTGTTTTGTTTGGGGAAAGGGCTCTGGTCAGTAACCCAGGAGGCCAGCAGCGAGAGTCTGTGCTGGCCACCGGGGCAGCAGCCTGCAGGTGGGAGGCTGAGCTCAGGGACTTGGGGAGGGCACTCCAGGTGGGCACACGGGCAGCAGGAATATGAGGGGTTAAGCCTGCAGCCTGAGAAGGGGAGGCGGGGACAGTGAGTGTGGCCCGAGCTGCCTGGGGCTGCAGAGCGGGCAGGGGCAGTAGCTGTGCTGCAGGGTTGGGAATTTATCCTGTGGGCAGGAGGGAGCCATTGAAGGTTATTGGGCAGGGGAGTGACGGGAACTGGAGAGGCGCTTTATGGAGATGACACTGGCAGCTGTGCGCAGGGCTACGGACTGGCAGGAGGAGGGCAGGGGAGGGGCATGGGGGGAGGTCTGAGCCAACTTCCAGAGGCAGCCCTGAGGGTTGAGGGGAGGGCACAGAGCAAAGGGAGGCTCACAGAGGCCTGGGGCTTGGAGCCCCCCGGCTGCCTGGCTTCGGCCCTGGGACCCTGAGCACTTGGTGACCTGCCCGGCCAGATCCCCAGATGGGCGAGTGACTTCGTGGGCAAAGGGCCTGGGAGTGAAATTCTTCATTGTGGAGCGGGCGGCTCTGCATTTGCCTTTTGTGCACCGGCAGCTCACCTGTGTTCCCACGTGCCTCCCACACTTGTCCTCCCCAGGTCTTGCTCAGGCTGTGGCGGTCACCCAGGACACGTCTCCTGGCCTCCATCGTCCTTCCTGCCTCTGGGAAAGGCCTGGCACAAGACTCCCGGGCTCTATGGCGTCTCCCTGGCTCTACCTCAACCCCCAGGCCGGGTCTGTCCTTGGCACTTATCCACACATGTGGATTCCTAGGTTTGTGCAAGGACTGGAACCCTCAGGGTGGGGCGGCCCCTGGCGGAGGCCTGTGCACACTGAGGTCTGAGAACCGCTGTCCAGGTGCCCCGAGCCTGGCACCGCGCTCGGCCCTGAACTCACGGCTCAGTGTCCGTGAGCCGTGTGGTTGTGAGTGAATGAGAACGAGCTGTGGCTGCCTGGCCGTCTCGGAGTGGCAGCGCGGGCTGGGACTGAGCAGGTGCAGGTCTGGACAATGCTGGGAGTCCTGGGGACTGGCTGGGGCTGGCTCTTCTCCCTCCCTCTGAAAGTCCAGGATGCTGGGGCCGGGCAGGGACATGCCAGGCAAACCGAGCGTCCCTGGGAGCAGGCAGGGGCAAGGCCCCGAGGCCCCCAGCAGCTCACCTCCTCCCAGCCCCAGAGCCAAGGACGTGTATTATCTCATTGAACCCTCACAGGTCTATGGGCAGGGACTGTTACTAGCCCCATTTCAGAGATGTGGAAACTGAGGCCCAGGCAGGGGTGTCAGCTCACCAAGCTCACACGGCAGCTCCAGCACTGCACCAGCTGGCCCCTGCAGTGCCCGTTCCTGATGCCCCAGGGAAGTGCCTGGCATGCAGTAGGTGCTCACAAGCATTTGAGGAAGGCAGGAGGGAGGGTGGAAGCGGGGAGGCCCCGTCTGCCCACCTAACCAGGCAGGACCGGCGTCATCACAGCCTGGCCTGGCCAGGATGAGGAGGGGTGGGGGGCCCAGAGGAGAAGCCCTGGCCTTGGCAGGATCGGGTGGGAGGGGCTCCAGGGAGCATCTCAAATGCCCGGTGCTGGGAGCAAGCTCCCTTGCCCAGGAGGGCCTGGAGTGCCCGGGAGGGGCCTTGGCGATGCGGGTCTGCAGACAGCGTCTGTTTCAGGCAGGCCCTGGGCGGGTACTGGGGAGGAGCGAGGGGCCAGCTGGATGCCCTGCTCCAGGGTGCCCAGCCGCATGGCCCAGCCCAGGGACTGCACCCCAGAGCGTCAGGCTCTGGGCCCTGTCTGGTCCCAGGTCTCCCCTCTCTGTGAAGTGACTGTGTCATTGTAGAGATTAGCAAGAAAAGGATGTGGAGACCCTCAGCGCAAAGCTCCTGGCTCAGAAAAGAACGAGGGAGAAAGACGTTTCCTGCAGAGCTGCCGTTACGTGGCGTCCGCTCTTCCTTTAGTCACGGCGGAGATGGTGGCGAGGCAGCGCTGGCCTGGCCCAGCCCCAGCCCTTGTGGGCCTTTGGGGGGTGAGCCGGTAGATGGGCGCTCGTTCTGTCTCCCAAATATGTTACTTAATGCATTCGTTCAAAGAATCATCACAGGACGGATCAGAGCCAGGCCCTCCAGAGCCTGACCCACCCCTCCTACTCCCCCCTCCTCTGCCTTCCCGCCAGCACCTCCCTCCCCCAGAGGGAGCAGGGGACAGGGACCTGGACCGTCCTGGCCCTGCTGGACTTGGCGCAGACTGCTGCTGGGGAGGCCCCAGAGCTGCGGCCGGCAGGGAACACCTGCACAGCGTTCGGAGGGCTTAGGAGGAGGCCTTCCCGGGGGCAAGGTCGGGAGACACAGAGCTCCTCCCCCACCCTCCCTCTGCCCCATCCCTGCTCTCGTCCCAGGTCAGGGCCCCGCAGCCCGGCAGGTTTGAGCCAGCATCCTGCGCCTGCCACGAGCCAGCGCAGCCTCTCAGGAAGCCCCTGAGGTGCCCGGGATGTGTCTGTTGTGCTGTTCCCATTTTACAGATGGGGACACTGAGGCCAGAACCTGGCACCGGCAGGCTGACTCCCTTCCCTCGTCTTGCCCGCTCTTCTTCCAGTTGCTTCTTTGTCCTCTGCTGGCTCCGTGTCCCCCTGTCACGCCAGAACGAGACATCCCGACGCTCACCAAGGCAAGGGCTGGGCTGGGAGGTGGCAGCAGAGGAGGTGCTGGGGCACGGCACTGCTGGCTGGGCACCTGCTCCCGCAGGGCTGCCGAGCCCAGACGGCACTCCCGGATCGCCAGCCACGACTGTGTGCCACGTCACCGTCACCCGGTCGGCCGTGGAGGAGTGACTGGGTCACAGGCTGTGGGCCTGACCTTGGGTCCATCACTATCTGCCGCTTAACCTCAGTTGACTTAACCTCAGTTTCTACATCTGTAAAATGGACATTCTGTAAACCCAGATCCGCACTTGCAGCAGTGAAAATGTGATATCTGCTCGTGATGATGACGGGGAATGTCTCAAAGCGGCAACTGGGAAAAAAGAGCTCAGAGAGGTTAAGCAGCGGCTCGGTGGTCACACAGCTGGGAAGCGCTTTGCTCTGAGCCTGTGTGGAGTTGGAGGACTGCACCACGTGGGCGCCGTGAGCTGCTGCCTCTGGGGAGGGGTGGGCCTGCAGCCTGCTTTGGGCCTGTGCAGTCTGAGCCAGCCCTCCAGTGCTGGGCAGTGGGGGGCGGGGGGCATCCCACTCCCATGGCCCAGGAACGGGCGCGGGAACAAGGAGTGACAGCAGTGACAGCCCCTGTGTCGCAGAGCAGCCCGGTGGCCCCGGGTTCCTGGGAGTCCTTCCTGCCCTCTCAGAGGCCACATCTCCCTTAGGAGTCAGGGCCCCCCGTGGGACCTGGCCTCTCCCTTTTTTCTGGCATTAGCTGAGCCTGCAGAGGACAGACACAGCCCCGCAGAGCGTCCCGTCCCAGGAGAAACATGTCTGGCAGCGGCTTGAAGGAGGCCCTGATGGAGGGAGGCCAGGCACTGTGGTCCCTGGGGAACAGACTGGAGGCATGCAGGAGGGCTTCCTGGAGGAGGAGCCATTCAGGCTGAGAGCAGAGGGAAAGAAAGCAAGGGAGTGGCTTTCAGGGAACAACGACTGTGCTTGGTCTGGGGAGTGGTGCCGGGACAGTGGCCTTTCCTCCAGGAGCCCCTGGAAGCAGGGAGAGGAGTCTGGGCAGGGGTGGGGTGTGGGACACGCACTCTGACCGCTGTGTGGATGCAGGGAGGGGCTGCGGACACAGAGGGGGCGCTGCAAGGCGGTGATCAGGTGTGTGCACCTGTGTGCGCGTGTCAGGAGCTTCGTGGGCGCTCCACCCTGTCCTCTGGGCCCCACCCACTGCGGGTGCTCCGTGCATACGTGCAGGTGAATGTCAGTGGGCGCCGGGCATCATGCCTGCGAGTGTGTGCACGTGAGCACACGTGTGTGAGTCCATCCACGATGCTGGGGTGGTGCTTGCTGGGTCTGTGTGTATGTGTGTGCGTGTGCACACGCATGGCGCATCCTGGGGTGGCAGCCCCTGGCCAGCCTCACTGCCTTGGAGGGAGCCCAGGAACCACGGGCGGGAGGGCAGGCTGCTGTTGGCCTGCCCTGCCCCAGCCCAGCCTGGCATAAGACTGCTCCTGGTCTGGAGAGCCAAGACCAGCCAGAGGCCACCAGCCCAGGCTCAGCTCAGCTTTCACGCCAGTGCTGTGAGAGGCGTTGCTGCCGCAAATCGTCCCAGCTTATGGCTGCAGTGCCGAGCCGGCTCACTTGGGCAGGTGGCGGGAGGCGTGTGCCGTGCTCTGCTCTGAACATGAAGCATCTGGAGGGGCAGGCCCAGCGCCTCCTCGGGGACCTGCTCGCTCCCCTGCAATCGAATGCCAGCGCACGAGGCCGGGCGCTGCCTGTGTCGGTGTGCACATGTGTGTGCACACGCCTGCGTGTCGCCCTCTGCGAGCACAGGTGGCCATGCTCCGTGTGAGTGTCAGCATGCGGGAGCGGCCATTGCATCCCGTGCAGCACGCGTGCCGTCTTGGGGACACTGTGTGGGTGTTGGCGGTGGGCTGTGGCAGGGTGTGGTGAGGGGACACCAGGAGGGTGTGACAGGTGCTGGGCACATGGCCCCTCCTGGCCTGTGATGTCTGTGGCCAAGGCTTTGCGGCTCTCGCCAGTGTCGGCGGGAATCTCCTCTCACCTTTATTGCAGCTGCAGTGGCCACAGGCGGGCACGCGGGGTGCGAGGCGGTGACAGGCTGGGCCAGGTGGGGGCAGCCAGCAGCTGTTCCCTCTGGTCTCTTCTCGATGCTGGGGCCAGCCTTGGCTTCAGGCCCACCCAAGGCCTCCTCCCCGACGTGGGAGGGGGCAGACCCTCCATCCTCCCGCTTCTGGCCCCCGCCTGGCAGGGTGCTTTGGAGCTGTCAAGGTGCCCAGGTGGGGGACTCAGGGCCTGAGTAGGCTCAGGCTACCCAGGGAGTCATGCAGAGAGGGTGCTGGTCCCAGGAAGCCCGAGGAGCCCCTGCCCAGGTGGCCCCTTCCTGCTAGTAGGCTTGGCAGGTGGATCCTGACACATGTGCTGCAGTGGGTGTGCCCCTGTGGTATGTCCTCACAGGTGTGCCGCCCCGTGTTCCCCAACAGGTGTGCCCTGACAGGTGTGCCCTGGTGGAGTTTCGCTGGGAGGAGCGAGGCAGGCGGCTGGGCCTCTGCACCCTCCCCGCTCCCGCCTGCTGCCCTGCCCGCAACTCTGCCCCCTCCCCCTGGGGGGAGCTGACCCTGACCCCCCACGTCCCAGCTCAGGGCTCACAAAGGGAGAGGAGGGACGAGAGAAATCGCAGAGATTTGTCTTGTCGTGGGCTGACAGCGGAGCGAGTGATTGCCAGGCCCGCTTGGCAGTTTTTAATCATTTTATCTCTGTTCTCGGCTCTCCGGGGAGACAGCCAGTGCTTAGCAGTCTGCTCAGAAAGACCTCAGGGCGCGTGGCGCAGCGGCGGCTCCGAGCTCCCATTATTAGCTGTGCTCTTCGGAGCGCGCCGCGATCTCTCCCGGGGGAGCCGGTGAAAAATTAACACGGGCCGGCGGCGCGGGCGCCCGATGTAACTGTAATTACTCCATTGATATTCCTCGCACAATAGCGCTGTCATCAGTCATTTACATAAACTTTCTCCCCGCCAAGCCGGGCGGAGGTGCCTAATCCTATTGGGTGCCTCCACTGCATGTATTATACATGCGCCTAGGTGAGGAGGGGGCGGGAGGGGCAGGAGGGTGGGGGGAGTCGTTGGGAAGCCGAGCCGAGGAGAGGAGGGGAGGGAAGGAGGAGGAGAGAGGAGCAAAGGGGTGGGAAGGGAGTGGGGAGAGGCTGGGAGGAGACCGCTGGGGAGCCGGCTAAGGCCCCCGGCAGGACCGGAGGAGGATCCGAGGGGCTGGAGCCCAACGGGACTGGGGTTCTGCTTGGCTCATGAGGCTCCCGCTGAAGTCCCCAGGCGGCCAGAGGAGGGGTGCCGCCTCCACCATCCGACTGACCTGGAGCAGGTGAATCGGATCCTGCTGGGGGCCGGCCCGGAACACAGCTTGGCCAGCCCCACCCTGGCCCGCCCCCAGCCCCTCTCCCACCTGGAGGGCCCAGCCCTGCACCCCACTGGGAGTGTGGGCTCAGGCTGCCGGCTCTTCAGCTGCTAAGGGGTTAAAATCGCCCTGGAAATTACCCGGTAATGACCTAATTAAAGACTTCAGGGCCACCTACTCCAGGGTGGAAGCTAATAACACAGTCCCTGCGGAGCCCCCTGTTATTGCTGCAGCCTTGCCCCCTGCCCACCGCCCTGGGCGGCCCCCTCCCAGGCCCTGCCCGTGCAAGCTGTCAGGGACTCCTGGGGAGGGGCGGGGCTGAGCCCCCAGCTGGGGCCTGGCGGGCTCCGGATGGGACCGAGGGGAGAGGCCCAGGATAGTCAAATTTCCGTTGCTGAATATTTAATGAAGCCTGCGCGGTTTATTTGGTTGGCCTGTCGATTTTTATTCTTCTGTCAATAGCTTCTCATATGTGGGGCTGAGATGATCTTTAGCAGGGCCTCTCCAGGGACGGCTACCACTAAATGCAATTATGGATTTTATACCTCAATGTGTTTGATATTTCCACTGATCTAATTTGCAGCCTGGTAGTTTATTGTTTGGCATTTTAATGGCGTTCAAATGCTATGGGAAATTTGATTTCTTTTTATAATTCCTCCTTAACACAGTTAATGCGGGTGGCGGGATGGCCCAGATTTGAGGGCCCAATGTATGGAAGAAAGCAGAGGGAAGACAAGAGAACACACCCTGGCGTGGATGTCAAGGTGTGTGTTCCGGGGAGGGCTGCCTGCCTCGGGGCGGGGCTTCGTGGGCCTTCCCTGTGCTCTCCCATTCTGAGCTCTGTGCTCCACAGGCCTTGTCACAACACCCCTCCCAGTGGCTTCAGGTCCTGGCCAGTCTCTGGCCACTGCCACTGGCATCTGTGGCCTGCCCCCGATAACCGGGGCTGCACCAGTCCTAGCTTTTGGGACTGGAGGTGATTCTGTGACGTGCCTGGCGTCTGTGTGACCAGTCCTGGCGGGGCCCTGCCAGGGATGGCGCCACTTCTGCCCCTGCCTGAACCTCTCCCAACTGACCTGGCCTCCTTGGCAAGGCTGGGCATGGGGGCAAGGCCAGGGCCAATTCTTCCCCAGCCCTGGGTTCTTGGAGGCCATGCCAGCCTCCAGGCGAGGTCGAGGTCCCCACCTGCTTGAAGCAGTTCCCCTGAGCTGAGCTATCTGCCCCCTGATGGGGAGTCCCTTGGTTAGCACAGCAGGGTTAGCACGGGAGCCTAGGCCTGGTGACCAGCGAGTGTGGGTTTTCTAGAACATTCTCTGAGGAAAAGGAGTCCAGAGGGCTGAGCAAGCTGCTCCAGTGACCTGCGTGGCAGTGAGCAGGGCAAGGGGTGGAAGGCAGGTGGACTGAGCGACTCCCTGGTCCCTGGATCCCCCGGCCCTGGCGGGCAGGCTGCTGGGCAGGGCAGGCCCAGGACCTGGTGTGGAGCTGTGGGGAACCCCCTCAGGCCTCCTGGCAGGCTCTGAGCAGGCTCCTCTGGGAACTCGAGGTCTGCAGGGGCCCCTTTCCTGGAGCCAGGGCTGGGGCTGGAGAGTGAGTGGCGCTGCGCCTTACGAGGCACTCAAACTGTGTACAGAGCAGGGACTGCACGCTCTGCATGTGGCCCCTCATTGCAGCCTGTTGGTATCCCCATTTCCCGGAAGTGTAGACTGAGTCTCTGGGAGCTTCGTGTCACCTGTCTGAGGTCACAGCTAGTGGCAGGACAGGACAGGAACCCAGGTGTGTGTAGCTGCACAGCTCCTGCTCCTAGTGTGGTCTTCAGTGGCTGTGGTGGCCTGGGCTGCTCAGGAAGAGACTGTCGCCCCTCACTGCCTCCCCTGCTCTCTCCAGCATCCTGACCCCAGTGGCCATCCTGGAGCCAGACCCAGCCTCGAAGCCACCAAGCTGCTGGCAGAGCTGCAGCAGGTCGTGTGTGTCTCGGGAGACTTCTGGACCCGCTGGCCACCCTCTCCACCCTCTGGGGGTTCTGATCTCACCGTATCTCCCTGGCTTCACCCGTGTCCGCTGTGCCTCCCACAGAGCCGCTGTGGACACCCCCAGTCCCACCCTGCATTTTGTCCTCAAGTGTGAGCAGTCCCGGTAGCAGCACACACTCACGGAGCCCCCTCCAGACCACGTCCTTCACACTCCACTCACAGCTCCACTGCAGGGTGCACACTCAGCCCATTTTACTGCTGTGGAAACTGAGCAGACACATTCCCTCTGGGGTCCTGCCTGACTCCAGGGCTCCCCCAGCTAAGCAGTTATTCCACCTGTAGCTGTTCTCCAAAAAGATGTAGGTAGGTAGGTAGGTAGTTAAAAAGCAGAGTTAACAGAGAGAGAGGGGAGAGTCACAGAGAGACCTGCCATCTGCTGGTTCACTCCCCAAATGGCCACAGTGGCCAGGACTGGACCAGGCCAAAGCCGGGAGCCTGGAACTCCAGGTGTCCCATGTGGGTGGCAGGGGCCTAGGCACATTAGCAGGGAACTGAATAGGAAATAAAATTGAGCAGCCAGCACTTGAACCGGTGCTCATATGGGATACTGGCACTGCTGGTGGTAGCTTAACCTGCTGAGCCACAACACCAGCTTATCTTATTTTTAAGATTGATTTATTTAAAAGGCAGAGTGACACAATGAGATGGATGGGGGAAAGACAGGAAGGGGGAGGAGGGAGAGAGATCTTTTAGCTACTGTTTCACTCCCTAGATGCCTGCAACGGCTACAGCTGGGCCAGGCCAAAGCCAGGAACCTGGAACTACATCCAGGTTTCCCACATGGGTGGCGGGAACCCAAGCGCTTGGACCATCAGCTGCCGCTTCCCAAGTGCATCGGCAGGACCCTGGCTTGGAAGCAGAGCAGCCAGGACTCCAATCGGCCCTCACAAATGGGAGGCCAGCTTTGCAAGTGGCAGCTTAACCTGCTGCCTACAGGACCCGCCCTCACCCACAGCTTCCTTGTGTGTCTCCTGGGACCTAGCACCATGGCGATCTGTTCATGTGTGTGTCCCCAGCCAGCCTGGGAGGCCCGACAGGGCAGGGACAGGTCTGTCCTGCTCACGGTCTGACCACTGCCACGAGGGCCTGGCACACGCCAGATCCCAGAAAGACTCCCGCACGTGATAACCAACGGTGGCACACATGCCTGCAGGGGGAATGCCCTGAAGCCCCGCTCTTGACCTCTCCTTGCTGACTCTGAGATCCCGGGCTCGGCCCCATCAGCAGCTCTCGGCCCCACTGCACTTCCACCGTGCCCTGGTCCTCTCCCCTCACCCACTTTCCTCCTGGCTCTGCCCGAGTCCGCACTGCTCCCCCTGCCCAGTGCCTTCCCTTTCTGTCCTCAGGTGCACCCTGCTTGCTCTGGGCCTCCCCATCACTCCGTGGGCAGCCTCAGCTTGCCACATCGCTTTGCCAGCCAATCGCCTGCTGCCCTGGTATATTCGGGGGGGCGGGACTGTGCCATCCTTGCCTAGACGCTGGGCCAGGTCTGTGGAATGAATGAATGAGAGAACAGAGTGAAACAACGGGAGGAAGCGCTTCTGGGGTCATCTCGGGTCAGTCCCTTCTCATCCTGGAGGTCTGACACTGACTGGCCTCTTGCTCCTTCTGAAATGTGCCCCCCCCCCGCCCCAGTGGAAGGGAAAACGGATCGGAGCCGTCAGCCCCTGGGTGTGGACAGGCGTGCTGTCAGCAGGTGATGGACAAGCAGCCCCCTCCGGCGACCCACGCTGTGTCTAGGTGTTAAGTGGACTGTCCGCCCCCCACCCCCAGCCAGCAGTGAAATCAGAGCCGAGTAATCTGATGTCCACTTAGGAAAGAAAACAGGACCCCAGGCCTGGGGGGAGGCCGAGTCTGCAGTGCACAGGGGACAGTCGCCTGCACACGGGGTCAGCCATCAGGGCCCGATAGGATCTTCACGGCTTGTTGTCCTGGGTAGGCGGACTTGTGTGCACAGCTGGGGGGCCGGGGAGGGTGCGGGGCTGCGAGTGCTCTTGGAGACGGCACAGGAGGAAGTGGGGACTCGGCCGTGTCCGACCCTGGCAGCGCCAGCCGTCTGCCTTGGAGCCTTCAGCTGCATCCTTCACGGGGGGGGGGGGGGGGGGGGGCGCAGAGGGGATGGCGGCAGGCAGGGCGGGGGCAGTGTGCCCGCCTGGCCTGTGTCCTTGGGCCAGTCCCACCCCCTCTCTGAACCTGCACCGTCTCCTCTTCGCTGGGGCGCACCATCCCCCGTCCTGGACTGTGGGCGAGATGCAGCGATATCCTGTTTGTCCAGGACACAGCGGAACAGCCCCACAGATTAGGTGACCGAACTGGGACGCGTTCAGAGTGGAAGGGGTGTAACTGATCCTTATGCTGAGACTGCAGGCATACCCCGGGGCCTCCTGGGGTCTTCAGTCCCCTGCCCATTCCCACGGGTCGAGGTCAGGCACGTCAGGTGGCCTCCCTTGTCTCTCCCCAGCTCCTGGGGTCTGTGATGGGATTTCGTGGACACAGTTCTGTGCGTGGAGCACCTCCTGCTTGGCCAGTTTCTGTGTTCTCTCACGGGAGCCTCACAGCAGCCCTGTGAGTAGACTCTACTTTTATGCCCATTTTGCAGGTGAGGACACTGAGGCTCCAGGGATTAACTGATTTGCCCAGATCTCATAGCCAGGAAGCAGCGGAACCAGAAGCAGCTCTGATCAGCTCCCAAGCTGGAGACTTAACCACTGGCCGGCCTTGCCCCTGCCTGGCCACTGCCAGCCGGGCAGCAGAGAGGAGAGGAGGCCGGGCTGATAAAGGGCCATCTGGAGGCCAGGTGGGGGTCCTCCTGCCCTGCCAGGTAACCAGGCCCAGCGGGCCCTGGGTGTCCTGCGCCCCACCAGTGGCTTCCCAGGCTAGAGTCTGTCCCAACAGCTCAGCAGCTGTGTGGATTAAAGACGGAGCTGGGGAGAGCGAGCTGGCAACTGCGGTTCTGCAGAACCTGTTTGATGGGTGAGCTATTGATGGAAGGTGGGCCCCGCCCACCTCACCGTTAGTGGTTAGGGTGATGGCGGCAGAGGATGGTGCGGTCAGGCAAGGAAAGGGAGAGCCCAATGCTAAGCACCCCCCCCGCTCTCCCCCCCCCATAACTTGTCCCCACCACCCAGCCTCAGGGCAGTTGTCTCTGGGAAGCCCCTGCCCCCAACCCCAGCACCTGGCCCTGCACTGTGGGAGGGTGGAGTGAGCTGGGCAGAGCAGGTGAGAGAAAGGCTCTTGCCCTCCAACTAAACTGAGGGGGGAGCCGCCGCCTCCCCTGGGGCCGGGCCTGCCCCTCCCGAGCCTGTCCCCTGTCCCCTGGGGCCAGCAGTCCTCTGACGAGTGGATGCAGGGGGAGGTTCCTAGCGTCCTCCCTCCCAGGCGGCTGTTGGGGGGCAGGCATGCTTCACTTGGGAGTCCCTGGAGCAGGACAGGCCCTTTCAGCATTGCTGTTGATTTCCTTAGAATCCCTGCCAAGCGCTGACAGGGACAGAGGGCCTGGGGGCTCCCGCTGCCCTCCCAGCCCACCTGCTGTCAGTCTTGCTGCTCCCGTCTCCCACCTGGCCCCAGCAGCAGCAGGCTTCCTGCCTTGTTCCGGCTTGCTCCTGACTCCTGTTCGTGTCACTGGGTTTCTCCAGAACTCTGCCCTCAGCCCTCCGCAGACCCCTCACCAGCACCTGCCGGGAGCCCTGTTCCTGGCCCCGTCCCCAGTCCTACAAGGGGGACAGACAGATGTGGCGTGAGTCCTGCTGTGCTGGAGCGCAACCCAGAGCCCAGCCCCCCCCAGCAGGGTGCAGGGTTGGCACCGTTTATCTCTTTGATGAGCATCTTGTTCGGTGAGCAACCTGGGAGGAGACACTTGTGCAGACCCCTGAAGTCAGAGGTAGCACTGGCGAGGCTGCAGGGTGGAAGGTGTTCCGTGCAGGGGCCTGGAGCCCTCCCCCCCCCAGGCAGGGAAGGCAGGGGCCACTGAGGAACACCTCCAGGAGCACCTAGTGAGGAAGTGGAGCTCATCCCAGCACTGTCATGGTCCCCAGGAACCACCCCAGAGCGATGGCGCCCCACGTGCATCACAGAGGGCGGGTGCAGTGCAGTGGCTGCCCACACCCCTGGGATGGAAGATCTCTCTCCCTTCCTCACTGTGTCTCTGCCTTACAAATAAGTAAATACATTTTAAAAAAATAAAGAAAAGCAGAAAGGTGTGCTGATCCCTGACGTGCTCTTCTTCATCCATCCCCCCATCTACCTGTGTTCCCACCCACCTTTCCCCACCCACTGCTCCAGCCATCTACACTCATCCACCCCCCACATTCATCCACCCATGCACCCACATATTCACCTACCCACTCTTCATCCACCCACACACCCTCACATCCATCCACCCCCCACACACCCTCACATCCATCCATCCACCCCTCACCCCCCACATCCACCCCCACATCCATCTACCCCACCCCCTCACATCCATCCACCCCCACCCCCCTCACATCCACCCCCACATCCACCTCCACATCCATCTACCCCCCACACACCCTCACATCCACCCCCACATCCCTCCACCTACCCCCCTCACATCCACCTCCCACCCCCCTCACATCCACCCCCACATCCATCTACCCTCCACCCCCTCACATCCACCCCCACATCTATCCACCTACCCCCCCACATCCACCCCCACATCCATCCACCCCCACATCCATCCACCCATGCACCCACACATTCACCTGCCCACTCATCCATCCATCCACCCACCCTCACATCCATCCATCCATCCATCCACCCACACTCCCACACGTTCACCTACCCACCCATCCCCCCCTCCCCCCCTCCCTCCCTCCATCCAGTATCCCCAGGTTTCCAGGGCATACACATCCCGTGTTAGACACATGAAGTCAGAGTAAAGCCTGCAGGTGGAACGTATCCTCATCATGCCCACTGCACCTCCCAGCGGGGTGGGGTGCAGCCTCCCAGGGCGAGGTGGCAGGTACAGCACCCCTCCTCCTGTGTGGCCAGGGCTGTTTGCACATCTCTGAGCTGAGCCCCTCAGCCCCCGGGTCCGCTTGTGGAGGGTGAGCAGTCAGGCTCTTACTGACAATGTCCACACACATGCTCCCCAGCAGACCCTCGTTCCAGTCACCAGGTCTTCCTTGTGCTCCCCCCAGGCCAGACCCCCACCTGCTGAGGGGCCAGCAGACAGGGTCCCCGCCTGGGGGACCTCACGCTGCACGACTTGTGCTGGCTGTGGAGTTGCCCAGGTAAATAAGCCGCTGGCTCCAACATTGAGGAGGTGTGGGTGGAGTGGCGGGGACAGGTGTGACGCCTCTGGCCCTGGGGCTGCTGGACATTGGTGGTCAAGGAAACCTCTGTGGAAGAGGAAGAAAAGGAGCTCGCTCATCCTGTGGTTCAGTCCCCAAAAGTTCACAACAGCCAGGGCTAGGCTGGGCCAAAGCCAAGAAAGAGCCCAGAGCTCAGTCCGGATCTCCCACCTAGGTGACAGAGGCCCAAGTCCTTGGACCACCACCTGCTGGCTCCCAGGTGCGCATTAGCAGGAAACTGGACGGGGAAGCAGAAGCAGGACTCCAGGCCGGGCACTCTGATGCGGGACGCAGGTGTTCTGAGAGGTGTCTTAACCTCTGCACCAAACACCCAGCCCCACAACAGCTTTTGAAAACTACCATTACAAAAGCAATACACGCTGGGGCCGGTGCTGTGGCACAGTAGGTTAATCCTCTGCCTGCGGCGCTGGCATCCCGTATGGGCGCCGGTTCTAGCCCTGGCTGCTCCACTTCTTTCTTTATTTTTTTTAAAGATTTATTTATTTATTTATTTTACTTAAAAGCCAGAGTTACGGGGGGGGGGGGGGTGTCTTCCATCTGCAGGTTCACTACCCAGATGGCTGCAATGGCCGGAACTGGGCCGATCCGAAGCTGGGAGCATGGAGCTTCTTCTGGATTTCGCAGGTGGGTGCAGGAGCCCAAGGACTTGGGCCATCTTCTACTGCTTTCCTAGGCCATAACAGAGCTGGATAGGAAGTGGAGCAGCCAAGACTCAAACTAGCTGCCATATGGGATGCTGGCACCGCAAGCGGCGGCTTTACCCGCTACACTACAGCACCGGCCCTGCTGCTCCACTTCCGATCCAGCTCTCTGCTATAGCCTGGGAAAGCAGTGGAAGATGGTCCAAGTCCTTGGGTCCCTGCACCCACATAGGAGACCTGGAAGAAGCTCCTGGCTTCAGATCAGCCCAGATCTGGCTGTTGTAGCCATTTGGGGAGTGAACCAGCAGATGGAAGACCTCCCTCTCTCTTTCTCTTTCTCTCTCTCCCTGCCTCTCATTGTTTGTAACTCTACATCTCAAATTAAAAAAAAAAAAAAAGCAATACATGCTAGGGAAAGTTCAACATATACCTACTGTGTAAACAAGGATGTGTGTGCTCCCTCCCACACCCCCTAGGCCAGCCCAGACCCTGAAGCTAAACTCCAGTAGGAGGCAGGACAGCTGTAGCTGTCATTCTACACACTTCCGGTCAGTTCTGCACACGTGACTTCCGGGCGTGGTGCACGTGTGCCGCACATACTGTTCTGGGCAGTGCCCTTGCCGGGTTTACGCCTGACCACTTGACCCCTCGATTAGCGCTCCCATCTGCCGTTTGGTTAGCGGCTCCGGTGGGTGCATTGTGTGCCTTCCAGGGGCTCCTTCGGGAATCCCTGCTTGGAGGACACTTGCAACTTGCAGCTTCTGCACGGGGCCGTAGGGAACGGGGGCCACTCCCAAGGCCGCCCACCGCTCAGGGAAGCAGAGGTTTTAGCACAGTCGTAGGCCGGGCTCCACAAGCCCTCACTGTGCCCCCAAGAAATCTCCCGCCTCCAGAACAGCCAGCCTAGGGCAGTTCTGGGCATGCACTGGACGGGTTCACCGGGACGTAGGCTGCTCTCCCCAGAGAGCCCGCATCTGCCCCCAGCCCTCCATCTCCCTGTCGCCTGGAAGCGCCCTCTCTGCCCGCCCCCTCCTGCCTTCCTGACCCTGGCTGGCCCCCCGGGGCTGGGAAGGCCACCCTCCAGTGTGTGGCCCAGGCTCTGGGCGCAGCGCATTTTGACTTTTCTCGGAGCGCTGTGAAATGACCTCCTCCTCGCTGTACCGGCAGAGGGGACGGTGGAGAAAAATGAACCGTGGCAGACGCGGACTCCATTTGTAACAATATGGAAATTGATTGTTGAGCCAGAGGAATATTTTGTAGTTTGCTTCGCTGTGCTCGGCACTAATAGCCGGGAACATTAGTGAACCCAGGGCGTGAGTTATGGGCACATTAAGGAGGCCTCGAGGCCCCACCGGGCTGCCCGCCCTGGGAGAACCAGGTGGGCTCTGCAGCTGGAGAAAAATGCAGCCCCTTCGTGAGGGGGCGGGACCAGGGCTCCCATCCCAACTCCTCCCTTCTGAGTGCTGCTACCGCAGGCAGGTGACCTGGCCTGTCCGTCCTGGTATTCCCTGATGGCCCCTCAGCACGCGGGGCCCATGCACACAGGGACGGCCAGCCATGCTGCTGCAGGTGACGGCTGCCAGCTGGGGCAGCAGGAGGGACGGGGCTGCCTAGGAGCGTTAGGGATCACCAGGATGGAGGAGCCTGGCACTGCAGAGGGCTGCAAGCTAGGACCAGGTCATCAGGGGAGGGAGACGATGGGCATGGGGCCTGGGCGCCCAGCGCCCCTGAGCTACCTCTGTGGTGTGCTGACTCCTACAGAGCCAGCGTGATCTCAAGCCCTACCCTTTCAGAACCCGGCCTGCTCCTATCGTGGGACAGGCACCCACCATCCTCCCATGTGCTAAAGTCAAAGCCATCTGCACCCTCCCCTGCTTCTCTCTCCCTCCCCTCCTGCATCCTGGCTGTTGGGCTCAGCTGTGCCCCTCTGCTTCCCCCCACCCCAGGCCTCACCATGCTCCCCTGGACAACTGTATGGACCTCCTCTCGGCCTCCTGCCGTCCGTCCGTACCCCTGCACCCTGCCGTGGGCAAACTTCCTAGGACGGACCTTGTCCCTCCCTTCCTCCCTTCCTTCCTCTCTAGCACTTTCCAGGGACTGCGGGCCTCTGGGAACCTTCCGGAAGCATATCTGCTGGCTTGTCTCCCTGCATCCTCGCAGCCCATCTTCTGTGCGTGTGTGCTTCTGGGCCAGGATTCTGGAACTTGAGCAGGCATCAGACAAACCCTGGATGCTTGTCGAACTACGGAATTTGCACATCCGACAGAATCCCAGGTGATGCTGAGGCCGCTGTGGTAGGGAACCCTTAGACATCGATTTCATTCCCACCACCAAACCTCTGCACCTGCTGGTGAAATGTTTTCCCCTTCTGGGGGTGGGGGGATGAGGGCAAGCTCCTCTCCAGCCCTGCCTGTCTCCGCCTGTCCCCCCGCACCCCCAGGCGGGGGCCTGCCAGGTACCCCTGAGCCCACTGACGAGTGGGCTGGGCAGATGTGCTGAGAGGCTCGCTGTCCTGGCCAGGAGTCAGCAAGTTGTGCGGGCACGTCGAGCAGGGCACCCGCGGCCACGTGGAGGGACACAGAGCCGGGCCATCGCTCCCAAAGGCCGTCAGCTCTGAGCAGTCAGCTGACAGGCAGGCAGGGGCTCCAAGGGGCAGCTCCTGTTTTGTTTTAATCACGTCTGAGCTGCTGATGCGGCCCTCCCTGGGGACAGCGAGGGGGAGGCCAGCTCGCAGCGGGCGGTGGAGGTGCCTCTGCAAACAGCCTGGGAACCCAAGTCAGCAGTGAGGCAGGAGGGCCTGCCTCCCAGGAGAGAGAGAGAAGGCCGGCTGCTCCGCCCAGCCCCTTGCCTTCCTGAGGACAGAGTGGCCGGAGCCCGGCAGGGGCCACCAAGCCGCTGGAAGTTGTCAGCCGCAGCAGAACTTGCAGCAGCTCCTTTCTGTGGGTGCCCTGGGCTGCGGGAAACTGCTCGCCCTACCTATTTTAAACACCAGTGTGATGGTTTATGGCCCATAGAGGGATAATTACGGAGTGCAGAACCCGGCTTTTACTGCCCTCCTCCCCGGGGCGCACTTAGGGAACAGTATGTGTCATGTAGCCAATTTAGATAATGATTCTGATAAAGATAAACGGAATTGTTTATTATAAGTAATTGGGACTGCGAAGGCCCAGATGAAGCCAGCTCGAGATGTGGGGACAGGGACAGGGCCTGGACGGGGCTCCAGGGCTGCTGGAGACAGGCCTGCCCCGTTTCTGTCTGTCCCTCTCCCGACTCCCCCCCTCCTCCCCGGACTGGGACTGAATGGATCCTCCTCCATCCTGCATCCTGCATAGAGGCGGCCCCGGGGCATAAATAAATCATGGGGTTTTCTGTTGAGTCAGCTGAGCCGGGGAGGCACCTGGAGGGAGAGGCTGGAGGAGTGGGGGGGGCCTCCTGACCTGCCCCAGGGCTTGGGGCAGCCTCGCTTGTCGGCCCCCTGTGCTCCCGAGACCCCCCCAGGGCTGCCTTCCTCCTCAGCAGGCAGCTGGCAGGTGCAAGGCAGGCTGGGGTGCAGGGGCTGGGTCAGCCCAGAGCTGAGGTCTGAGGTTTTCCCGAGGGGGACAGTGGCCCCCCCCCCGGGGGGGTCTTTGAGGATCAACAAAGAGAAACCCTTCCATCACTCCAGCACACCCACACCCACCACACCTGAGAGCTCTAATTATACCGCCCTGGTAGGGCCATGAGAACCGCCCTTTAACCGGCGGCCTGACCCCTCCCCCGCCCTGTCCACTTCATCTCCCACCTTGTGCGAGCACAGTGCCGCTGCATCCCCAGGTCAGGTTGGGAGACCTGAGTGGCGGACACCACAGGCTGGGCCATGGAGACCTAAGACAAAGCCCCAAGCCGGGGTGCCTGCGGTGGGGGACACTCAGGGGTTCCTACAAGCAGGGCCCTCTTCCTCCCACCCCCCGCCCCCCGCCCTGCTGCAGAGCCAGGTGTAGGGGCCCCGGCTGGGCTGCCTGAGGCCTCTGCTCGCTGGGGTTGAAAGCCAAACCGGAGGAGCCGCCTGCCACGGTGCCTGTGATGGGTGTGATTGAGGGGCTGCCGGCCGGGGCGGCCCCTGTGCCAGCAGCAGCGCTGCCGCTGCCGCTGCCGGAGTCCCAGGAGCAGCGGGGATTTTCTCTTCGTCCCGCACCCCCCCCCCTCGCTTATCTGATCCCCGCAGAGGGAAGGGCTCGAGTTCAAAGGCGGCCTGCTTATCAGCTGGGATTTGTTTGGGGTGATAACCACACCTGGCTGGGGCTGGCTTCCTGCAGGTTGGGGGAGGGCGGCCTGCCCTAGCCGCTGGGCTGCTGGGCTCGGTTGCGAGTGTCCGGTGAGCAGAGCAGGCCGTTCCATGGTGGCGTCTTGCACAGTGTCACAGCCGGATACAGACACAGCACAGATGCGGCTCACGTGTCTCTGGTGTCGTGTGTGTGTGTGTGTACACACACGTGTGCTTTGGTGCAGTTTGATCAGGTGGGTGGGGGTGGGGTCCTGGATCCACAGGTCCTGGGGTCCACAGACCACCTCCTCCTGATGCCCTTTTGTGGGTACACCCACCCCTTCCCACCTGCGGCCCCCACCTCCTGGGCTGCCTTATTCAGTCTTGGTAAATGCCCCCTACCCCAGCTGGACATCAGAGCATCCCTGCTCCCCGTCTGTCAAGGAGACCTGGGCACCACCTCCCCATGCACTCCCGGGGCTCCCCCCACTCCCCATGCTGCCCTGTGCCAGGGCTTGCCCCCACCCCCGCCGCCGTGCTGTCACCCAGCACTCACTCAAGCCCAACCCCATCACTGCCGCCCGGCTCTCAGGGAGAAGCTAGCCTGCCCGCCGGCCACCTCCAGCTGTATTAATTCTGCCTGTCCATCTGTCCATCCACACTGCAGCATCCACTCCCTGGCCAGGGATGCGCCACCATCCCGCTGTCGCTCGGCGTCCCCTCCTGGGTTGCAGCACCAGTGCTGTCCTGTCCAGGGAGCCTTCCGGACACCCTCCCTGCCCAGGGTGGCCGCCTCTTGTCCGGGCTCCCCGTCCCCAGCCCCCAGCCGATGTATTGTCAGGCTCTGTTTACTCGCCTGCCTTCCCCCAGAGACGGCAAATACCGTGAAGCCAGAGCCTGTCTGGTTCCACGGCAGAGAGCGGGCACCCGGCTCGGGTTGGCCTGCCCGATGAATGGGTGGGTGGCAGTACACAGGCCAGCTCCTGTGTTGTCTCCAGGTGGTGACAGACTGCGGGGGGCTAGCGTGGTGCCGGGAGAGACTGCTTCTCTCTTGCCCAAACCCGAGTGGGGTCTTTCCTGCGTGGCTCAGTCTTCTTGTGGTGGTCTGAGCAGCTCACGGGAGAGAGAGAGAGAGAAACCACTATCGCGTGCCTTCTGGGTGCCTTGCCTGGAGCAAGCCGGGGATCAGGGCAGTCAGCCGGGAGAGTTGTGATGCCCCGTGCTGGGTCTGTGTCCCTGCCGTGTGACCCCAAGGAAGGCCCGTGAAGTGGTGCTGGTATCTTTCTCCTGTGGTTCTGGGGAGGGGCCGGGGGCGTGTCAGGCGGAGGAGGGGCGCAGAGTGCACGGAGCGCCGTTCTTTCGCCCCATGGACTGGCAGCTTGCGCACAGGTGCCCTGGCCTGGAGCCACAGTCAGGGGGTGTCTGCAGCTCCGTCCTCCCCTTCCACGGGAGGATCCGCCTGGCCTCGCTCTCCCAGGTCACCCTCCAGCAGGTTCTCCTGGAGGAGGAAGCCCGTGGGGCTGAGAGAGCTGGCGGCTGGGGTCGCCTTCCTGGCACAGAGGAACTCTGTCCCATGAGGGCAGACAGACAGGAAGGGGAGCCTGAGCTCTCCGGCATCACAGGTTGGAATCATGACTGTGCTCCCGCTCTGTCCTCCATGCCACCAGCAGCAGGGAGGGAAAGCTTTGTGCTCTTTTGTTCAGGGACTTATTCTGGCCCCAGTACATAGCAGGTGCTCAAGAACCGACCTGGGGCACTGAGCCCTGGGGGGAAGCAGGCTTAGACTGCTGCTTTCCCCTTTTAAGGTTTATCCATCAGAACGACAGAGAGAGAGAGGCCTTCTGTCCACTGGTTCACTCCCCAAGTGGCCGCAACAGCCATGGCTGGTCCCCACTGGAACCAAGAGCCAGGAACTCTGTCCTGGTCTCCCAGATGGGTGGCAGGGACCCAAGTACTTGGGCTGTCATCTGCAGCGTTGCCAGACACATTAACAGGAAGTTGGGATCAGAAGCTGAGCTGGGACTTGAACCCAAGCACTCTGGGCATCTCAAGTGGCCGCTTAACGCACTGTGACAAATGTACCCCTAGGGCCCCCACTCAGCGGGCCTTAGTCTGCTCATGAAGTTGAACGGCACCGTTTTGGGCTTCGGCGGAGTAAGGTTGTGGGGGAGTGACGGCAGCGTGGCCAGTCCACGGCTGCTCCGTGCCTGTGAGTCATTTCTTAGGCTCTGATGCATACCGGCTCCCGCCGAGAGGCTGTGAGGCAGCTTCTGAGATTCTTAAAAAGCAGAGGACCAAATCCCTAGCGAGTGGAAGGTGCATGGCAACTAAATGAAACCTGCAGCCTGTGTCTCCCGGAAGTGGAAGATTGAGCCGTGCACAGAGCACCCTGGCAGCCGTGAGAGAAGGGCAGGTAGCACAACAGGGTGGAGAAGTCACACCTTCTGACATCAGGAGCCCATGAGGTTGGTTGTGTTTGTTTGATTGTTTTGGTGGTGGTGGTAGGCGATGTCCTGTTATTTTTCTTTTGTGAGTATCTCATGTGAGAGATGGAAGACGGGCAGGTGTCAGAGCCCCAGCCCTCGCCCGGTGCCGGTTCATCAGAGGCTCTCTGTAATCCTTTGATGGAGTGAAGTACTACCCAAGGTCCTGGGCGCCTCCTGCTGGGGCTCAGGGTTTCAGACAGACAAGGACCAGCTCGGAGGCTCTGGAGCTGGGTGGGGAGGAAGGGGTAGGATGCTCCCGGGAACCCCTGGGACCAGAGGCAGGCGGAGCTTCCTCCTGCCATTACGTTGGTCTCCACGGCCTCACCAGGGTAACACCAAGCTCTCTGGCAGGCATCTGGAACAATTGGCCAGCTTGGTCTCTCAGCCCGGCCCCTGGGCAATGCTGGGCCAGGTGGGGGCCACATCCGGGACCTCACCCCATCAGAGATGCCTCCAGACATGGCTGAACATCCCCCTGGAGGCCACGGGCACGTCTGGTGGAGGAGAACCACTGAGTTGGAGAAACACCAGGCCTCTGGCCTTACCCTTGGTGTGGCCACATCTGGGGACGTGATGTGCCGAACCCCGAAGCCACCTCCAGCCCAGAGGCTCTAACCCTCGCCTACTGGCAGAATCAGTCTGGCGAGGGGACACTGGCACCTACCCTCTACTCACGTGGCCCCGCTGCCACTTTTTAAGCAACATTTTGTACAATTTAAGAAATATTTTATTTTGTTCTGGGATTTTTAAAAAGTAAAACAAATGGGAAACGGGCAAAAGCAAAGCAGTGCCTCTGGTGAGGAGAAAATCCCTCCCATGGCTTCATAACGCGGGCGTGAGACTCGTGACAAAAAATAAAACCAGAGAGAGAAGGGCTGAGCACCCACGTCCCCCGCGGGAGTGCCCGGCTCCACGCCTGACTGCCCTGCTTCCCAGACAGCCTCCTGCTAACACGTCCTGAGAGGCAGCGGATGGTCCAAGTCCATGGGCACCTGCCACCCACACGGGAGACCCACATGGAGTTCCAGGCTCCTAACGTCGGTTTGACCCAGCCCTGGCTTTGCAGGCATTTGGGGAGTCAGCCAGCAGCTGGGTGATCTCTCTCTGGGTCTCTTTGCCTTTCAAATAAAAATTTAATAAATAAATACATTTAGAAGGTGCTTATCTTTAAAAATCATAAAAAACATGTGCATAAAAGCCGTCGGAGAGTATCTTTAAAGTCTGCACGGTGAATGATGTGAGACACAGGACGCCCGCGGCAGGCGGGGCGCGCCCAGCCATCTGGTCCTGCTCAGGTTCTCTGCACACAGAGGATCCGTCCGTGGAAGCAGGGGCGGGGCGGGGAGGAGACCCAGGGGCTGAGGATCCCCAAGCCTCGCTGGAAAGGGCGGCCGCGCATCCTCACTGCGGAACCCCTGCCACTTCCCCAGCCAGCGTCTTGGAAGGGGGAGGAGCTTGCTGCGCTCATCCATCCTGTCAGGCGACTGGCAGCCAGGGAGGGTGCGCAGAGTGCCATCCGCCTCGTTAGGCTTGGAACATACAGACACGAGGGGAACCTCGGGGAGTTCCAGTTCTGAGTTCACCTTTCGCTAGTCGCGTCCTGTTGTGCAGGCGGCTGACTATATAAGGGCACCCAGGTGACGGGAGTGGGGAGCTATAATCCACCTTGCACTGTAAACACACACACAGAGACATACAGAGTACATACATCAAACATACGTACATGCACACAATGTTGACAGAGCGAGGGCAAGCAGGAGCTCCCCTCTGCTGCCCTCAGTGGGATCCAAGCTGGGAGCTGGGAACTCAATCCCGGCCTCCCAGATAGATAGCAGGAACTTGGGCCGTGCCGTCTGCTTCCCAGGGTACAGATCGGCAGGGGCTGGAGCCGGGTGCTGTGAGGTGGGACCGCGGCGCGCCTCCACCACGACGCCAAGCTCTTGTGCCTCCGCCCCGCGCTCTGCTCGCCTGGCACAGGGCCGTTCTGGCCAGAAGGGGTGCTTTCTTCATTGAGCAGCGCTGTCCAACGTGGGCTGGGGGCCTCAGGTCTTCACCTTGGAGAGGTGACAGCGGGTAGAATAGAGCTCAGAAGTGGGCTGGGGGACCGGAGCCAGGAGAGCCAAGCTGCAGAGTCCTGGGCGTGAGGAGCAGAGGGGGCACGTTCAGCCCCGTGCAGAGGTCAGAAGTCAGAGGTCAGGGAGTCCCGAATAAGCAGGCCGTGTGCAGTGAGAGTCTGGGACGGCCTAGGGCTGGGGAGCCCTCATCGGCCCTGGATCCTCCGGCCGCGGGTCCGAGGGGGCTCAAAGCAAGCCTGAGGCCTCCGGTGAGGCCTCCAGGGCCCAGGGGCGCCCCACCTGCTGACCCTGTGCCCTCCCTGCCGCCTGCCAGCCCCCTCCCTCCGGTCCAAATTCCCACCTCCTGATTTGATTTGGGCTGGACTAATTAGATATAATTCATTATCCCCCAAAATGAGATCAGAAATCAGAAGCTCTCCCCAGAAGAAGGTGGCCTTGCCCTCATCCATCACGCGTCTAAGTAACCAATTTAAAGTCAGGCGGACGAGCGCCGCGGCGTTATTACCTTGTCATAAAGAGTTAGGGGGAGGCCCCCGAACGAGGCAGCGTTATAAATGGTTTTTATCACATTAGTTTGCAGTTATTTGTCATCCACTTTGCTTAAGATAAATGCTGAACAAGTAATCAAATTATCAAGCCCAAACCTCGCAAAGTCATTTGCATTCATCGGAGCCGGAGACGCCAGGCGTCCAGATGAGGAAGCCCCTGCCCCTGTCAAGCCTCATTTGGTGGACGGGAAGTCCATGGTGGGGGCCCAGCCCGGCCCCAGACACAGGACGGGAGTTGTGCGCTCCCGGGGCATCGCGGAGGGGGTCTGCGGGTCCTCTCCCCAACATGTGCGCAGAGGGAGAGGCAGGCAGGTGCACCCGCACACACGGGCACGCTTCTCGCTGGCGGTTGCTGGGAGCCTGGTGCCTTTTGTCTGGCCGCAGAAGGGCCTTGTCACAGGCCTGAATGGACCCCTGGCCCCCACGGAGCGGGACAGCTTCAGGCGACTCATGCCCCAGGCCCGTCTGGTTCCTGTCCTGGCCACCAGTGCTGGGCAGGTGGTGAGGAGGGTCCCGGGGCCTGGGCGGGCGGTGTTCGGGGACACCCGCTGACCTCCGCCCAGCTGGGCCCAGGAAGGGCCCCCGCAGCAGCAGAGAATGGCAATTTCACGCCTTCCCCCAGGAGGCCGGCCTGGGCCCCAGCTGGCCCTGCAGACACCCAGCGCGCCTCGCCCAGCCCAGCCAGCCTCTTCTGCACACAGGGCAGGCCAGGGCTCCGGCTGCAGGCGCTGGCTTAGCTTCAGAGTCCGGTGCAGTGTCCACACTGGTGTCAGAGGGTGTCCTGGTGTGGCCCAGGCAGCGCGAGCCTCCGTGGTCTCTGCAGGCTGGCCTGAGCCTGCCCAACAAGTGACTTGGGAGACTGCCACTAGCATGGGCGCTGGAGCCAGGCTGCACCACTGAGACACTGGGCAGGTCACTTCAGCCTCTGCCTCATCTCAAAGCTGGGCATTCATGGGACGCAGCACAGGAAGCTACGCAGTGGAGACCTTGCCCGGCCATGGGCCGCTCAGGTGGCAGCAGAGGGGGGCCTGCGCGAGCTCTGGGGTCTGAGCCTCGGCATCCCTGTTGCCCTTCGCTGGCCGCTTGTGTTCCCTGAGCGGCTCCCGAGGCCTGGCACCACGGAGTCGGTGGAAATCAGCACCTGCTGTGGCTCTCGGGAGGACCGAGGTCACAGGCGACGCAACGGGCAGTGACCGGGGACTCTGGGAGGCACTGCGATGGGGAGTTGGAGCAGAGGCCTGCAGCCAGTTCATGGGACCCCAAAATCAACACTTGGAGCAAGATCTGGGGCAAGAAGTAGCCAGGGAAGGATGAGGAGAAACATCCCCGAGTAAGACACTTCGTTCATGGTCCTCCCTGGCGGTTCCGAGGCCAGTGGGACACCCCACGCAGGGCCCCCTGGCCTCTCCCCAGCAGCGCCACGAGGGCCAGGCTGGGCTGTGAGCAGGGCAGCAGCACTGGGCGTGGGAGTCTTGAAGCTGACTGTGGTCACTGTGGCACTGGAGCAGTTGCTGGGCCGGCCCCGGAGGCCATGGAGAAGTGGCCCTCGGAGGAGCCACAGACAAGAGAGGTGCCTCCTACCCCAACCCCTAGCTGGGGTGGGGGCTCTATGGGGCCCCGCCCACTGCTTCCCCGCCCCCAGCACTGAGCTGACACCTGGGAATGCCAAGCCCCTTGTTGGGGGAGCTGGCCTGCCCCTCACTGTCCTCCAAGCCCCCAGGGTTCCCTCTAAGGTGTGGTCACCTGCAGTGGGGAGGGAGGACACCTGGCCAGGCTTGACCTTTGCCCCTGCCCTGGAGGCCTGTAGCGCCCCGCCCAGTGGGCTCCGGCAGCCCCTGCCGCCTCTCAGTCATCACCCCACCCTGGGAACAGCTGGTGCTCCCAGGGAATTACCTAATGAGTCAACAATGCGCGGATTGTGGAGGCAAAGGATGGCGGCCAGGGGCCCACTGGGCATAGGGACACCTGCGGAGCAGCCCCCCACAGGGCCTCCCAGCCTCGAACCCAGCAAGGCTGGTGTCCCACAGACCCAGATCCTACCACCCATCCAGATTGTGCCACTGGCCCGCTGTGTGGCCTCATGCCGGGACTCCACCTCTCTGGGCTGTGGGTTTTCCTGTATACAAAGGGGCTCCCGGGGACCTTGTCCTGGGAAGAGGCCTGTGGGTGGCACTGAGCAGAAGCCACGCTCAGACCAGGGCAGCCTAAGGACAGTAATAGTTCCGGACCCACGCAGGAAACACTCCTGTGTCTGTAGCTCCATAGGGCCCTTGCCTGGGCATCGCCCTGGGAGCTCCAGTCTCCCCAGTTGTAAAGTGGGGCCGGGGGCTTCTCTGCCTGGTTCCTGTTCCTGGAGACCCACTGGCATGGCCCTGAGAAGTCTGGAGAACCAGCCCCCTGGTCCGGTGGGGCAGGCGGCTGCTCCCACCCCTGGCTCGCAGGGTGGGCCCGGGGGCCTAGAGAGGTGCAGGCGGAAGTGTGTGAGGCTGGGCTAGGAGCTGGTGGGCGGCTTGCTGGAGCAGGCCCTGAGCTGGGCACAGAGGCCCCATTGTGCTGGGCCTGCGCGCGTGGCCACGGCTGCCGAGTTTCGAGAAGTGTCTAGACAGCGCAGCCCCGAGGGTGGGGCCGTGTCACCTGGGGCGGTCAGGGAGGCTGGTGCCCTTGGCTCAGATGGGCAGACAGAGGCGGCTGGGGTGGTCAGGAGAGGCCCATACACTGCTGGTGAGGAGGACGGGCTGGACAGGGACCAGGAGGGGAACTGGATTTGGCAGACGAAACCCCGGGGGCCAAAGCTGACTGTGGTGGTGTGTGTCCCGGGGTGGGCGATTCTCCTTCCCTGAGCCTTCCTGGCCTCAGCTGAACACCCTGTAGGGTTCAAGAACTCTGGGGTCAGATGCCAGCTCTGCCGTGCCCGCAGGTGTGTGGCCTTGGCCAGTCTCCGCGGACTGCGTAATATGGGCCAGCACCAGTCCCTTCCTGCTTCCCAGAACAATGCTTAGGGCAGCGAGGGCTCACGGCTGCGTTCTGGCTAGCCGCCTCCTCCCAGCTTGTTGTGGACGAAACGGGCTTGTAGGTTGCTCACCAGCCAGCGGGGCCTTTCCCGGCAGGGGATGCCAGGGCCCTGGCCTCGCCTTGTGGGCAGTGGGCTCTTGGAAGAGCAGGCCACCCAGGGACAGGAGCAGCTGGCCCAGCCTCCTCTGGGGAATCTCCCAGCCTCCCAGCCTCCCAGCCTCCCAGGGCGTTTTATTTTTAGCCAGGTGGATGGAGAGGAGTAGCTGCTCTTATCTGCCTGGTATTTTTGGCACTTCCTGACTGACAGGGCTCCTCTGCTCTCCTGCACCAGCCCAGGGGGACTCCAGGTGGAGGGCAATGCCTGTCCAGGCCCCCCTGCCTCTGACAGCACCGAGACCACCCCCGGCCAGCCCCAGATCCGAGCCTTTGGGGTCTCCTGGGTGTAGCGGGGAGCCCTGCCACGTTCCCCTCCCCCCACGCTGTGTGGTTCCCATGGCAATGAGCAGAAATCCCCCAGCCTTCCACCCAGGAGCCTTGTTTGTTTTGCCTGCCTGAGCCAGGCCCCCAAGCCCCCCCACCACCACCACCACCACTACCAAGCCCAGCCGCTCCCAGCCCATCAGCGGCCGGCCTGGGGCTGGAAGAGGATCAATAGCCCCCCTGCCCTTCCAGACAGGCGAGGGCGCTGGGCAGGGAGCCAAGAGGTGTGGCCTCCGAGTCCCCTCCTGCCTGGAGGCTCCCTGGCCCGGTGCATAGGAGGGGGATGTGGCACTGGGATGGCGCATGGTCCGTATGGGGTGTTTGATAAATGTGCAGGTTGTAGGCGTCCTTCCTGACCTTGACCTGAGTCCTCTGCCTGCGGGAGCGTCAGGGGCGACGGTGGCTTCCTGGGGCGGGGGGCGGGGGGGGGGGCAGCCGAAGCCCTGGACAGGACCCTGGCTCCGCGGGACCCGCTGGTGCCCTGGCTGCTGCGTATCATTACTGTTGTCGTCCCCGCAGCGGTGCGGGGGCGTCCCGCTCTGCCCCAGCCTCCCCGTAACCTGATGCGGGGGGAGGGGCGGGCGGCCGGGCAGGGCCCATTGTTGGCCGCGCGGGGGCGGGGCTGCCAGCTGTGCGGTGACATTCCGCAGCCCTGCTAACCGCCGCTCCTGACTCGGGCGGCTAAATTGAGTCTCGGTTTCCTTAAAATGACTATTTATTGCCTTAATGCAGTCCTGCGTATTTACTGAGTGTTGGAGAAAAGATGGCCCAGCGCGGGCCTTGGCTGCCGCCCGTCGGCGGGGCGGTCCGGGAAGGGTGGTGGGGAAGGGAAGGGGCTGCCCCTCCTTGCATGGAGAAAACGGCCCCTCGACCCCCTCCCCTGTGCTGGGCTGCAGGGGCGGAGCCGCCCAGTCCAATGCCCACCACCCTCCCCTGGGGAAGAGGTGCTCTGCTGGACGCCCCCACCAGCCGTGGAGAATCGCTAGCCTGTGAATGGAGCAGGCACCAGCTGCCCCCTACCAGCCCCGGGGGTAGTCCACCTCCTCAGCGGCCCGTGCCAGCCTGGGGCATCTCAGCTGTGTCGCCCCCTCCCTCCCACATGGAGACCCCACCCCCAACCCCCACAGCAGGGACTGGGCCCTCCCTGCTGGCCTCGCCATTGTCTCCAGGTTGGACGCAGAGGGAATGCATATTGAGGGGCCACCTGTGTCAGTGAAAGTTAGGTGGAGCTGGTCCTTTGCCTACAGCCACGGTGCCTGGGCACCCAGGCCAGGTGTGCCCAGCACCTCAGTGGTACCCTGCTAACAGCCTGCCAGGGAGCTGCTAATTGTGTCCTATCGCACAGATGGGAAAACTAAGGGCTGGTGAGAGGCAGAGACTGGGTCTGAACCCAGAGTTGGTGCCCACTCCTTACCTTCATGATCACCCAGGGCCCAGGTCTCAGGGCAGCCCCCCGGGAGGATGTGGGAAACAGGTGGCCTCCCCGGAGGAAGCACCCACTGAATGTAGCCTTGCAGGATGGAACGCGTTCCCCAGGCAGCCCTGGAAGTGGAACAGTGAGTGGGAGAGCGCAGAGCCCAGAGCCCCCAGGCTCCTAGAGCTGAGGAAGTGAGCAGGGCCAGGTGTGGGAGGGAGAGCTGCCTTTGTGAGCTGGAGCCTGAGGGAGGCGGAGAGAGAGGGGAGGGGGAAGAAGAGTCAGGAGTCCTGGGGCATCTTTATCAGCTGCGGGGGGGCTCAGGCCCCCAGAGAAGTGGGCAGCTTCTGTGATTATTGAGAGATGCTGAAATCTTCTGAGCGAGATTCTGATTCCCGGAAGAGCCAGGAGGTGGGGGGGGGGGGCAGGGTAGGGACCAGAGGCCAGGGCCTGCAAAGGTACTGCAGGGGGGGGGATGGGAGAGGAAGAGGGGTGGGTGAAAGGTCAGAGGTCCTGACCTCAGCCCCGGGGGGCCTCACCTGCAGAACAGCTGGCCAGAGGGAGCTGAGCTTAGGGAAGTGGCAGGTGTGTCATTTTCCTTCTTTCCTATCTCTCTCTCTCTCTCTCTCTCTCTCTCTCTCTCTCAGATTTATTTATTTGAGAGGCAGAGTTACAGAGAGAGGGAGAGACAGAGAGAAAGGTCTTCCATTTTCTAGTTTACTTCCCAAATGGCCACAATGGCCAGAGTTTGGCCCATCTGAAGCCAAGAGCCAGGTCTCCCACGTGGGTGCCGGGACCCAAGCACTTGGGCCATCCTCCACTGCTTTCCTAGGCACATTAGCAGGGAGCTGGATCAGAAGTGGAGCAGCTGGGACTCTAACTGGTGCCCATATGGGATGCGGGTGCCGCAGGCAGAGGCTCAGCCTACTACACCACAGTGCTGCCCCCCACATGTGTGTTTTATATGCATGTGTATGCTTATATGTACTGTTAAAGTCATTTTTTGCTCAATGTCAAGTAAATTCAGTCAAGGCAGACATCACACAAAATGGATGAACAGTCCTGAGCCCCCACCCAGAGGCTGTCCTGAGCCCCCACCCCCACCCAGAGGCTGTCCGGTGACTGATGGGCACGCGTTCCAGACCTCTCCTGTAGGCGGAACAGGAGTGAGCTCCGTGCACACCCAGCCGGCGTAGCTTTCCCCAGGATCTGCTCTGTGCTGGCCTGTCCCACGTGGCAGCGTGCTAAGGGCATAGATCCACCTGTGTCTGTAGCCACAACATAATGGCCCAGGGAATGGTGAGCTTTAGCGTCTCTACCCCGTCACCCATGGACAGCCCAGTCGCTGTCACACACACAGTGTGTTGGCAGGAGTCGTGGGACAGAGACCTTCCCCGGACAGCTACAAAGCCTCCCAGGAGGCAGGCGGGAAAGGGGTCTGGAGCTGCGGGGAGGAGGAGGGGCTGGAAGGAGGGTCTGCAGAACTGGAGGTGGTGGCTCCAGGGCGTTTGGCATCTAAGTGACATTGGAAGCCAGAGAGGACAGAGCCCTGAGGGGCCCTGCAGGTAAGAGCAGGTGCAGAACCCGAAAGCTGTCTTCAGAAAGTCCATGGAAACGCAGGGTGTGGAAAGGCTGTGCGTGGATTTCAAAACTGTTTCTGTGCCAAAATAGGCTTTTTTTAAAAAAAGATTGAATTATATGAAAGGCAGAGTTGGGGCTGGCATTGTGGTGTAGCAGGTTAAGCTGCAGCCTGCAGTGCCAGCATCCCATGTGGGCACCAGTTTGAGTCCTGGCTACTTCACTTGCTATCCAGCTGTCTGCTATGGCCTGGGAAAGCAGTGGAAGATGGCCCAAGTCCTTGGGCCCCTGTACCCATGTGGGAGACCCGGAAGAAGCTCCTGGCTCCTGGCTTCGAATCGGCTCAGCTCTGGCTGTCGTAATTTGGGGAGTGAACCAGCAGATGGAAGACCTCTCTCTCTGTCTCTCTCTGCCTCTGCCCATCTGTAATTCTGCCTTTCAAATAAATAAATAAATCTTAAAAAGAAAAAAAAAAACAGTGGCAGTTTAACCCACTGCCTCGTGACACCAGCTCCTCCACAAACTATTTCGAAGTCTGCATGTGTGTGGAGAGAGGCCAAGACCCCGTGCCTTGCAGAGTTCCAGTGGCTCCCGAGGCAGGTGACAGAGATGGGTGTGAGCTCCGACGGCAGCGCCCCCACAATGCCCGGCAGCTGCTCAGTTAACTTTGGTCGGCAGGCTCCATACAGGAACCACGGAGGCCCGCGGGTCTGGAGAGCCTGGTGTGCTCTCCCCAAGAGGCAGTTTGGGGAAAAGAGGCAAGGGATGCAGGTTCATGGAGGATGGCAGGTGCAGGTGAGGGCGTGGTGCCCGGGGGTGTGGGCAGTGCTTCCCAGCAGCATGGCCAGCTAGGGAGGGTGGGAGCGGGGCAGGTTGGGGAGCTGACTCTGCAGGGTAGGGGGGGGGCTTTGGTGTCTGGGGCTCAGAGACAGAGGCTCTTACTGAGGCCAAGGATCTTCAGGGGCCGCAGCCTTTGGGGTGGGGGTCCTTCCAGGTTGGAGGCAGAAGCAGAAGTGAGGCTGGGAAGAGGTGTGGGGGTCACTTCCTGAGCACTGTCCTGGGCTCTCGGCATTCACCATCTACTTGTGCCCTCACCAGAAGCCTCCCACTGTCCAGGTGCCAGAAGTGGAACAGCCTGTGCCAGGCCTGGGACTCTAGGGGCTCTGGAGCACAGCAGCCTGAGTGGAGCAGCCCAGCCCCAGGGAGGCGGAGTGCGGAGGAGGAAGGGCGGAGAAGCAGAGGGGGCGGCGGGGGGCGGCGGCGAGGCCCCAAGCAGGACCGGGCTGGCCGAGAGAGACAGACACTGACCGGCCTCTGCTGGGCCTCCCCAGCCCACTGGCAATGCGCCGGCAGCCACTTCTGGGGTGCTAGCCCTTCCAAGATGTCCCCTGGGCCCTGTACACCTGTGTGTGCCCTCGTGTGTCTGTGCATGCCCCATGTGTGCCTCTGCCTGTGTCCACGTGCACCCTGCGTGTCCGTGCACGTCTGTGTGTCTCCAGCGCCTCTGTGTGTGTGTGGACATCCGGCCTGCTTGCATGTAGTGCGTGTGTACATATGTGTTACAGTGTGTGTCCCTGTGTGCTTGTAAGTACTTGGGAGGCCATGGTTCTGGGCTAAGACCTAAGGCCCCTTAGCTCCAGGGCAGGGCACAAAGAGAGGTCATCAGGGCCAACATCTCCTGCATCTGGCCAGCTCACTTCTCTGCCAGTGCCCACAGCTTCCAGGCCGCAAGGCAGGACGGGAGCCAGTGACCACGGCAGCAGCAGGAGAGGTAAGGGAGAGGGACCAAGCCTTCGGAGGAGGCTGAGGGCTCCCAGGCAGGAGATTGGCAGCCTGCGGGTGGCACCTGCACAGCCCTGCCCTGAGCCCTGCCCTGGTGGCTTTTCCAGACCTCTGGCACCAGGAAGGCACTAACCCCTAGAATTCCCAGGAGTGTCTCTGGCCTGTACCTCAGCTTCTCAAAAAGTCGGCCAGCAGGGCTGGGTCTCCCAAGCAGTCACTTGACTCTGGGTGTGGGGGACCCCCCTCCAAGGGGGCAGACCCCTAAAGAAGCTCCAGACCTCCCAGGGCAAACTGGATGCATACGTGAGCCAAGGCAGCGAGGGCACCACCACGTCTGTGTGTGTGTGTGTGTGCGCGCGCACGTGGGAGTGTCAGCGCTCATGTGTGTGCACACGTGGGAGTGTCAGCACTCGTGTGTGTGTGCGCGCACACGTGGGAGTGTCAGCGCTCATGTGTGTGCGCACACGTGGGAGTGTCAATGCTCGTGTGTGTGTGCACACGTGGGAATGTCAGCGCTCGTGTGTATGTGCACACGTGGGAGTGTCAGCGCTCATGTGTATGTGCACACGTGGGAGTGTCAGTGCTCGTGTGTGCGCGCACGTGGGAGTGTCAGCGCTCGTGTGTGTATGTGCACACGTGGGAGTGTCAGTGCTCGTGTGTGTGCACACGTGGGAGTGTCAGCGCTCATGTGTGTGTGCGCACATGGGAGTGTCAGTGCTCGTGTGTGTGCACACGTGGGAGTGTCAGCGCTCGTGTGTGTGCGCGCATGTGGGAGTGTCAGTGTTCGTGTGTGTGCACACGTGGGAGTGTCAGCGCTCGTGTGTGTGCGCGCATGTGGGAGTGTCAGCGCTCGTGTGTGTGCACACACGTGGGAGTGTCAGCACTCGTGTATGTGCACACGTGGGAGTGTCAGCACTCGTGTATGTGCACACGTGGGAGTGTCAGCGCTCGTGTGTGTGTGTGCGCGCACGTGGGAGTGTCAGCGCTCGTGTGTGTGCGCACACGTGGGAGTGTCAGCGCTCGTGTGTGTGTGTGTGCGCGCACGTGGGAGTGTCAGCGCTTGTGCCTGTGTGTGAGCCTGCAGAGTCCAGTCTGCACACAGAGTGGTGCACGCATGCTATCCTTGGCTTCAGCAAGCAGGTGCCAGTGCACATGTGAGTACCTGTGGGTCATACGTGTGCAGACAGTAGGAACCAGCTCAGACCCGCAACCCTGACTCACGTGTAGGCACATGACAACAGCAGGGTTGGGCAGGTGCAGGTGGATGGGTAGGTGTTGGAAGCTAGATGTGCCCGAGTATAGGAATGGGCATGTAGAGTGCCAACCTGCACAGGTGTGCCGGCAGGTGAGGCAGGCACCTGTAGGCTGTTGGCGGGTGCAGGGCGGTACCTGTAGGCCTGCACTCAGGATACCTGCATGCTGGGGCAGTAGCACATGCCATGTGCACCCACAGACCTAGGCCTCGTCTCTCTGACCCCGCCGGCTTTCCCCACCGTGACCGCCTGGTGGGGACCCTGGGGTGGACAGACATTGCCAGGGGTGTGCGAGGCGGCTGGGTGGGGGTCAAGGGGTGCACGCGGGTCCCGTGCCAGGTCACGGCTGCAGGAATTCACTCCTACTCTAGCACGCCCAGCTCTGCAGCTCCACGGCTGCCTCGGAGCCCCGAGCTGGGGGAGGGGACCCCGCTCGGAAGTGGGCCGTAAATTTCTGGAGATGCTTTAATTTTTTAAAAGCCCCACGTAGATGCTTTGCATTGCGCAAACCCACAAATATCGGCTAAATGAGGTGCGGTGCCAGAAGGCCCGGCTGGGCCTGCAGCCCGCCCGGCAGCTGGGCCCCGGGCTCAGCTGGGGCCCCTGGCCTGGCCAGCCGGGCGGAGGGGCCCATCTTTGTTCCGAGCGGGCTCAGGCTGCCGAGTGGCTGGGTAAATAGTCGCCACAGTCATCGCGGGCTGATTCCAACTAATTAAATCCTGCGCCAAGAGCCCACTCCAGCCAGGATCCCGAGAGGCCAGGAAAACACAGCCGCCCGCCCCATGGGCTCTGCTGCGGGCTCTCTAATCCCGGATCTTTTGAAAGATAGGCGCGTCCCGGGATGAGGGGTCAGCGGCCTGCCCTGGGCCAAGCGGTGGAATTTTTCAATAACCAGCAGCTGGGTCACCAGGCACACAAAGGCGGCGCAATATCCTGTGGGCTTACCGGGGAGAGCAGCTCCCTGAGGCCCAGCCAGGGCCCCCCGCCGCCCGGGCCCCCAGCGGCCTGCGCACGGGGCAGGGGGCTGCCCAGTAAATTCATCTTCCTTATTAAAACCCAGCCCTGATGCTCCCGGGGCCCCAGCTGCGCGTGGTGGTAGGACCTGCCCCAGGGCAGGGCTGCTGGGACCAGGCCCCCAAGCTGCCCAGGGCAAGGTCTCCAGCTCTGGAGCCGGCTGGGTGGGGGAGCTGGATCCCGCGAGGCCTGTGTGGCTGAGGAGCTCCCTGGCTGGGCCGCGCCCTCAGTGGTGGCCTCTGTGAAATGGGCTCATCAGTCACCGTCGTCCAGGGTTACCGGGATTGGGTCAGAGCCGGCGTCTGATTGGAGGGGAGTGGGTGACCAGGTCGCGGCAGCTCCCCCCTCCCCCGCCTCAGTGCTCTGCTCCAGATCCTGGGGTTCCGGGGCCCCCCCCCCAGGCCCGTGGGGGAGGCAGGAGCCCACGAGGGGCTCACACGCTGTAGAGGGCTGTCCGTGGCGGGAGCCGTGCAGCACATGTGAGAGTGATTAGAAACTGCAGAGACCCATTTTATTTTATTTTATTTTATTTTTTTCCCCAAAGAAACAATAGTTGCCCCTCTCCGGAGTCTGGAATGCTTTACGCCCAGGGTCTGGGACCCCTCATTTAAATTGGCTGCGAAGGGACAGGCGCGGGCGAGCCCCGGGAAGAGGTTGTTAGAGATGCAAAGCCGGGGGCCCAGGAATTTACAATCCGTTACTTGAGAGGTGTCCTGCCCCCCCTCGCCCCATCCAGGCCCTCTCAGACCCAGCATGTGCAGTAAAGATGTCACTTGGAGGGGGCGGGCGGATGGAGCCATCCGGGGCCTGCCCTTTGGGAGGGGGTTCGTAGCCCAGGGCAGAGTCCCACCGCGTGTCCCCATCGGACGAGCCTGGGCAAGACATCGCTCCCCGGGCCTCTGAGCGAGGCCTGAGCACATGGAAAGCAGGCGTGTTTGTCCCTGTCACACACCCTGCCCCAGTAGTGCCAGCTGGGAGGCAGGTGCCAGCCTGGCCACGGTGAGGGCCACAGTGAGCCCCACGGACCCACGGTGCCACGTGGCAGGGCCTGAGTCAAAACCGCATACCTCTCACCGCCCACTCACCCCACACACAGCGCCAGGAAGGCTGCCCACGCACAGCACAAAGACGCTCTTTCCGCCTTTGCCAAATCAAACAGGCCTTATCTCTTTGTGGGAGTTCTGGTGCTTGGTGGCTGTGAGGATTGGCCCAGGGCACACGACCTCTCTGAGTCTTAGTGTTCCTGTCTGTGACCTGGGAAGAGTCGGAAGGTCTTTGCCTGCCAGTGTGGAAGGGAGGTGAGAACAGTGCAGGAGCCGGGGGCGCACAGCAGGCGTTCAGGAAGAGTGGCTGGCTGGGCCAGGTCGGGAGCCCCTTCCCAAGTAGAAGGACATGCAAAGGGACCCAGCGGGTAAGGGGGCAGCCACCAGCAGAGGGGTGCTGGTGGCTGCACTGTGTGGGTCCCACAAGCAGCTTGCCACCAGGGAGGAGGGTTCGATCTGAGCGGTGCCTAGGAGCCTGATGATGGGGCAAATAAAGGGACAGGTGCAGGGGAGAGGGAGGAGCCGGGGTTGCCCAGGACCAAGGACAACTGTGTGTGCCTTCAGGGTGGCACTGGGTTGGGGCCCGACAGTGAGGTGGGCTTCTCAGGCAGCCCCGGGAAGCTGGGGGTGCTCAGGTGGGGCGGCTAGGGAGCTGTGAGAAGAGGGCAGGGTGGGCGAGCCCGAGAGCCCCCCAGGCTCAGCCCTGTCCCGCGCAGGCTCCGAGGGCTCAGTTTCTGCTGTGGACAGAGAGGGGGCCTCAGGGACCCTGCCAGGGCGAGTGCGGTGCTGTGAGCCTCCCTGAAGAGAGTGAGCACCACGGAGCGAGCCTGCTGTTCCCTGCAAGCCTCGCGGTGCCCGCTGGGCCAATCGGTCACTTCAGCCGCCAGCGCCCGCGCCCCAGCCAGAGCAGGGCCATCCTAGCCTCAGAGGTGAACTCCAGCAATCTCTGTACACATGGACGGTGGGTGGGAGGGGCGGGGCGGGGGCACAGCCCCAGGAGGAGACAGTGTGTGTGTGTGCGTGCACACACGACTGTGTGCATGTGTGTGTGTGCGTGTGTGGCGGGGGTGAGGAGCAGAGCAAACAGCGGCTGCCCTGCCGTGGCCAGGTACACACGCCTGTTTGGACAGCTGCCTTGTCTGTCTGTTTGGGAGATGCTGGCTGATAGATGGGGGTGGGCCGAAGGTTAACCCCTCGCTGCCTGCAGGGCCTGCCATGCGCTCCGCTCCGTGCCTCCTTCCCTGAGCTAGGAGGTAGCACAGGGGTGGTCCCGGCTGCTCTCGAGGTGGGGCGCCTGTGGCTGTGCGGCAGGCGCAGGGCTGGGGCCCAGGGCGTGGACAGCGGTCTCTTCCAGTGGTGACCAGGGACAAAGTCTGTCCCTCTGCCTGTCCAGAGCCTTCCTCGCCCCACACCCATGCCCTGGGGAAGTTGCCCGGAGCTCCGGTTCGGCCTGGGGGCTGTGGTGGAGGGAGCCGGGAGGAGGCACAGTGCATCGGCAGAAACGGGGTTTGGGCCAGCGTGGGGGCAGCGGGCGCACATCGACCTCCTCCTGGGTGCCTGGAGAGCCTGCCTCGGGCGAGATCGGAACCCGGGATGAGTCAGATGCTTGCTGCTGTCAGTGCACTGAGACCTGGGCGTGTCCACAGGGTGGCCCCGTCCACCGCCCCGTGGCCCCATCTCCCCAGTCCCTATGTCACCTTTCTGCTCCCCTGGGCGCCTCACCCCCACCCTGATCTCGCCCTGCCCTGGCTCCCCTGATCTGCAGCCAAAGTGGTCTTTTAAAATGTAAGTCACCTGGGCCACTCCCCACCTCAAACCTTTCAGTGGCTCCTCCTGGCCCTGGAGATTAAGGCAAAGGTCTTTTAAATGGCCCCAAGGCCATCGACAGGGCACAGGTTAAATAAATTGGGGAGGGGGGCCACACCAGGCGCTCCAGACCCCGGCTGGGAGTCTGGGCGCACAGCTCTGCGGGCAGCAGCAGGAGACGTGGAGTCTGTTAGCGTTTGTGCAAGGACAGAGGGAGGAGCAGGACGGAAACCGGGCCGGAAAGACAAAAGCAGGCCGAGGAGCGGAAGGGCGGCTGGGCCTCGGCTGGTGTGTGGATCGCGAGTCTCTGGCAGCACGCCTCCTCCAGGGAGGCGACCTGGACGGGTGGGGATAGGACAGAGGGAGCTGCGACAGACACCCTCTTTGTATATTTCAGTGTTAAATCGAGGAATGTGTTACCTGTTCAGAAAGGAATGATTTTTAAAATGCAAACTTTCCAAGCAGGTGGCCTGCGAGGCCCTGTGCACGCCACCCCCTGCACCTTTCCCCAGGGTCCCACCGTTTCTCTGTAGCCTGGCCTCCGGCTGGCTCCCGGTTCTCGCCGAGTCTCCCCGTCTGAGCCCCAGCCTGTGCGTCCTGGAAGGGCCTCCTCCAGTGCAGGCTGAAGGGAACCCATGGCACCTGTCCTCCAGGTGGGCATATAAATTCAAGTGCGCGGAGCCCAGGCCTGGCTCGCTCCACCCTGTCCGCAGAGCCCAGCAGCGAGGCTGGCCCGCAGGCATAGGAGGCATCAGGGAGTGGATGAACCAGCAGGAGGCAGAGATGGCCTGGGCATGCCGCAGCGCCGCGTCTCGCCCTATCCTGCGGGTTCAGGAAGGAGGAGCATAACTTCGTGAGCCAGAGGTCATCTGATCCAAGCAGAGCCAGGCCAGGCGCAAAGACCAGGCAGCTGGAATCCCCGGCGACCTGTCTGCTAGCCCTGGTTCTGCCATGCCCGAGCTGTGTGTCTTAGGCAGGTGAGCGCCCGTCTCTGAGCCTCGGTTTGCTCGTCCGCAGAATGGGGGTGTTGCTGGGACCTCTCGGGGCTGCCGTGGCTTCCACCAGGAGGGAAGGCACGCACACTGTCGGCGCAGGATTGATGCTGGGGGGACTGCTGCGGGCGCTGGGAAAGGGTTAAATCTGGGCGCTTTTTAATTGTCAAATGACTGCGGGCGATTAGCACTGGCAGCTTCCTCAATAATCGCTCTTCTCTGTACCTGCTGGGAGCTTAATTAAAAAACAAAGAGGCTCAATTTAAAGGCCATTACTATGCTAATGCAGCCATGCGGGCGGTGATTAAGCGGCTGGGGCGGGCAGCGGGCGGCTGGGGCGGGGCGCAGGGCGATCAGTTACCCACTAAACGGGCGGGTGGTGGCGAGCCCCGGGAGTGCGGTGTGCCCGGCCACGCCCGCCCGCCCACAGCCCAATGCCTGGGTGTGCTGGCTCCCCAGCAGAGGTCCCGCCCCCGGTGGCCAAGTGCATGGCACCCGCGCCTCTGTCCCCACCCTCGCTGCGCTGCTCCCCTGGGCTCAGCATGGGGACCTGCCCCTCTCCGGCTCCCGTCCTCAGGTCTCTGCCGATGGCTCAGCCTCCATGGCTGGGGCCGTGACAGGACACGGGCTGCAGGCAGGTCGCGGGTGCCCAGACCTCTGAGGCCTCTCTGCTCCCGGCCGCAGGAGAGAAGGCAGGAGTGTGGTGGTCAGCAGCCAGGCTGGAGCTGCGTCTCGCCAGCTGCTGACCTGAGTGGCTGGAGAGGCCCCTACCCGTGGGAGGCTCTGGGCACCGGGCTGGGCTGCTTCCTGCCAGTGCGACATTTAGTAGGCACGTGGGCCTGGTTTACAGCCTGGGTTCTAAGGGCTGTGAGTGAGGGTGCTGGAGGTGGCAGGACGAGGCTTAGTTAGACAGACACACACACACACACACACACACACTAGGACCAAGCTACACAGCTGGTGCTACCTCTGGCTGCATTAAGAGGAGCATAGGATGGGAAATAAAGGAGGAGACAGCCAGTCCTGCTTGTGCAGGCAGGAGCTGCTACGCCCCGTGCCTAAAATGCTAACTACGTGGGCAACTCAGGGTTCGCTCAGAAGGTAACTGGGACATAGAGAAACAGAGACAGGCACAGGAGCCTGGGAGACGTAACCAAGGCGGTGTTTGGAGAGCAAGAAGGGGTGCACTGAGTGTGGGGGGGTTCCCAGCTGAGGCCACTGCCCACTTCACACCCCTGACCCCAAGCCTGTTCCCGCCAGCTTCCTGGTATGGTCTGTGACAATGAGCTTGGATATATGTTGGTAACCATCCTGCCTACGCCTGGGGGAATAACCAGGAGAGAATACTGGTAACAGTGCAGCCCCCACGGTGAAATGTGTCCCTGGCCACACATTCACCAGAGTCCATCAGTAAGAGCGGCCCCAGGCACACCCCCAAGGATGGAGCCAGCCTTTGTTGAAATGTTCCCGTGAAAAAGTCATTTATCTCAATGAAAAGGATTTTCATGAAATAAAAATGGAAAAAAGTTGTAAATTATTTAACTGTACTAGAAAGCAAATTGATCAAAAATTCAGATTGCCTTAATGGGATTTTGTTCCAGACAACACTTGCTCAAAGAAAGTTTGTCATGGATGGCCTAGGTCCCAAATCCTTGGGGTCATGATGGGGGCACTGAAATACCAGCCTGCCCAAGTGTTAGTCCGGGGGTGCCCCCGATTCCGCTGTTGTCCCAGGTCCTCCCTGGGGACGGTGACCCTGCCTCTTGTTGCCCATCACAGAGCTTGGTCATGCTGGAATTTTGATAAATGCTGATAGAACAAGCAGGTCTTAGAGCGGAAGCCTTCAATGGCAATAGGTCCGGAGCCACAGGGCTGGTGCCCGGTGCTCGATACAGTGGTTAGGTGGCTGCTCGGTACACCCACATCCTATACCCAAGGGTTTGGGTTCAAGCCCTGTAGTGCCACTGTCCATTCCACCTCCTGCAGTTTGCACCCTGGGAGGCAGCTGGTGGTGGCTCAAGCACCTGGGTCCCTGTCACCCTCCTGAGAGACGCAGATTCAGTTCTGAGCTCTTGGCTTTGACCCGGCCCATCCTGGCTACTGTGGGCATTTGGAGAGTAAACCAGTGGGTGGAAGATTCTCTCCCTCCCTCCCTCCCTCCCTCTCTCCCTCCCTCCCTCTCTCCCTCTCCCTCCCCCCCCCCTCCCTCCCTCTCACTCTCTCTCTAGTACATTTCTTACAAAGAGGAGGAGTTGTGGCACTGGCTCTAGCACAGAGTGAGTGCCTAAGTACAATGGGTAAAGGCTGGATGGATAGTTGTGTGGTTAGACAGCCACAAGGGTGGATGGGTAGGGGATAGATGGGTGGGTGGGTAGGTAGAGGGATGAATGGATGAATGAGAGAACAGATAGATGACGGATGGTTGGGACATTGGGTAGGTGGGTAGATGGATGGATGGATGGATGGATGGACAGATGGCTTGGTGGCAGGGTGAGTTGCTAAGAAGATGGATGGAGTGGATTGGAGTGGATGGATGATGGACAGGTGAGTAGACGAGTAGTAGGATGGACAGAGGGGGTGGATGGGAGTAGATGGATAGATGGACTGGGTGAGTGATTGGATGGATGGTTAGATGGGAACAAAAAAGATCCGACCTGTTCTCTCTAGCCCAATAATCTAGGACTTCAGCCTGACCACTGTCTCTTCACTCTACAGTTGGCTTCTCTTTTCTTCATGCTTCCCTTTTTTTAAACTTCTCGCTCCCAGGAAGGCCTCTGTGCTTCCCCGCCCCCACGCGGAGCCCCACTTTTGAACCCTGGGCGGTCTCCAGGAAGTCTTTCCCCGATTCCCTGATACCCAGCCCTGCCCAGCCCCTGGCGGAGTTGCATCCCGGCCCTCCCTAGGTACATGGCCCTGGCCTTGGTCCCTGCTGGCTGCGCAGGACCCCAGAGAGAGATCCAAGGGCTGTGTGCTTCCTGGTGTGGCCTTTGTCCTCCCAGATGCATGGCCCCTGCTCTGAGGCTCCCACCTGGCCCCCCCAGTCCCTGTGACCTCAACAGCCCAGCTCCGCCCCCGACACTGAGCTCCACTTCCTCCTGGTGAAGAGGGAAGGTGGTGCCCCGGGCTCGGGGAGCTGACAAGAAAGCACGGGCCCAGGCACGTAGGGCACATGCGAGAAAACTTAGTGAGAAATCAGCGCAGTAACAACGGCTGCTGGACCTGGCAGCCAGGAGCCCATGACCTCAGTAGACTGGGGAGAGGTGACCTGGAACAGCCCAGAGGGACTTGATGAGCAGCTGGGCGACAGCTCCTCTGTGGGACCATGGCTGCTGGGTGAATGAATGAACAGCGAATTGCATTTGCCCATGGAGGGGCAGAAAGAAGAGAGGGGAGAATGGAAGTGAAGGCAGACACAGGGGCACAGGTGCAGCCCTTGGCATGGAGCTCACGGGCCCCTGCCTCCCGCGTGGCCGGGCTCTCCACAGCGCCTCCAGTCTGTGCGGTGACCCCGGCTCAGCAATGGCTCTAGATGCTCCCCTCCCACCTGCCCTGGACCCGCATCTGTCACAGAGGGCGGAGGGCTCCTGCCTGTCACCGAGAGGGGCTGCCTGCTCTCCCCAGGTGGCAAAGGGACTCCTGGGCAGAGGTCTGGGCTGTGCTCACACCTCTGCCCCAGGATCAGAGCCCCAAGGTGGGAGGCCAGTGGTCAGGTGCCAAGCCCATTGACGCAGTGTGTGCGTGTGTATCTTGTGTGTCCATGTGTGTGTCAGTGTCTTATCTGTGTGTCTGTATCTATGGGTGTCGCTGTGTGCCCACATCTCCACGTGTCCACGTGTGTGTCCCTGGGTGTCTGTGTGTCCTGGTGTATGTCTGTGCGTCTGTATCTATGGGTGTCGCTGTGTGCCCGCATCTCCACGTGTCCACGTGTGTGTCCCTGGGTGTCTGTATCTATGGGTGTCGCTGTGTGCCCACATCTCCGCATGTCCACGTGTGTGTCCCTGGGTGTCTGTGTCCCGGTGTGTGTCTGAGTGTGTATGTCTGTATCTATGGGTGTCGCTATGTGCCCACATCTCCACGTGTCCACGTGTGTGTCCCTGGGTGTCTGTGTCCCGGTGTGTGTCTGCGTGTGTATGTCTGTATCTATGGGTGTCGCTGTGTGCCCACATCTCCGCGTGTCCACGTGTGTGTCCCTGGGTGTCTGTGTGTCCTGGTGTATGTCTGTGCGTCTGTATCTATGGGTGTCGCTGTGTGCCCACATCTCCGCGTGTCCACGTGTGTGTCCCTGGGTGTCTGTGTCCCGGTGTGTGTCTGAGTGTGTATGTCTGTATCTATGGGTGTCGCTGTGTGCCCACATCTCCGCGTGTCCACGTGTGTGTCCCTGGGTGTCTGTGTCCCGGTGTGTGTCTGAGTGTGTATGCCTGTATCTATGGGTGTCACTGTGTGCCCACATCTCCGCGTGTCCACGTGTGTGTCCCTGGGTGTCTGTGTCCCGGTGTGTGTCTGAGTGTGTATGTCTGTATCTATGGGTGTCGCTGTGTGCCCACATCTCCGCGTGTCCACGTGTGTGTCCCTGGGTGTCTGTGTCCCGGTGTGTGTCTGAGTGTGTATGTCTGTATCTATGGGTGTCGCTGTGTGCCCACATCTCCGCGTGTCCACGTGTGTGTCCCTGGGTGTCTGTGTCCCGGTGTGTGTCTGAGTGTGTATGTCTGTATCTATGGGTGTCGCTGTGTGCCCACATCTCCGCGTGTCCACGTGTGTGTCCCTGGGTGTCTGTGTCCCGGTGTGTGTCTGAGTGTGTATGTCTGTATCTATGGGTGTCGCTGTGTGCCCACATCTCCGCGTGTCCACGTGTGTGTCCCTGGGTGTCTGTGTCCCGGTGTGTGTCTGAGTGTGTATGCCTGTATCTATGGGTGTCGCTGTGTGCCCACATCTCCGCGTGTCCACGTGTGTGTCCCTGGGTGTCTGTGTCCCGGTGTGTGTCTGAGTGTGTATGTCTGTATCTATGGGTGTCGCTGTGTGCCCACATCTCTGCGTGTCCACGTGTGTGTCCCTGGGTGTCTGTGTCCCGGTGTGTGTCTGAGTGTGTATGTCTGTATCTATGGGTGTCGCTGTGTGCCCACATCTCCGCGTGTCCACGTGTGTGTCCTGGTGTATGTCTGTGCGTCTGTATCTATGGGTGTCGCTGTGTGCCCACATCTCCGCGTGTCCACGTGTGTGTCCCTGGGTGTCTGTGTCCCGGTGTGTGTCTGAGTGTGTATGTCTGTATCTATGGGTGTCGCTGTGTGCCCACATCTCCGCGTGTCCACGTGTGTGTCCCTGGGTGTCTGTGTCCCGGTGTGTGTCTGAGTGTGTATGTCTGTATCTATGGGTGTCGCTGTGTGCCCACATCTCCACGTGTCCACGTGTGTGTCTCTGGGTGTCTGTATCTATGGGTGTCGCTGTGTGCCCACATCTCCACGTGTCCACGTGTGTGTCCCTGGGTGTCTGTGTGTCCCGGTGTGTGTCTGCGTGTATATGTCTGTATCTATGGGTGTCGCTGTGTGCCCACATCTCCACGTGTCCACGTGTGTGTCCCTGGGTGTCTTGTGTCCCGGTGTGTGTCTGAGTGTGTATGTCTGTATCTATGGGTGTCGCTGTGTGCCCACATCTCCGCGTGTCCACGTGTGTGTCCCTGGGTGTCTGTGTCCCGGTGTGTGTCTGAGTGTGTATGCCTGTATCTATGGGTGTCGCTGTGTGCCCACATCTCCGCGTGTCCACGTGTGTGTCTCTGGGTGTCTGTATCTATGGGTGTCGCTGTGTGCCCACATCTCCACATGTCCACGTGTGTGTCCCTGGGTGTCTGTGTGTCCCGGTGTGTGTCTGCGTGTATTTGTCTGTATCTATGGGTGTCGCTGTGTGCCCACATCTCCACGTGTCCACGTGTGTGTCCCTGGGTGTCTGTGTGTCCTGGTGTATGTCTGTGCGTCTGTATCTATGGGTGTCGCTGTGTGCCCACATCTCCGCGTGTCCACGTGTGTGTCCCTGGGTGTCTGTGTGTCCCGGTGTGTGTCTGAGTGTGTATGCCTGTATCTCCATCCTGGGCCCTGCCTGAGCCCCAGACTCACAGGTGCAGCCACCTTGCACACTCAGTGCGGCTGGGACCCCACTCTGGACCTCCCCGCCCCTCTGCTGGTCTGCGCATCCTCTCCTGTCCCTTCAGTCTCTGCCTACCTTCCTGTCCATGTGGAGCCGCCTCAGCCCCTCCCCTGCTGCAGCCTCACCTCTCCTGGGACCATGGCCTTCACTTCCCTAAGCCTGGGTCCCTGCCCCCGCCCCCAGCTGTCAGTCAGTGTGTCACTGGACCCGCCTCCCAGCCCTGTCCAGCTCCCTCACCTACCCCAGCGTGGCCCTGGGTGGTCGCCAGAGATGCACTCAGTCCCCAGGGCAGAGCCCTGGCCGTGTCCTCTGCAGGGACCCGGTCCCCTGGAGCTGGGCACCGCCCTGGGGGTCTCCGTGCCCCCCACCCCCATAGCGGCAGCCCTGCTGCTGTTCACCCTCATTCTGCTCTGTGTGGCCTGGGTTTATCCGTGTGCTCAAACAGGACCCGTTTTACTGCGGCAGAAGGAGCTGGCGGCAGAGGTGTGGCGAGGGGCTGTCCCCATGGCTCCGCGCCCTACCCCCGCCCCAGCCGGTGCCCGCACGCAGTAGGTGCTACACAAGCGTTCGTGGCATCACAGGCAGCCGGCCTGGTATCCGGGCTCCTGGCTGGGCTGCCCCTCCCTGGCCCTGGCCGGTGACCTCCGGCCCGGCTGGGGGTCCTGACAGCGCCCCCCGGGCGCGGATCAAAGGGCCGCGGGGCCGCCCCGCACAGCTGCGTCTGTGCCCGCCCGCAGGAAGTGGCGCGGCGCGGCGCGGCTGCGGAGAGGCCCCGCGAGGCCCGCGGCCGCCGAGCGGGCGAGCGCCGGCCACGCCGCGCATTCCAGCCCGTGATGGACGCGCGCAGCGGCCCCGCCTGCGGCTCCCGCCGCCGCCTGCCCGGCCCGCGCCGCCGCATCAAAGCAGATGTTTGCAGCTGGTTTGAGTTGGAGCCCCACCAACAGGCCCCTTTTTGTCTCAAAATAAAAAACAGCTACGCCCGGAATGATAAGGACGCAGCAGGCACGTGGGGGAGATGTCAGCGAGCCTGCGGGAGGAGGCGGGCAGCTGGCCGCCTGAGTGACAGGCGGGCTCCTGCGGCCGCCGCGGGCCCCCAGGGTGTCGTGGGCGGGGGGCGTCCTCCCCTTGGCGCCGGTGCATGGTTCGAATCCTTCAGCCCCGTGCTGACGGTCCTGGGAGCCGCGGCATTGAGCACGGCTCCGCCTCCCGCCTGGGAAGGAGGTGTGGGCCTTATCGAGGTGGGGACCCGGCTCCTCGATTTTCAGGTGGGAAATGGGTTCAGAGGTGCAGGCGCCCAAGGCCAGGCAGCTGGGAGGTTCGGAGCCATTCCCTCCGCCCCCTGGAGCAGGCTCATGATGCCCCGCCCTCCCCCCCCCCCCCCCCAGCAAAGCCCCTGTCACTCTCCAACCACCTCCGTGGTGGTTTGCGCATGAGAGAGAGAAGGGCGGCCCCTGCCCCTGAGGACAGATTCGGTGAGGGCTTGACAGGCGG